>NC_047147.1:11646893-11991192 GCF_009829125.3 Periophthalmus magnuspinnatus | reverse complement strand
ATATTTGTTTGAGCATATGACTCAACAAAAATACAGAACGCCTCACTCTCCCATTTCATTTTATTTTATTTCTGCTTGTAAGGCGTGTTCCTGCAACGTGTCTACTCAACTTTCTCTTATTCCGAGTGCGATCAGTGTGTTGTGTTCGGCCCGGCCATTTGTCACACGAGTTTGAAAGACATAAAGCACGGCGCAGGGGGGAGATTGACAGGAGCTAGATTGGAAAAGGAGCAAGGCAAACCCTGAGAAATAATTCATCTGATCTAATTTTACCCTGATGATGGAAGAACCTGCACAGTCTCACAGTTGTGTCTGCCATCTGGATGTTAAGCAGAGAAGACGTGAGAGTCAGAACATACAACACGTACATGTACAATGGCACTTTCGAAATGGCTCTCCATTAGTTATGTGAGGTATGTGAGTTGTATTATTTATTAAAAAAAAGCATGCAAGCTAATAATATCTCCTGTCTGTGGTAGAGAACACTTTTCCACCTTTAAGGCATTTAAAGCGCTTTACATCAAGGAACCGCTCCCCCTCACACTGGGAGCGACGTGGGTGGGTTAAGTGTCTAGCTTGAGGACACAACAACAGCATTAATCTATGGGAGCTAGTATCGCACTGCCAACCTGTGGGACAGTGGATCAAACCGCTGACAACCAATGATGTTTATGTCGAGAGCAGGATTCAAACCGGCGACCTAAAGATCAGTGGACACTCAACCAACTGAGCTACTATCGCTCCTTTAAATCTCAAAATTATAAAGGTTTTTAATGGTTGTATTCTTTTCTAATGCAAAAGCTATGATGATTCAATAGTCAAGCATCTGTATTTAAGTGCAAAATTTTATATTTAATCCAGAGAAATGAGTCGTTCACTGACAGACTTAGACTTAGCGAGTTTAATGAAAGCATAAACGCAAAAGTTAGTAAAATGGAAGCCAAAACTCACCATTGACCCTTGAAAGATATACCAGTTTGGACTGAAGGATGAGACTGTTACTGCGTATAAACAAGTATACAATGGCATTACACTTATGTCTTCGAACATTCAAACAGCACATTTTAAGTTCTGAAAATTTCACACATACATGACTTTTTAAATTGACTTTAAGTATCAGATATTCAAACAGTGAAAGGAGACAGTCGGTACATCTAACAAGTTCTTTCAAACCCTTTGTCACAACCTTGGTATTCATGAAATGCATAATTTTCCAGGAATGTGCACAGCTTGACCCAATCTAAGTCTATCTGCCATAACAACTACATGTAAGTGCTGTATTTATGCATTTATAAGTCAGGCGCAGTGAATGTCATTTTCAACAGTAAAAGCCACATAATGAGCGCAACTATAAAGATGGATTGTTCCTTACTAAAGAAAATACATATTGGAAAAAAAAGTCTTCTCTCCAAAGACTTGAAGCAGGCCTGTGTGTGCATATGTATCAGACCCTCATGTGAGCCGTGGGGTTGGGGCCAAAATCACCACCTCAATCAGCCGCTGTTGTTCAAGGAAAATGTCAAACTGCCAAGAGCTCGCACTTACCAAAGCCGAGCCAATCAGAGCCTGCAGCCACCTCGCTTAGTGGGACCAGACCTGTGAATGAGAAATCATACAGACATCCGTTTGTTTAATCTGAAATATTCCCTCCTGATCACCTATGTGAGTGTGCCCCAAGTTGGTGGATTTGTCTGGAAAATTGAAAAAAATTCAAATTAAAAACTAGATCCTGTGTAAAAAGTTATCGCAATGTTCTTGAAGATGGTCCAATTAGGTTAGGTTAGGTGTTGTTGTGACGTGTGTGGTCATTTTTGGCACTGTTTTCCTACACAAAGCATTAGGACGACATCTCCATCTGCAGTTTGACTTCTTCAGATCTGTATCCCAGGTGTGAGAAAGTTGCTACGCCCCCTTCATCTCGGTTTATAGTCTGATGAGTGTGTTTCCAGATCTCAGTTGCTTCTCTGATCCAATGATGGTACTTGATTCTCTCCTTATCTTTGTCCCAATCCATGAGATGATGGTCTGAGATTGAGGATTTAAGCTGTTCCTGATCGGCTCGTCATATGGTGGTTCGGGGGCATGTTTTGTCTATTTTAATCCTGAAAATAGATGACTAGTTTTCTATATTTGCTTATGTTTTTAGGTTTATACAAATTGCTTTCTCCGCCTGTAAATTCAGACCTTGTTCCTTCTGATGACATTACATTTTATGGCAGTTAAAGCATCTGATTTACGCAGATTTTGAGGTCTTATAAGGCTTCAAATATGATTGATTTTGATAAAGATTTGAGCTAACTTTTGTTCAACAGAAACAATCGAGCATATTTTTTTCCTAGCTGTTTTTTATTTGTGTATTTTTGTTTGCTCAAACTATGAACAGGCTAAAAATAAACCCCTAAGCCTTTTCAGCAGATCCCAAACAATAATAAAAAATACATTTACTTTTCAGTCCCGTTCAAAAATGGAGTGGAGTAAACAGAATCCACTTTTAAAATGTACTTAAGTTAAGTGTAGTAAAATTTATACTTAAGTACAGCACTTTACTACTTGTACTTCATTACATCCCATCACTGCTTGGCACAAATTAAACGTTTTCATCCTTGTAATTACCATTATAATGAAGTCTTGCTATGTAATGCTTTATTGAGGCTAATTTAAAAGTGAAAGTAACAGTAGTTGTGTTTTGTGAGCGATACTCCATGTCTTCATCAAAAGTGTTGATTGATGCGGCAAGCTGCTCTGAACATTTGCCTGCCAGAAAGATTGTGTTACTGTTCCTAAAGTGAACTCTTTTTGTGCTCTTGTTGTTTTCTTTTGGAAAATGGTTTAAGCAGACAGTCCCTCCCACATGGAGCAACTCAATTAGCCGCGCATTGAGCTGGTGCAGTGATCAGTCAGGCAAACAGGCCCGTCTCAGAGCTGCAGCCAACCACACACCGGTCCATTCTACAGCATCCGCCAGTGCTGCACTCAGGCTGTGAGGGAGAGGGGGGAAAGAGAGAGGAGGAGAGAAAGGGAGAGGGAGAAAGAGAGAGAGAGAGAGAAAGAAAGAGAGAGGGAAATTAGAGAGAGAGAGGGGGAGACAAAGAGGAGGACATCCCTCAGAGAGCAGCTAATTTACCACATCTGACAAGCTCTGCCTCACCTGAGCACAGACAGATTTTTTGATTTAGTTTGTTGTATCGTTCAATATTTTTCAAGCTGTGGTAAAATCTAGTGTAATTGTTATCAGTAAATTTGATCTGAACATGTTTACATACGTTCATGAAGTATTATACAGTAGTACTTTAAACTGAACATGACACGTACCGTCATCTTTTCAGCTGGATTGCCAAAATATTGATATCTGATTAGTTTCATTGCAAGAAATAAATGTGAAAATGAAATGTGTAAATAAATGTGATTTTATTTGTGAGCTCCTTAGTTTCAATAGTGAAAAAAAAAAAATTGATTGCACTTTTGATTCACGTTTAGTCGGACTTGAAAGGTGGATGTGGGGACCAGACTGATATCAATCTGCAAATGAAATACAGAGATATAATTTTGGATTTGCCAGGCAAGTTCAAATATAGATAAAACATTAAACATGTTGTTTCTGCTGACTGGCTCTAATGCTTGGCTTGACTAAAAATAATGAAAGCCATGATTTTTTAGAGTAAATGTCACCGACAGCAGCAGTTCTTGTACCTGTGGACCTCGTGTACATCAGCCTTTTCTAATGAGCACAAATAGCAGCGTGGATGAGGCTGTGCTGGCCTTTATTCTGGTGATATGTGTGAGCTGCCAGGCCCAGCTGCAGCAGACACACAGATCTGGAACAAAGTGGAGCGCAGGCACTTGAACTACTGTTAGTGCTCCAGTGTGCGACCTACACTTTGACATTCAGAGCAACACAGCACCTGAAAAGAGCAGTAGCAAACAGGAAGGTGGGACTGTAATTGTCTGACCTTTCTGCTGGCAGTGGAGTTTGAACCGCTCACTAAGACCAGCTTAGCCCAGCAGTGGAAAAGTTAAGCCTGATGTTACATACAGCCACTATGGAACATGCTGTCGCCGAGGACTGGGGCAGTATAGCAATGTAAGAATGCCACTTAAATACTGTGGTATATAGTAAAGCTAAATTACACTAATAAGACAAGGCAAGACAAGGCAGTTTAAGTGTATAGCACAGTTTGTACATAAAGTAATTCTAAGAGCTTTAGAGAATAAGAATTAACATTAAAATCACAATACAACAAATCAAAACATAAATAATCATCATAAAATTATCATTAAAGGAGAAAAGTGTAGAATAAAACCTTTCAGTCATATGGACAGAACCGTTTTGAGCCTAGATTTAAACACTGTCAAAGTAGAGGCCTGTCTCACATCTTCAGAAAGACTGTTCCAGGTTCTAGCTGCATAAAACTGAAAAGCTGATTCCTCATGTTTAGTCCTGACTCTGGGCACCAGCAGGAGGCCAGTCCCTAAGGTCCTCAGAGTGTGAGATGGTTCATATGGCACTAACATGTCAGAGATGTACTTTGGTCCTAGGCCATGGAGATACTTGTGCACAAGCAGAGCTACGAGACACTACACGAGACCAGCATCACAGCAGAGGACAAACCATCAACAAACTGCATCAAACTTCAACCAAGAAGTCAGTCTTTGAGCTTTCTGTGTTCATTAACAATCACATTTTAGGTTACCCTAGTGTTCTAATGTGGTAGTACCTAAGGTAACTGCCCTAAAATCTCTCTCAAGTTTGAATTTACAGTGTAGTACAATATTCAGTACATGGCCATGCCTTTCTCTTATGACAGAGGAGATTGAGTTGGACACACCTGTTACGTCACATGTAGAAGAGGCGAAGAGGAGCCTCGAGTTTATGTAAAAGGTAAATATTTGAAATTAACTACATTTTTTCCAGAAACTTTGTTTTTGCTGTAGTATTCATTTCTAAAATTGGAAAAAAAATTGGATTGTTTTCAGGTGTCTCTTAGGTGTTCTACAAAGTGAAAATATTGTTTGTTTGTTTTTTAGTTTTTTTTTTTTATACTGTGTTCAATTTGGAATAATTAGTTCATTTTTAATCTGTGTTTGATAGTAACTCATACAAATAAGACAATACTTTGTAATGCATTGTTTCAAATGTGTATATTTCACATGATGATTAATCTGTAAATGCCTTATACTTGCAGAAGAGAAACATATGTACATGACCTGTACAAGAAGAGGTCACATACATATTCAGGGGATTACGTTGATTGTCTAACATATTTTTCCACATATTTTAGTGTTTGTTCAGATATTTACATATTCTTACTATCGAATGAATTAATTGGGGTGAATTGTATGATCATTGTTGCATGAATTTGCATTTTAAATAAAAATTAGCTTTTTTAAGCTACTGTCTATGGAGGAAAAGCACAATAGCCTTTAAAGTTATAAAAGCCGTAAATTCACCAACAGTAGTGGGTCATAAAAATACAAATTTGAATAGTAAGATACAGTACACCTGTATACAGTAAGCAGCAGTTCTTTCATACAGTGTAAGCTTAGCATAAATACTCAGCTTTGAACAGGCACATTTTGCTGCCAGCTCTTTACTGTATATTAGCGTAATTTTTTCTTACAGTGTGGAAGTATATATTTTAAGACATTTTTATATCTAAAATTCACTCAAAAATGACCTGGTAGTGGTAATTCTTTGATTCTCACATTTGTTGAACTGAAACATGCCTTGTTCCATGTGCCTTGTTTCTGACAGGTGTGTGTGGGTGGGTGAGGTGAATCAGGTGGGTGTGATGGGCTGCCGGCCTCGTGCTGAGTTCTCTCATTATTGTTGCTGACTGCAGCCGTCTGCAGCTGTGATGTGCCGGTTGGACACAAACGAGCTCAGATGGATTCAAACGGTGAACTGCTCTTAATGACTTGACTCCATTAACCGTGTTTATTATCGGTGTCGGTGAGTGCCACATTACTGCCTGTATGGTCACTCTCGATCACTGTCAGCCCCACAAAGGTTTCTTTGTGCTGTTGTCACGCTGCAGTGAGGTGGGTCTGTGTGCAGAGCCTTTGAAAGTCCTGAAACTGAAGTCAACACGTGGCTACATGAAAGAAACAACACAGTATTTGGCATGTTTAAAGAAATGTTCAAGATTTTCAAGGGTTGGCCAACAAGCAATATGGTATCTAATGGTTTTCACTTTCAGACTATCTTAAACATATAGTTTTACTTTTACAAAAATTTTTTTAATCTTATTAAAAATAGGTCTAACCTGTCAGTAGAGTGTCAAGACATGTGCTGGCTACAAGTTAAATGTGCATCTGTATCTATGCAGCTCATCACTCCAGACGTTCAGTGTTTTAGCAAGTTTACAATGTTAAAAATAAACTAGATTTAGATGTTTCAAATATTGTACCCCATTGCAACTGAGGCAATATTTCTATTGAAGCACTTTGGCAGTTTTACATTCAGTTTCTTTTGTATAGTCTTTCTCGAATCATCTCTTCAGTTGAACTTAGTCATTTTGAGGAAAAAACATGGACAGCAACATATTTGATTAGTCTTTTACCTCAGAATAATGATCATAGCTCTTCACATGTGGCGTTTAGTGAGTGCTGTTGTGTAAGACATCACAAATACACCTGCTTTTTATTTATTTTAATTTTTTTTTTCAGTTTAAGGTAGACCCATCTGCTTTCTCCATTTTCTCTTTCCAATCCCACCTTCCAATTTGGGTTGTCCCTGTGCATATTTATAGACCATGTTTTAAATTCCAAACATCACCAGGGCCACAAAGACAGAAAACATTAGTGGTATGTTAAATGACCCTCAACTTTGCACAACTTTATAAAGAGCAATTAATGCTTTTCAATAATTCATTCCATGTGCTTCTATCAAACTCATCTTTCATCAACACCATTTTCTAATATATGTTATAATGCCGTTTCCTCATCAAAAACATACCTGGAGTTGTGGTTTGCTCCAGTCAAACACAAACCCTGCACATTTACGCTGAGGAAAACACTCCTTTGTTGTGTTCTGTTCCACCTTATGATGTCACGTGGAGATACAGGAAGTGCTCCACTGTGTTTTTAAACTCCACACACCTTCACTAGAATTAGTTGGATGATTTCAGCCCCAGAATTGCCAATCTCTACTCACCTAAAGGTAAAAGGTAGCTGTTAACTTGAAAACTACGACTACATGACATCACAAGGTGGAACAGATATAGACAGACTAATGTTAAACATGTGTGGATGAAACAAAACACAACTCCAGGTATGTTTTGAGGAGGTAACAGCATTATGACATGGCATAAAGCTCACAAGAATCCATTTTGTATAATATAGAGCCTTTAATGTTTAGGTTTTATATTGAATAACTACAAGGAATATAAACCTTTCAGATTATAAAGAAGTTAACAGAGCTTGAGCAAATGATGCATTTTCTTTCTCCAAAGCTACTTATTGAGCTATTATGTTATGTTGTTGTGTTGTAATGTGACTAAATCTCATTATTTAGTCTGGATGTATAGTATTGCTAATAATATAGTTTGGATAGGACCCATACTAACCTATATTTTTCTTAACAATTAATCATTTGTCCCTATAAGCAGATGCCTCTATATTACTGACAGACTACATACATGCAATCTACCCTCTCCCCCCGGGGCAGCTGGGTAATGGCTTTATCATGGCGGAATAATAAAACCACAGCTTAGTGTAATTCATGAGTTAATTCTGTGTGAGCGGAGGCAGCTCAGGCGACCGGTGTGATTGGACTAAGGCCAGAGGCTCAAGAGGTTAATCAGGATCCATTGTTCTGCAGCCTCACACACACACACACACACACCCCCCCCCACCCACCCTCACACACACACACACACACACACTATGAGCTGTGGTGTAATCAGTCTGAGAGTATTCAACTGGCTTTCATAAGTTTCAGGTTGGACACATGTTTTGTTCTGTTTTCAAAGATGGTTAACACAAATAAAATCCTTGCATGAGTCATATTCGTAACTGCAGTTCATGCATTATCCGAGGCTTCAATTATAGACCAGGAAATTGGAGGCAGAAGCGTGGAAGATTGCTGACATATTTCCAAAAATGTATCTTTTCAATATAATATCATTTAAGCTGGAGTCATCGGTAATACATCTGTTAAAATGATTTGATTTATTCGACCCTTGGTATCTTTACAACCAGAGCCACAGAGTCACCCTGAAACACTCCTATGACAAAGTGAGGGAAAAGTCTGGCTTGAGGACACAACTATAAGGGATCTGTCATAGTACTACTACCATTTCTCTGCTCTACAACTTCAGCAATGACTTCTGCTACTACATCTTCTCCAAACCGCACACACATATTCACATTTTTCCGCGAAGGCAATATCCGGGTCATTGTCATAAAACAGCATTTTTAACCTCTACTCAAGGAACCGCTAACGCACCACTTTTTCCTCTTATTACAACCTGCTCATAACCCTGACTATCGGCAATCAAAACAATAACAGCGTCTGTACTGATGCTCCAACAGGAAAC
This sequence comes from Periophthalmus magnuspinnatus, assembly GCF_009829125.3. NCBI lineage: Eukaryota > Metazoa > Chordata > Actinopteri > Gobiiformes > Gobiidae > Periophthalmus > Periophthalmus magnuspinnatus. The sequence goes on along the minus strand of NC_047147.1, from coordinate 11,982,655 downwards.
TGCATTGGTATTCACTCCGCTCTCTGCCCGGCTCGCTGCAGAAGAGGAAGGAGTCTTTTGGTCTTATTCTTTCAACAATGAAAACCGTAAACTTCGGATTGGCCTTTATATGTTTTGCGCTTACTCTCAAATATCACAGCCACTAGTCCCCCACTGTTTTAATACCATTCGCTCTATAAATCAATCAGATAGATATTGTGTATCGATCCGTATGGAATAATGGCTCGTGTAATCGTGTTACTATCTATTTTTCAGGAACAATCAAATACGGTAGCTCATGTTAGTGACTATAATGAAGTTTAAAGTCGTCTTAGATACGATCCTCGAAAACAAATCAGTTTCCAAATAAGTGTAGTTACTGTGCGTGCAAAAGCAAGGGCCGTTTTAAGATTCATGAATGCACCAGATGTGTTCCTTCCTCTTTGGTCCTAGGCTACTCCAGTGTAAGTGTGTGTGTGTATGCATGTGTGTGTGTGTAGTGAATCGCCCTGAAGCTACAGCTGGAGTTATCTCTAAATGCAGGATCCCTACTGTGAGCTGTTGGCGATGATTTTCAGCTAAAAGTGTGAATAATTCAAATTCACTGCATGCTCTATATGGCCGTTTTGCCGTGTACAATTAATTCTTTATGCTTCAGAAGGCTGCTGTGTTTCAATGAAAACTCACACTGTCTTAAGAGTTGGGTTGTGATATGGTCAAATGCTGTGTTGCTCTACATTGCCTTGTTTAAAATCTATTAAATTTCAACTCAGCTCAATACAAACAAGTAACCCTACTGTCTGTGTAATCTCTCAGTCATCCAGGCATGATTCACAGTAAAACAATAATGTAAAATGTGTCAACTGGACAAAAACGTGTTTCAGTTCTGGTCAGATTACAGGTGGACACTGCCTTAAATCTATTTGAAAGGTGGAGCTAACTACACTGAAACTACATTACAGTAACACTAGGTTTATACAAAACATAACACAAATCAAATGAAGTATCCTACTGTGATTCTTACATGTTTCCCTCAAGGTTGCTATTTCCAATCAACATGACACATACTGTATAACTCATCCATTTTTCTTGCCGCTAATACATTGCACAAACAACTGTAAACACATACATACACGCTGTACTTGAAATCATTTAAAGAGAACCGTTTTTCACCATGTATTTGAGCAAAGTTCACCCAAAGTTCATCTTATGTTATGTTGTATAAGCAGCTCTTGAGGTCGAAATCATAATAAACGTCCCTCTGAAATGCCTTATAAACTCATCATTGTAATAATAATAGTGATCGGAATGCATAAGGTAAGTGAGGAATAACTTCGGACTACTGCAAATCATCTAAAACTAGTTCTGTTCATGTTTTTAAGGGCGTAAAACTCAGGTGCAACACGTTTAATCGACTTTGTACCAGCTAATCTGCATAAATGTAAAATGTGACCGCCACCGCTAATAACAATGACCATGATTATAATTACAATGTTTTTAAATACATAGTAGACTTTAGCCTTTACACACTTTGTAATTTCTAACAGGCTCTGATATTGTTCACGAGTGGTTGCCAGTTGGCGAAATCATCTTGAATATTCATAGTTTGCAACGCTGCCATGTCTAATGCTAATTTCTCCATTGGAAATAGATTATGCTCCATTTAAAACTCAGTGCCAGCCTTTTCAATATAGCCGCGCTGTTTACAAACACAAGGAGGGTCTATTTACAGTCAACGCTAGCTTTCCTAAACCATGACCATCCCAGATCCTCCCCCGTCTGATTGCAGAGTCGAATAATTGTCCCTCGTCTCCGGAGAGGAACGAGCTGAATCCCAATTATCAGCAGGCAGCGCGCAGAGAAGATTGGTATCACTTAAAGAGGGAAAATGACCACCTTAAGCAGAACTGATTGGTGTCCTGCTGCACGGAAGGCTTCACCTCCATAACCGAATAACAGACGGAACAACTAATGAAATTACTCTATATTATGTCTATACCCTCTGCATTGTAAAGGTGGAAATGAGAAGCTGGACTCTAAAGACATCAATTAATGAAAGTTGGGTTGGAACACTTTTAATTTTTTAACTCTTTTAATTCAAGCATATCTTGCCTGTTTGAATGTTCTTGTAGATTGTTGGAGAGGTCATATCTGCAGGATTGTAGTCATCAGTCTACTCAAGGGCAGAGCTTTGAGGAGTGAATGTTCAGATATGATTTATAATAAAAGAAAAATTCAAAGAAAGGACAAAAAGTTGTAGGAGAGAGGACATTTCGCTGCTCGTCCAAGCCACTTTTATAGTTTTTTCTGTTACAAATACCGTTATGAAGGCATTGTTTAATTATATCATCAATCATTTTCAGAAAAGTCAGACTAAATGCTCTCTGTCGCTACCTCTTACCAGGACTTACTCACAAATAAATGAATAGAAAGAACATAGCAGTAAGTAACGCAGGTCAAAGACGACTTATTGATTTTCAGATTCTAAAACGTGATGATGTCGTACTCCCAGATAGGGTCAAGAGCCAGTTTCTTCCTTTACAGTTGTCCCTCACTATAACGTGGTTCACCTTTCGCTGTTTTGCAGTTTTTTTTGTGCAATTTTGCTTTTTTTTTTTACACTGTATGAACGTGCATTGTGTTCTGCGTCCTGATTGGCTAAGGGACTGTAGACCATTGTCCATCCTTCTCCTCTGCGCCGTGTCTCCTGTACAGTACATAATGCCTTCAGCCAAATTTACGTAAATGTTCGATCGCAGTGTGACTCTTAAGTGCTGTATGTTTGCAAGTTTTCTCCCCGACAAAACCCACAACGTCGATGTTCTGCATCGACAAAGGCGCCTACGAAGGTTTGAACTTTGAGAGTGTTTAAAATATTAATGTCTGTCTAATTAAAAAATAAAGCTGAGTACTTCGCCGATTTCGCCTATTGCGGGTTATTTTTAGAATGTAACCCCCGCCATAAATGAGGTACCACTGTAACATAGAACTTTCATAAACATCTAAAAGGTAAACCCACAAAAAACAGCATTTTAATCCATTTTAGCTGCCCTCGTCTTAAATCTGTCATCGTTCTCTGAAAACCACAACCCCCAAAATTACAAATTGAGCAAATGACATCTGATTCCAGCTCTTTGTCACTTCTACCTTTGCTGTAAAGAAACAAACCCGAAAAAACAGTCTCCAAGAGCGTTCATGAATGACAGAGTACAGCTGAGTGTCCCCTGGAGGACTCTGCACTGTAAAGGTGGAGAATATATTGAGGGTGAAAAATCTTCTTCCTCACAGGCATTTGTGATGTGCTCTTTGGCTCCCATTCCCACTGGGTGACTGAGGCTACACTGCATCAACTACTATTCAGATTCAGACTCTGTGAGGTCCTCTTACTGTGAAAACAGCCAGAGGGTCCACAAGGCACCACATTTGGTAACTTAATTTAGCTGAAATTACTGTTACTGAAAAGAAAATGAATACAATGAATGCAATTTTTCATATTTTCGATGATTATGTGTAGGTGGTAAGTGTAGATCTGATAGATGCCCAATCTTCAGTTTCATTCCTTGCCTGTTATTTGTGTAAAGTGTTCACACCTGCTAGACATAAACTGATAGTACATGTCTATTATGCAATTTTTTTTGCTAGTTTTCTAAATTTCTTCAAGAATATATGAAAAAAGTGCAATCAAAAGAGGTTTTAATATTTTTGTACAAATTTAGGAGCTGAAAGCATGATTTTTGTTTAATCTCTTTATCTTAAACCTTGTGTTGAATACTGTGTGGTGCAGACATTGAGACTTGTTTCTCAGTAACAATGCTACAAATACTTATTGTAAGGTGTCCTCACGGCAACCAGCTACTTCAGTTACACACAGCGGCTATTCATACACCTGTGACAAGAGCCCTTTTCAGTAACATATTCTTCCTTCCTCTAAACGGTTAACGATCTTCACATTCACGACCTTGTACGGACAGTATGCAAAATTTGTTTGTTAGTCCATGTAGAAACAGCTTTCTATAGATAGTACCTTTCAGTGTATATGTACCGGGAGGGCTCCTTTGTAATCTAACGCATGTACCTGCTGTCTGTACGTTCACGTTGATATCAGATAAAAACTTCTTTCAACTCTCTGCCAGGAATCATCTGGAATCGCTTCCTTCACAATTCCAAGAGGTAAGTTTAATTATTAACATCTGGTAAACTACAACCTCCAGTTTCTCCAAGATTCCCTACTGGTTATGGTTTGTTAAGTTACACATTTGATAATCCTATAGATCGAATACATTTTATCAACAAACATCGTTCAATAGGTCTTTTACCCTCCCCTCTTTTGTTCCTCCGATGACCGTGAGCGCCCACATGTCTGCAGCATCAGAGAGCCGTGATGCCGGATAATGAGCCTCTTATTTGAAGAAAGAGAACCTTGAAAGTGTGACAGTAATGGTTCACGAGGGTCTGTTTTCATGTCCACAAAAGACCTGCACAGGGCTAAAAATACATGTAATTAATGCCGCTACATCAATCACCCGATCGTTTCCCCAAATGTGCTAGCCTATGTGTGCTCCCTTAGCATTCTTTAAAGTCCTCGTGTAAAGAATGTCACGCCGCTCACAGTTACAATAATTCAATATGTCAATGTATACAGGATGTGGAAGACTGGCCATTACCTACACACGCACATCCCGCATACACTCGTGCACTGATCCAGCCATTAGGGATGAATCAAAGGCAGAAGCGGGGCTAGCAGGGACATAGATGTAAGAGAGAGCTTTGGATTGTGGTATGAGCTGTCACCGTGCGCCGGCTGTCAGAGCACCAAGGCGGGAGGAATATTTATGACTGGAACAGCGCCCCCCGAGGGTCCGCATGTGCAGGGATACACAGGAGGTCACTGTGTGGAGGTGCGGGGGACATGGAGATAATGGGTCTATAAGTCACGTGTTGGCTGGTAATGCTGGCACAGATGGGAAGTAATGCGTTATATCTTGCGGCTGCACCTTCCCTGCTGTAGTTTGGTTTGTAAAGGCGCACTAAGGAAGTTTTCAGGTGGAGCGTTTGTCATGCTTTTGTGGTATTGTAGCGTTCTGATGTAAGGAAACACGCCAAATTTTTTCTGGTTGTGTATTTCTAAGCACAAAACACCAAAAAAAGAGCAAAACAACTCAACTCACTAGAGCCAGTCTCCAAAACAGACCAGTAACTCACAAATAGAACCTTCACGTTAACTTGTCGGTATAGCAACCAAGTGTCACATAAAAAGCAGTGACATTAACAACAACAAATAAACAGTTACAAGAACCACAAAATGTGTCAACTCTGAACTAAACACAAAATATCAGATCATTACACTATTTTAAACCAATATAAACACATGTAATTAAGTAAATGCATGATAGATACATGTAATGCCATACTGTGGAGCATTCCTAGAGCAATAACATCTCCATGGACAAAAACAAAGTGACGCAGTGCTTATTAATTTATTTGCTACAGGCTTTCGTCCAGGAATCAGGCATAGTGTGAGTCTATTAGGCATATGAAGGTAAAGTCTAGCCCAGATTCACAATGTCAAGTATTCGTCAAAGGTTAGTTGTGCTGATTTATTCAATAATTTAATCATTTTAAGTCTTTGTTATATCAAAATATATAGTATCAGGTATTGGTAGTATTAGTAACAATATCAATTGGCATCTGTAATATTTTTGTTTGACATTGGAGATATATGGATATATGATACAGGTTGCTGCATACCTCAAACGTCCACTTACTGTGTTTGAGGTATAGATATAAAACACATACCATCAATCTAAAGGTAAATCTTGTCTTGCAGTGACCTGAACACATAGGTCTGTGCGTGGGAGTAGGAACAGGCCTAAGGACAGTCATGTATCATTGAGACAAGCCTCTGCATGGCATAACAGCTGAATACACTGCTGCAATAAACACATGTGCTAAAGAAGAGAGGGGAGGAGGCGCAACCTTGAGTCACGACACTGCGTTTTTGGTAAGACATTTTGTTCCTGTCAGGTTGGTTCCACAGCAAGTAAACACAAAGATCATATTCAAGTCGATGAAGATCTCACAGCAAGATGTCACACTTTGATAGTGCAGTGGCTAATGCGTTAGCACTGACACCTCAGATTTGGCAAAACAACTTACTAGAACTAGTTTCTCACAGTGAGAGTTGGACTGTCAGGTCAAGAGCAAATTACCAAAACCCACTTTCTCAAACAATAAAAACAACCAGATTTAACTCTTAGATTGATAACAGTGGCCTTTTTGCGGGTAAACAAAAAAAGTACATTAAAAAACTGATTGTGCCTTCCCAAAGCACAAAGTTAAGAACTCACTTTTTAATATCAAAAAAGTTATCCTGAAGTTTCAAATCACTTAAAAAGTTGTAACTGTAACTAGCAATTGATTTATAGCAGTTAGCTGTAGCAGAGCCAGAAAGAAAAAAAAAAAACACCATTTAATACAGAGTCAACTGGATTTATAAGTATTTATGAGAGTGTTTAGAAAATAATAATAAAAAAAACACACAATTTGGCAAACAAGTCACATTAACAATATATTATCCTGGTCTGCTGTGGCTCCAACTATTTTCCCATTTAAATAGAATTATGTCAAGATACAAATTCACAAAGTTTATCCATAGATAGCAAAGCATACGTAATTTGAAATGTATAAGGAAACTATCTCCCTTAGGACTTTATAAGTGATGCTGGTTAAGATTAGACGGGGAGGCTAATTTGGTTGATCATCTGCTGCTGCCGTAGGGAAATAGAGGTAGAGACATGATGAGAATGCATTCTCTCAGGTTGAGTTTACATTTCTCCTTCATTCAGAGAGGTAATTGAAAAAAAATGCACTATAATTAATTATTAGCTTATTTATTATTACTAACATATCGCCATCAGGATGCTAAAAAATAAATAAAAAACTGAACATATTAAGATAACACTTTGCAAAGATCCCTCCAATTAAATCCTTGTTTTTGTCGCAGTTGCAACTTGGGCAGAAGTTCCTTTAATGATGACTTTAATTTCGCATAAACTCTACAGAAACAGAGCCACTACCACAGAAGTCCAGAGCTGTCCCCTGCTTCCAATTGTCCCGCGCTCTGCCTCATTGCCTGTGCAACTGCTATTGATTTATGACTGCATATTGTTTTCCACAGCCTTGTGCCTTCCTCGCAATGCATTATGGGTAAGTGTGCCAAAGGTGTGAACGCACTTTTTGTTATAAAGTGATGGATTTTTGCAGTGGTGATAGAAATAAATCTGCAGAACAAAAGGGAAATTAAATGTGGAGGAACAATTTAAAAATGAGACAAAAAAACTGAGAAATTGGCAAGAGTGTGAAAGTTTCTACTAATAGTGTTTTTCATGGATCAAAAAGTAAAACAGAAAGGATGCTTGGATATTATTAATGTGAAACTACAAGTTCATTGTAAAACTGGATGCAATATAATTTAAGACTGAAGTTAAAGTACACAAGTAAATTTGTCCTCTTGCATTTGACCTATTCAGTACTGCTGGGGCAACCTGTCAGGAGAAGTGCCACACCCAGGGACCCATCTCCAGATCTTGAGCTAGGCTTGGTCAGTACTACCTTGGCTGGAGGAGTGCACATTTTGGGTTGATGAGGGACAACAGAGTGCCCAGAAGAACCTATCAGAAATGGGGTGAAACATACAAACCCTAAATAGAAAGACCCGGACCTCCAAGGAAGTCTAACCCACAACTTTTTTACTGTGATGCAAGATTATATTATCCAATGATTATTTCAATATGCTGTTGGTTAAGCATAAATACACACACAAACACACAAATCCTATGAAGTACTGATAGGACTGTGCAATCAATCAAACTTGTGATTACACATGGAACAAAAAAATGTGTGAAAAGAAACTAAAAATTGTTGGAGTGGTATGGGCACAAAACCATATCCCAAAACCAGAAGCGAAGTAGCCTCTTAAAAGTACACAATAGTCTTTTAAAAAACTGTGATTTCAATTATGACCCAAATCATTGTGACTATATATTAACCATGAAATATTGCATCACCCAGCGCAGCTTTAGCAGATCTTTAAAACATAAGCTGAGCCCTGTTTGACGCCTTCTACATATGGAAATTCTGACCCATATTAGCCTGTGCTGCTGTGAAGTAAAGCCTTGTACTTTGTGGGGGCACTTCAGCCAATTCCAGCCTCTACGTGGCCACTGTGGGATGTTTCCTTCCACTGTTCCAGTCATACACTCCCCTTTATCAGTGTGATGCCAACTTATGATTAGCCTGTTTAAGAAAGTGTCAGGCCCTAGCAGCAGTTTGACAAGTGGTTCTCTGCCATCGATTCACCGGCTCCCCCTTTATGAAATCAGACAGTGTTCATTAAAAATCCAGTTAGAGGCTAAGTGAAAGTCTCCTATAGTTGGTTGCCAGAAATAGGAGCTCCTTCAAACAAGACACGAACAAGGACCTGCTGTTGGTGAAAATACATTACATACTGCGCTGCATATGTACATTCTGTCCTTAAAGTAGGGCCATTTCCTTATATATTCCACAGGATAGACGCAATTAGGGTGAGAAACACAAACGCTAGACCTGTGATTGCATTTTCAAAAAGAGGTTGTCAAGGAAACGTTAATGACGATCCTGATCGACAAACAAACTAAAACTTGTCTATGCTCTGCTATTATAAACACACTTCAATTTCCAGGGTTCTAAATGATCCATAACAAGTGAGGTGGACAAAATGGTGAGTTCACATTGTCTTACACACATACGCCTTAGAATTTTCATAAAGCCTTACATACTATAATTAAAATTTTCTACCTACTGACCCGCATAAGTCCCATAATGATAATGATTTGAGAAGTGAGCAGGGGCAGTTTGTCCAAATACAAAAATGTGTAACTAATGTTTTACTCCATTGCTACAAAATGAAAACAGATACATTTCAGAAGCATAAAATCCCAACCCAGAGACAATGATGTGCAATAGGAGAGAGCAGGCAGTGCATAGTTATTTGTGTGAGAGGCATTTAGTGTGACAGACTATCGGAGCATAACAAGGCCACCTGCTGTAGTGGAACAGGGAATGTCCCAAATACCAGCCATCACACACAATTTAGCCAGTTTGAAGACAATTCTATCATATTATCGCCTCTTTCAACAACAGATTTGGAATTTTTGATTATAATTTAAATCTGTTGAGAGCGATTTTGATTTTAATGCAAATTTACTCTAGTATACTCTAAGCATGGACCCACCTTTACAGCACAAGTCATCAGTCTCACAATGTGAAAACAATAGTAAGAAGTCAGATATGCAAATGCAAAAACATCAGGATCATGGTGTTTGCATACTCCTTCTCTACGTTCTGAGTAGGAGTCAAGCTTCCATCTTCCTCTTCTAACCCTGGCGTGCTCATGTTCAGCTCAAGGTGTGTGTGAGAGGGAGGAGGTGATGTTGCCATGGTAATAGCATAGTGGCTTTTTGTGAGCTTGAGTTTTATTGTCACTTTATAGATCTATACAGGTCTGTGTTTCAGCGGTGTATTTCCAGTGAATGTCATGTAGTTTGGACAAAATGTGTGAAATGTAGTATCCATGTAGTACCACTTTATACTAACGATACCTTAAAGCTGGAGTGCCTGATGTTCAAACTTTGAAAACATTTCTCAGGGATAAATAACTGCTACATAACACATTTGGATCAGTTTTGTCTTATGTTATTTTAATTTTAAGGAAACAAACTCTGGTATAGTATCAGTTATCAGTGTTTTAATTAGATAAAGGACATGTCTACTCATCTGGATTTCTGACACAAAGTTTTATTTTAATATACACTTTATGGGGGGAGAAAATAATTTACTAATTTGAGAGGAAAATAAGTTGGGATTCAGGTTTAGTAAGTGTTTAATTAACGGGTTTATGCCAGGACTTAGAGTATTAATTGAGTAGTCCCTAAAACCTAATCATTCTTAATTAACTTTTTGCTCATTATGAATTAAGTCTTTATTCATGCTATTAAAACTGTACTTATCAGTGTTACTTAATGTTAATGTAATGCAACTTTCTGTCTGCAGTTTTCTCTCTTTTTTAGTAGCCATGTTGCAACAGCAGAAGCCTCATAATGAGATGTACCAAAAACACACACACTGATATTTATGTTTCCATGATGCCTGCTTTTTACAAATAAAAACTTCCCAGACACAAATCAAGACAGCATGCACATATAAGTCAGTGGTATGTTGCAATGCTAGCAAGTTTGAATGCTAAATTGCATCACATTTTGAATATTATCAGGTGTGATTCTTAAAAGACGTATATGGTTACTTTGATCTGGAAACAATTGCAGAACATTACATCATTAAAGTTAGCCAAAGACCTTTATATTAACCTTTAAGAACGGAAAAATTACCGACTGTTACTCCCATCACTGTTATGCTTCACTTTCACCGTTGTGGCTACTTGCAACTCAAGATATTTGTAAAACCTTATGATAATTTTATAATACCAGACTACTTTTATGATATTTAAGTCAAATTTCCATACAAGAAGTAGTAGATAATGTATGCATCTGTGCAGTGACTTTGAGAGTAACTTTGATGCAGTGTGGGACAGGCTTGCGTCATATGAAAGTCATGTCATTCATATACATTTACACATCAGTCGGTGGTATAGTACGTCCTCTATATGATTTCTGTCACATGTCGGGGCCCTGCTTCTGAATTTGTGATTTGATGTCTGAAGGTAGCTGTCATTAAAGTACAGTGAGTTTACTATAAATGAGATACAGGAAGTTGTAGGCATGGTAGTACTTTATTCATCCATTATTTATTAGGTGACAGTAGCTCAGTTGGTAGAGAGTTTGTTCAATGACCCACAGGTTGGTAATGTGATTCCAGCTCCCACAGATGATTACTATTGTTGTATCCTTGGGCAAGACACTTAACTGTCCTCACCCCCAGAGTCTGCGTACACTGGTGTATGAGTGTGTGTGTGATTTAAAGGGCTTTGAATGCCTTGAAGGTGTAAAAAAGGTGTATAAAATGTGGTCATTTCCCATGACCATTTATTAAAAAGATAGGATAGTTTGTTGTAATATTTTGTAGAATATAAGTTGTTAATCACTATGGCAACTGTCTAATTCTGAAGCCCGTGGATACATACCTATTTCAAGGCTCTATCTTTCAGTAGTAATGTTGTTATACACTGATAAAAAAAGGGTTTAAACAAAGCACCTCAATTGTATGGTGTTCATTTATTGAATTTGCAAAAAACAAGAAACAAAAATATACACTAACTTTTCTAGTTAAACTGTATTCTTCTCTTAGTACATCTTTTTTGCCTTTGTTTTGCCTTATTTCAAATGCAGCCATAGCGTGAAAATTATATCTACAATCATATGGTCATATTATCCTCCTATATGGCCCCAGTCACCAGAAAGGATTGCCAGTTAATAGCTATCATTCACAATGCAATTCAGCAGCAGTATAAGCTTTCTGTTCTTAATGCCCCCCTAATCTTATTTAATCCAAAGAAACCCAACCAACCCGCGCAAAAAGGGACGCATTTGCAATTTATAAAGCACTCGCACTCTATTGCCATGGTTAAAAAGAGATACATGATTGTTATATTTACTGTGGTTCTTCTGAGTACACAACATTTAGTCTATACAAACTTTTAGACCATGGACCCCCACTTATTTGCATAGTTGTTTATGTATTTAAGCAAAATTTGTCTTGTCCCAATGTTCTATAAGCAGCTACGGGGTTAAAATAAGTCTGCTGAATACTGAATTAATTATAACTTGTTTTATTGTCTGAGCATCAGGAAGTGGCAATTAGCATGCTAGTTGTTTTTAGCTTTACCGTGACCACAAAACTCTGTTCTGGTCTCTGAAAGTTGTAAAATATGCATACAAACTCATCACATTCAACAGTTCTTGGAATGCATAAGGTAAGTGAGGAATAATCTTGAAATCTTTTGAAATGAACTAGTTCCATTTTTCACATTTTTAAGAGTAAAAATTAGGTACTGTGGCTTTAAAAGCCCTTTGACAGATGTTGTGTTTGTTGTTTTTCAACTTTATTCCATCTATCTAGTTTTTTTTTTAAATAAGTCTTTTCAATATAACTTTTTTTCTTAAGATGAGTTAAGTATATAATTATAGTATTTATTCCTTTTGATTATGTCTATGGAAGTCAACAGTGCATTGACTTCCACACAGTGCTTTCTGCTTTGTGAATGCGCTCTCTCGTCACTTTGTTGACATGCCATTTTCTTGTGGTTGTCAAAAGAATGTGATTACCATTGTTGTGATTTGTTACGCTGTCAAAGGCATAAATAATGCATAGGAGTTCAACCTAGTCTCATGAAAAGCACAGTTCTGGGAAAAGACATGTGGAAAATATTAATACCTTCCCTTTTCAACACGCCTATACAGTTATGTCTCAAGTGAAAACCCCAGGAATCCTCTATATGTAATCACTCTGTAGTACATGTAGTCCTGCAGTAGTTGTTCACACAACATAAGATTACTGGCATAATTGCTTAAAAGCCTGTTTACTAGAAATAAGGGACACTGCCAATGTTCCCTCTAATTTTTCACGAGTCTGAGCAAACACACAAACTCCCTGAGCGGTCCCATGGACCACTGTGAGCAACATCAGACGTGCGCACTGTGGTCATGCTGCATCACATCCATCCAAGTTAAATGGTTTATTAAAAGAATCAAATTACCACATTTACATTTCTGTTATAAGACTTTTAATTAAGTGCTTTAGCCACTTATACAATGAAAATGACAAAAATCTTGCTCATGACCTGTGTAGTATGTTAATGCTATTGGAAGTATAAATATTTTATTTTAACTATGGCAAAACACGAGCTTCCAACCAAACCAAGCCAAATGTAAACTCCAATGTTGAAAACACACTTAACATTTTTATGATAAAGCTCTGACTTGTATTATGAGTATAAGCCATTGTGTGAAGCTTTGTGCACTGAGTGAGATTGTCCTACTGTGTCTGGGAGACAGTCCAGTAACTCTTGTTCAGTATATGACACGATCATTTGATTTTTACAACTCATAAACTAGTGACAGTTTTCAATGACCAATATACACTGAGAGGAATCTGCATCTGCACACCCAGCTGCTCTATTACTGTACATTTATATATCATATCAAAACACAATATATAATGTGTATTTGTATATAAAATATATTCAAAACAAGTGGTATGGGTCTAAATAAATATATATTTACAAACCACACACTGCAAACAGTGAACAAACACACACACTTCAAAATGTAAACAACACTGGAAACTAAAAATACACTGTACATGTGACAGTTATTCTGTGACAGGTTGGAGGATCGACTCCCTCTCGGACCAACTTCTGTCATTGTGTCCTTAGGCAAGACACTTCACCCAAGTGGTGTGTGATGATTGGTGGTGGTAGGGGGGCGCAGATTGGCATTATCTAATGCCAATGATTACACATAATACACATTTGACCCACAATTAAGTCAACAGCAGAATAAACCACGCTTACCGATCAGGAACAGCATCCAGTCCATCAGCACATAATGTCCTCTACTCCTGAGTCCATCATGAAATCTTCACTCGGGTCCACGAACCGCGCCAGGTCCGAGATGCCTCTAGTTTAACTTGTACAAACATCCACAGTGTCCTTGGTCGCGTACTTCCTTTGTTTTGTCCGTTTCGTCATGTTTAAAAAGCAAAACTGCTGCAAAACAGTGCGTAAATTTACGCGCGGATCTTTGCCCGAGGGCGAGCCGTCGGAATGTTCAGGGGTTAAACAGCGCTTAGAATCACTAGCGAGTTTTCACTCCACATCGGCCACATCGGCTAAAACTCTGGTAGCGGCGCATGAGGACGCCTGTCAATGACGCTGATAAGCTGCGCAGATACGTATGTGATTCACATAATTGGCTGGAGCAGCTACTCACCGGTCACACTCACTGACTCATATTGAAAAATAGCGCAGAATGAATTGGTGTGTGTTTATTTTATTTTCAACTCCGTTTCGATTTTTTTTTTTTTTCGAATTTTCTTTTTATTTTTCTTTCTTTTAATTTTCTCTTTAGAGGGAACAGTGGACACTGCATAATGGGACCCATGTGCTTTAGTATTTTGAGTGATCAATCCATGTTTAAACATTGTACTGCATTTGAGGAAAAAAATCCATTCACATCATAGACTGTATAAAAAGTGCACTAAATGAGTGTGATGTCACCAATAGCGTTCTTTCCAGCAAGCTCATTGTATTGAAAATAATGATTGGAAAGTTTTTTTTTCTTCTGAAAACTAAATGACACCCGGGTGTTTATACTAGTCTACATATCCCTCCTATACGATTAGATGTGTTTTATTTCCAGTAGTTAGACATGTGCTGCATGCATTTGTTTTTGAGTCAGGCAGTGGTGTGGACAGCTCTGCGTTTACACCGGTGTGAAAGACCCCTCCCCTCCAGGTGCGCTCTGGGTGCGCTGAGGCAGCAGAGGCACATTTGAGTGGGTGTTTTACAAACTAAAGGACTAAAAGTTAGTGAAATTAACTTTATTTAAAGTATGGGACAATGCATGAAGAGCCCCAGAGGAAGATCATTTTGGGGAAAGAGGGACTTTTCAGAGAGGACTCGAAATATGTCACCACTTTACGCCATTGGACCCGCGGATAAAACAGTGAAGCTGGAGGAGTATAATTCAGACAGAACACACCTCAGAGGACAGCAGGTGAGTCTGTTTATTACACTGGCTGTTTTTGGTTGTGGCTTGTCCTTTTGTGCCTTAAACCAGCAGATGCTGTGAGTGCAGCTAAAGCGTCACTGCTCCTGTGTCAGAATAACAACGTTGATAATGGCACAAACCTCTTTCTTACATCCGTTGAACGAAAGAACGACCTGTGAATTACTCCTGAATGTGCTATGAATGCTCATATAGGCATGCACCGATACCACGTTTTGCAAAACGAGTACTTTATTTTGAGTACTCGTCGATACTGAGTAAAAAGTCCGTCTCCAGACATCAGTTTTACTGGTGTTTGATTATAGTGGAAATCTAATTAATTTCATAGGGTGTTTGCAATATAGACTATTTTTTTCATCTTGTTCTTGTTTTATCTACTGAAATCACTGCAGTTAGGTATAATTCCAATATAATTTATTTAGATAAGCACCTGGCTTTAATATTTACCACTTCCTCTGCAGACTGCGTTCCGTGCTAACTGCTAACGAGCTAACTGCTAACGCGTCACTGTTAGCATAATAGTGACTGTTGTGTTACTTTTACCACGGCCACACTTTCCACCAATATGGACATGCTATACGTCTTTTAAAAGCTCTGAACCCACTCTATTCAGGCGCTAAATTGTTTGACAATTATCATAAGTTACAATGCAGCACAAGCAAGTAATCTCCAGCGCCACTTAGCAACGTTAGCATGCTACTATCGTAAACACAAGCACTGTGCTCGTGTCCTCTGTGCACTATAAAACATTTAGAGTGCTAAATATTTTTATATTTCATGTGACAGTCACATATGATTACAGCTGCACTTAATGTGCAGAACAGTTAATGTGCAGCTTTATGGCCTCTGCGCAGTGCTAAACTCAGAGCTCACTGCTCTGTGGAGACATGAGCTGTGACAGTCAAACAAGAGGCTCTTGGTATCGGCAGCCTATTAACGAGTAGAGTACTGGCACCCGATACTGATATTTGTATCTGTGCATCCCTACTCCTTAATCTTCGCATTTACGTGAACTCTCCGCATCCAAAGCCTGACAATAAACATCCTAAAATCCTCTTTTATTTAATGTTCAGTCCTTCCAAATGATCTGATTATTATAAATCTGATGTGATGCACTCTTATGTCATGAAAGAAAGAAATAAGCTGTGTCCATTTATATACAGCTGTCCCTCGCTATATCGAGGTTCACCTTTTGCGGTCTTGCTGTTTTGTGGATTTTTTTTGTGTGCAATTTTGACAAAACAGCAGAGGCAGCATGCCCTGTGCTGATGACACTTAAAAAGATGAACGGGGAGATAACGTTAGTCCTACAGCACAATGAAACTTAACCCAATTAATGAGGCACACATGCCCCTGTTGAAGTAAGGTGAGCACCCAATCCTAGGTTTGATGGTTGGGAGTCCGCTTTACGCAGCTCATTTTCTAGAGTTTGAAATGAGACGTAAGATGATTTGTGTCGTCTTTGGCACAATGCCAACTACACAACCACACTTACAGTTAGAGGACGCATGCTTGGAAATACGTGTGGGCAAAAGGGGGAGCAACGAGAAAGGGAGCGCTTATATAGTCTATCAGACCGCACCACGGGAAAGCAGGTACATGAACCACAATCATCTGCATAAAAGCTAAAATGCTTTATGAAACCTTTGCTGACAGAAATGACATTCATGACATCGAGGAGCACGATGATGCAGAGTCCAGGCCATTGATGAGTACTTTTTTCTAACTGTCTGTAAATTGTATATTATATTGTATTGTAAGGTGACCTATAAATAAAATGTATTATTATTATTACTTTTCACACAGTACCAAGCCCATTTAATGCCAGCAACGGCTGGTTTGATAAATTAAAACGCTTCGGATTCAAAGGTGTTTCTCTGCACGGAGACTAACTATGTTCTTCACTCAGGAAAAGACACCTGCACCAAGGCCTTCAGTGGAAAAAAGACACTACAGCGGAGCGGTGCTAGGACGAAGAGGTGTGGTCAGAGGAACTGTGAAATACGCGTGAGTCACTCATTTCTTATGTGTCCAACCTCGTAGTTTGATCATTAAAATTAAATTTGTTCCAGTATTTCTAAAAGCTGTCATTTTTATTTACAGGACTGTATAGTATTTGGTTTCATTCTATAATACTGTGCTTATTTTTTTAAATCTACGAAGGTTTGAAATTTGAGAGTGTTTAAACAAGAGAAGTGTGAGAAAATGTTAATGCCTGCGTATGAAGTGTATGAAGTGTGTGTTGAGGAGTTTTACAGCCTTAAAATAATATATAATAACTGTAAAAAATAAAGCTTTCTACTTCAGACTTTTGGAATGTAACCCCCGCAGTAAACAAGGGAACACTGTATACAGTTTACACCTATCCCCTATCCCCACCCATGGCAATTCTTTGAAAAATATTGCCTCTGGGTCAGTCATACACATAGGGTTAAGACTTGTTCAGTGACATACCATATTTAGCACAAAAAAAAAAAAAAAGTAAATTCTGCAGCTTGCTTTGATGAAATAAACTATAGAGAGGCAGGGCCAGCAGCAGGGAATCTGTTCAGCAGTTTTGAACAGAAAGTCGCTGGACCTGTTTCTCCTATTAAGTTTAAGATAAATATCGTGCTTTACATTGGACAAAAGAAGAATGGCCTAAGTACGAGAAAAAAGTATGGCTTCTTAAAAAAAGATGATCACCCTCACTTAACCAGGCCTACATAAAATACCACATGTCAAAGCCCCTGTCACTACAGGCTGTAATTATCTGATCTAAGTCTTTTATTTAAGTGCTTCTTATTTCATCTTACTCATTAGAGGAAGATCATTCAATTTTTATTTTTTCTCTTTAATTTTGTGGGTCTACTCTAATGGTGTGGCATCTTTGAGTTTTTCCTTGAGTATTTTGTAATTTCCCTTTTGAAACTTTTGAAAACTACAGCTTGCAATAATTACACAACAAAACATAAAAACAGTAATTCAGCTAGGCATATGTGACCTTTACTCCAAATGTTATTTAAACTTAGTTCCAACATTTCGAGATAAAGATAAAATGGACAAAATGTACTATTTCCATATGGCACACAAAGTAATATAAACCTCTGGTCCTCTCATGCAGGATATTGGTGCTGCCAGTGATAAGTCAGAAAACCCCTCAGCAAGATCATTTGGTTTCAGTTTCACATTTCTATTACTTGCATAATCACACAAACTTTAGCTGTAAAAGATGCATTAATATATAGATGTGATACCTGGGCCAGAGTGGGGTGATTGACTTCTGCCTCTGTTGCTAAGGGTGATTTGTGTGCTCCCCTCAAGGTCAAACATATCGATTATATGGCAGTCTCTCAAAATTTGGCAGGTGCTAATTATTTAAGACTACTGTTCTACTGAGATCCCATCCTTGAGTCTCCACTTTATCAAAATATCATCTTATCTTTGAGTTGTATACCCTGTAAAATCCTGCGCACTATCTAAATTTTCTTGTCTACATAGAGATGCTACTGGAATGTTCCACAGTATGGTGTTAAGTTTATCCATGAAGACAAAGTGACTCCACCACACCAGGTCACAGGACAGATCTGTGGAGAATGTATGGTTTATATGGAGTTTATATATGCTCTGGAACATGACAGGCAAAGCAGTAAGTTCTCCATGGAGACAAGCACCACAAGACCACCAGAAATGTTATGTAGTGCAACTTTAGGCGTTTATTCTTGAAATATGTAGCCCTGTGTTCTATACAGTCTGTTTTCAAAGTGAGAGGAACTTGTGACTTGTTTGAAACATATAATCTAGATGTGAAAAGAAACTCGACAACTGCTGGTATGACACAGTGCTTCTAAATTGCTATATCTTTTGTTGCCAGTGTGTTGTTGTCAGCTGATGGCTTGATATTAGTTCTAGTCAGCGTTGGATTTGACAAATATATTGCTATGTGTCAGCGAAGACTTTGTCTGAATCCATAGAGTGCCTCGGAGGAGCAGCCCTGAGAGGTGACCTGGATAATGTGGGCTCACGGAAGTGTCTGTGCAGACCAAGGGCTACCACAGGGTTATGAGAATGACCGACCTTTCAGAACTCATGTCAACATTTTTTTCCTTTCTACAGAGCTGTATTTTCACTGAGCAGACATTATGACAAATAGCATGTGTGCTGAAAAAGGTGCTCTACCTGTATATGTGAAAAACAGAAGTAGTTTGTTTTAAGGCCAGTTATTTGTTTTAAGGCCAGTGCAGGGTATGGACATCACGTCACTGCAATAACAACAATAAATAGCATGCTAACAGCGCACCAGTGTTACTACCCGGTTTGCGGCCCATGACCCAACGCTCTCTAGTACCACTATTACTACTATTTTGAGAGTAACTGAATACTACAGATCCAAAACGTCTCACAACAGCTGTAGTATTGGAGACACTCTGAACTAGCAATCTATCAAATTATATTCAAAGTCCCCTTGACTCTCTTAACTTCTTGCACTTGTCCAGGGCCATTACTAGCTTCACCGAAACCCTCTGTAGAATGAAATATGGAACCTGAAACTGTTACTTACATTCACTCATGTATCATAAAAATAAAACGTCAACTAAAAAAAGAGTTGTTTTTTTTTTTTTTTTTTACTCGTGTCCCCTAGTGGCTTGTGAGGCCCTGTGCAGGAGCCTAAAATGCTTTAAACTACCCGACCCCATTTTTATCACAGCTAAGACCACTTGCTCACCTCTCAGCTCTTGCCTGCTATTATGTGATCACGTGACCATAGCTAGAGCGTAATGACCCCATCTAACGCGTGTCTTTTTCTAACAACTCAATTAGAACGTGTTTGAATGAGTTCTCCTGATCATCTTTTAAAACTTTGTGCTAATCAGCTCAGATTCATCCTTAATGGCACTGTAAGTATGCGTCGCAAGTATCTGGCACGCAGATTTAGGCCAACATGTTCTCATTCAAAAAGCCTTCGCTCACACCAAAGCTATCCCCTAACAATGCACTGAAAATTGAATCTGATCACGTATTGTCGTCTTAATCATTAAATTATAGTTTCCATTTTTGTCTCAAAGCTTGACAGAGAAATGTCTGTGTATGTACTGACGCCACTTCTGTTTCGGCTTTATTACATCTTGTCTTTATAAAACGCAATAACAGCACTTAGTCTATCCCTCCAGCGCGCACTGTCTCGGGCTGTTTTTGCTCCCCTAATATCTTTCCTATACCAAAGTTTGTCATTGGGATTCTGAAGCGAAACCATAAAGAAAGAAGAGAGTTATTGTGTTTTGGCTATCAAAAGTTAGCTGGCACTATATTTACAGCCTTGTGCCTCATCTTTTCGTTCAATATTTAATGTCTGTCAGTGCATTGTTTTCTTCTCCTCCCTCTGCCTCTGTTGCTGTTTTTTATGACTATTTTTCCGGCAGATTTTCCACAAACTTTGGGCCCTTGAGGGATGGCTGCAGCTTCCCTGTTGAGCTCGTACGGTTGTGGCACAGCGTAGAATAGGCTTTTGTTTGATGAGATTTCTGTACGACTCCGCTACCTATTTGTACAGGGATATGTGATGCAATGTTCTCAAGTTTAAAGTCGCATTATGGGACCTCTAAATGTCTGCTTTCAGTTCTTCTCGGGGACGTGAAAAAGTAGCATGTCTCAAATTGTTTTATGTAGGCAGGAGTGCATTGCATTGTGGGGACTGGAATCTGTACACAGTAACTTTAGGATCTTCATTGCGATCAACTGCATGGGTTATGTTGAAGATATGGTTTAATCTTGGTTAAAGTTAGAGTTTAGGTTAAGGTATTGTATGGTATGCGTTTGTTTGAACCGGGACAGTGCACAACAATACATTGACCTGAAAAAACAAAACAGGAAAGATGTATGATGCCAGGTTATAGTACTAATTTCCGTGTGATTTTTAAGTAAAAGTAACAGTTTGGTGTAGATGGATGAAAGACCTGTAAACATATTGTACATACGTCTAGACACAACACATCTCGCTCCTCAAATATGCCATTTCTAAAACATTCAGTTCACACACATACACACACACACACACCAATTTATTCACACACACGCACACAAGCACTCAGTTTCAGGTTAGGCAAGTAGTAATTATGCTTAAGGTTAAGATCAGTCTCCAGGAAATAAATGTAAGTGGATGTAATGTCGCAAGAAAGTATGGAACCCTAACTTGTGTTCCATAAAATTAACTTACTTTGACTTTCAAAAAAGTCACAAAAATCAGATTATATTTGATTATTTCCATTTCACACCTAGAAACATTGAAAAGTCTATAGAAAAAAAAACAAACCTGCAGTGCTTCATGCTTTTTGACAGCTCACTGATTCAACATAACCAATGCATTAATGTAATCTGGCGCTACCATACAAGTCATCAAATTACCTTCTAGATTAATTTCTCAATCCTTTTAAAAAGTAAAAAAAATCCCAAATTAAACGTTTCACATTTAAACTGTAGCATGGTTAGCTGTTCCTTTACCTTTTTGAAATGACTGTCTGTATTTATCCACTTGAAATATTTATAACCACGCCTGCACTGCTGCTGTGCTCTATAAATAGTCTATTTGTGGCCTGTCAGCATATTGTATGTGTGTCTGTTTAACAAGTGCTCCCCTCAGGCATCCTCTCAGTCTTATCTCCTGCTCTGACGGCCTCATACTCAAACTACATATTTCTATCCTTTGTCCATTCACTCTTTCCATTGTGAACACTACAATACAGATCCCATGACACCTTTTTCCCCTCCTCCTACCGCCTCTATCCATGGTGCTGAAACACACCACAACAGCTATTGTAAAAGGTGCTCCCAGTCCACCCTCCTCTCCCTGCATTAATTACCCACTTCCATAGACTGTTCCAGTGGCTTACCGCTTCTTCCTCTGCGGCGTTTGTCTTATCTGTCTATGTCACGGAGCTCCCCCTGGCTGCCTCGTCCCGTCGTCTCGGGTTTATCTACACCTCGAGCAGGAACAACAAACATAAAGAAGAGTACAGCTTTTATAGGCCTAAGTAAAAAGGGGCTATACAAGTGCTTTTATCAGACTTTACAATCAGGAAACATTAGCCAAACGTCTTAACCTGAAGCAATACAGAAGGATCACTGGGTATGGGTAGTGTAACTCGATGAACACTGGGTTTAAAAATAACATTTGTAGGCTACAGGTGTTTTGATGTTTTGGTGCACTCGTTTTTTGTTTTTTGTTTGTCCGTTCTGTGATCAATTTGCAGGTCAGTTTGGAGATTTGAACATGAAACAAATTGCATATATATTAAGTTGCATTTTTTTCAGTATCATCTCAAAATTGCGACATCTTTGATATGCCTACTAGTATTTTGAATTGACTCAGTGCAGTATTTTCAATCGATCCAGTGCAGTATTTTGAACAGACCTAATGTTCCAAATCAAAAGTCAAGAAGCAAGTATCTAAAAACAAGTATCTAACAACTTTAAAAGACTTAAGTGCAGCTCCAAATCATGAGTTCACCTCTTCCAGGATGTAGCTAGACACTTGGTCAAATACATCTCTATATATAACACCAGACAAACAAGTATTAAAGGCCATGTCCAGTACCACACACTCCAATGGTTCATTTAATAGAACCTACATGAGGTCAGTGCCTTTTAACTTCCACCACAGGAAAAGTTTTGGGTTTGGGAGAAGCTGCATGGTTCTACCCAAGTCTCCTTCACCATATTTCTGCTGTTCTATTGTGCGGCTCCACCATCGCTCTATAATTGGCTGTCATTGTCAAATCATCCTGCCACGCTTAGAGAGAGTGTGAGTGTGCACCCAGCCTCAACAGGGGGCAGTGTTTTGGGGAGAGATGTTCAAACTATATATCCAATTATACTCTTAGTGGAACTGGCTGATGCTGCGGTGTCGGAGAGGTACGGGCAAAATCGTCAATGTGGATTTAAGCTACGGCAAGACTATTTGGCTAGTAATATTTATTGTAGTGTTCATTGTCAATATAAGTAGATACTACTAAACGTCACAATAGATCGAGGTCTGTGTGTGATGAGGTGTCTGCTGCTCGTCTCCATGGAGATGGTATCGGTATGTTACACAGTATGGCATTAAACTTATGTATTATATTTTTACTATGAGTGGAGTCATCTCTGACCTATAACTGCTGGTTGATTCTCCAATGAAAAAAAGTTACGCAGTGCACCTTTACATTAGAAAATCCACATCTGCTATCTTTGTCTATGGAGTTAATTACAGTTTCAAGTTATTTAACGCTTGCATACTGTTTATATTCCAATTGTGTCACCGTATATGACAAGTCTTACTGCTAAACTACATCCCCATGTCACAGAACTGACAGCAGATGATGCACGTCTCACCATACAACAGCTCACCTGATGTGGCTCTCCACATAAACTGCCTGTGTGTTCTTAACAATGCATCTGCCACTGCCATTACTCAGCATCTGTTTATTGTAGCAGAACTAATAAAAGAGATTAGGCCCAAACTGGGTGGTGCCAGCTGCCACTCGTAACTCACATTAGTTTCCATTAGATTTAAAAGGCGGCAGAGTAGAACAATTGCCTGTATTTTCATTACAGGTGTGGACTAGATCTCGGCAAAAGACTTTGGCATGTTGTGCACTTAGGCAGGTAAAATGCACCTACCTTTTGGGAAGGTGCCACCACTGAGGCGTCAAACAGACAATGAAAATGAGCTATTTAAAGTGACTGATGTGATCTGAGCTTTCTTTCTTTCATTCTTTTGTATTGTCCTATTTTTCTGCACTCTAACTATGGCAATGTTCTGTCTAGTCTAGTTTAAACGCTATATCCACTAAGCCACAACACATTGTTTTTATTATTCTATTATTCTTTACAAAAGTCAATTTTTTCCCAAAGTAAACATGGGTCTTAGGTCGTTTTCACATGTTAGTGAGCACTAGCTTTAGTTTTGTTTACTTTACTTTTGGGCTGGCCTTGTTCAGATACACACGCATCATTCACTCCAAACATGCATCATGATCCACTTGAGAGTCCATCAGCTGATCGCTGAACAGCTATGCACGCTGAAAGTAGAGCAAAACCTGATGCATTTTCTCCAAGAGATGCTAAAAAAGAGTCATAGGTCCAGTTTTGCACCTATGAGTGTTTTCGGCAACATGCTTTTTTCGTTCATGTGACGCAATCCGTCATTTCAAACTTAAGTCCAAAGAAAAAAGGATAAGCTAACGCCGGTTTACTTGCTGATCAAAGTTTTCATGAGTCCTCGCTGTCAGATGCTTCATAATTACAAGCGCTGTCTGAAAATGTCTGGAAATAGGGACAAATGTTAATTTGCCACACTACTTCAGCATTTCAATAAAACTTTTCCACTCCCTAAATACCCTCATTTACATAGCAGCTTTGCAGCAGAATTAATACGTGCACTTCCCATTGATAAATACACGCCCACTGGTTGCTTATGCTATTTTTCAGTTTATAACACATGGTTTGTAATGCACACAATTTAGTAGCAAAAAACTTTTAATTTAGTGTTTGTTTAGTGTAGTTTGTCCTACTTTAAGTGAGTTCTGCTTCTGCATCAGTATTTTTCCATCACAAACATTGATTACAATAATGAATTTAAAATATAGTGTCAAATTGCTATCAGCGCTCAACAGATATGCGTTATTAATTTCAAAGCCGTTTGCCTGTAATTAGAGTTGAGTTGAAGAGTCAGTACTTTTGGACCAAATAAAACATGTTCTGACATCTTAAATGTGAAGTATTGATGTGCTGCAGATGGATGTTGTACTTGATCTCCAGGACAGGACTTAGTGGATTTCTCACAGCAGAAATTGTCCTTAACCGTGATGTTGTGAGTAGAAGGCTCGGAAATACTCTATAACCTGGATGTCCTTTATCTCTCCAACTGTTGGAAATGGCCGGAGGGCTGACACCACTGTTAAATTTATGAGCTGCTAATGTGCCTCTAGCCATTAGCTCTTTAGATTAATTTTGAGAGCAGCATTGTCTAATTAACCTTTGAAACGCAATAGCTTTTACGACAAGCCTAGACATCTTTTATTAGTGCTCTAGTGCCAGTGTACTTCCCGAATCTGTGAAGATAACCTAAAATGTCAGACTTGGGAAACAATTGGAAATGTTTATTCTCAGGTTTGTTATCATATTTGAAAAGCTTGTTGTTCTACTACTTCTTTTCTACCATGGACATGTCTCACCACAAACTTATAACTACCGGCACATCTATTTGCTGTATTCTATAAGTATCTGCAAATATATATTTTATATTTTTCATGATGCAGTGTTTACTTTTTTAGTGTGATCTGCCACCTACTTGTTTCCACTGATATGTTATTGCTTTGCCTATAATAATGGTAAATGGTCAAATTTTTATATAGCACTTTTCCACCTTCAAGGCACTCAAAGCCCTTTACATCAAGGAACCACTCACCTATTCACACGCACATTCATACTCCAGTGTACACAGACACTGAGGGCCAGGTAGGTTAAGTGTCTTGCCCAAGGACACAACAACAGTATTTATTCATATTCCACAGTTTATATTATTATATACATTATATTTTGAAGAAGACAAGCAGATGATGCTACCAGGCCAAATGTATATTTTTATTTTTGAGCAATGAAGTAAAGACAACTGTAATTAAGTTAATGAGTGAAACGTCTGACTGTGAAACATTTTTGGGACTGCAATAACATCTACATGGAGATAAGCAGGTAGCAGAGCTCTGACAGAAAAGTTGCACATTGCACATTTAATATGTTTACCTGAATTTTTCTATTGTGAAATTGCACATTATTCAGTCTATTATTGTGGCTTGTTCAAATATTCAGCCTGTTATTAATGGCAGAAATAATTGTTGTCCATCCCTTCAGCAGTCGACTGAAAACATTTAACACCGGCGCAGGATTGGCTGAGCACATATCGACCTTGAGCCCACCATTGTGTGCTTCTGTTAAAGGCTAATTTACACACTCCATTGAAAGGCATCTTGATTGTGCAGGACATCAGTTCTGCCTAATTTGTCCGCTTTAAGCTTTGGGTGGTCAATCGGCTGGAACAGACTCATGGAGATGTAGCAGCCTGCCCAATAAGAGGTCTGCATGGGAAAGGTAACATTAAACTCTTCCTGCAAACATATGTCAACAATACTGCATTTTGTAAGTGCAATGTATGCTGGACACTAGATACCTATTATTGTCTTTATACTGGAAAACTGAACACTTGTTAAACATCATTTGATTTTAGAACCATATTCTGTGTGTATGTGTGTATGTGTATGATTCTCCAAGATGTATGTTTATTCTAAGTTTAATTTAATATGAGCTTATTTTTTTCTACTTTATGGTTGAGTGCAGGGGTCTGCTACCAGGTGCATACTTACTACTACTTATTACAAGTTATTACAAGTTTTTTTTTTGTTTTTTGTTTTTTTTTAATTTAAAAGAATCAATCTTATTTTACCTCAGATTAAATGGCTCATTTAATGAAAAACATGTGAAAAACATACCTGGAGTTGTGCTTTGTTTCATTCACACATGTTTAACACAAGCCCTGCATATTTAGGCTGAGTTCTTCTCTCAAACAGAAAACTGTTCAACCTTGTGATGTCATATGGAGATACAGTAAGTGCTCCACTGGGTTTTTAAACTCATATAGCTTCACTAGAATCATTTGGATAATTTCAGCCCTGGAAGAGCCAATCTCAACTGAATAAAAGGTAAAAGGCAGCTGTTAACTTGAAAACTACCACAACATGACATCACAAGATGGAACAAAGCGTTTTCAGCATTTGAGATGTGGACTATCAATAAAGTGTTACTCAAACGTGTGAATGAAACAACACAACTCCAGGTATGTTTTTGAGCAGGTAGCAACATTGTAACATGCCTTAAACTTCAAAAAGTCAATTTTGCGTAAAAAGGAACTTTAATAACAATGCATTGTTGCACATTGCGTCCATGCTGTTTCTCAGTACACTGTTTTGTGTAAGATGTCATGTCTGTTTTGACACAAACTAATCATATGTTTCTTTGATTGTTTTATCCACCTGTCCTTTACCCCCTTTGAAGTCTAAGAGTTGACACCCGGCCCCGGACTGTGTGTAGAGCTAAAAAAAAAACCAAAACATGTTGTCTTGGCTGGCCAGGCTATTTCTAGGCATCCGTATTGTAAAGTTTTTTCTTATCTTAAACATCTGCAATAGATAAACATGTAAAATCAAAGAGAAAATAACACTTTTAACAATGATTCATCACTTTATAGTCAAATGATCAATGCATTCTCCAGAGTGAAAACGATCTACAAAAAGACATCTCTTTTAGCATCTGTTTCTGTCTTGACACAATGAGGTAGCTTTGTGGCATTTGGATTTTGAGCTGTGAAAGTCATTTGAAAAGTCGTCATAACAGAAACAGAGATTCTGGAGAGATTTACTTGCAATTTACATAAAAAAAGGCACGTGATCAGGTCTGCCTCACAATCCGTGCTGCACGTCAAAGTGAGATGCGCGTTTGAACTGCACAATAATGAATAATTAGCTCAGAATAAGACAGGCCCATGCTGGGTAGGACTTTCTTCTGCCGATCGCCCCATGTGATTAACACAGGGAGAAGTGGCCATGGAAGAGATGAAGACAGCACATATAAGAGGAGGGTGACAGAGATGAGATGGTAAAGACAAAAGACTGCCTAATTACAGAGTCTCTTCCTTCAGCTCTCTGCTAAACAAACGGGACTCAATTAGCCAATATGGTGTCCAGCCGCCTCTGTGCTGGTGCTAATTCATTTCAGTCCCACTCCTCCCACTCGCTAACCCGAATCATTTTTGATGAGTTGTTGTCACTGTTGGTGAGAATCATTATCGTTGGCATAACAATTAATCAAATAGCACCGTATGAATCTTATCTGAGCATATATTTTAAAGTGTATTTGAGTAGTTCATGCAAAAGAGTTTGAAGTGTGAAAATGTCATCGGACACTTGTCATTTACACTTAGTATGACAATATTCTCAAAAGTCAAATGTTTTTTACTGCTAATCCACTGTACATTATTGTCATTGAAAAAATATTAAGACGATTGTAACAAAAAGAAAGAAAAACAAAAAAACTTTATGGCAATTTTTCTAAACTGACATGTCTGGTTTTGCTATTGAACTGATCATTTAAATAAGCCATTTTTATGCCTCTGCTGATTCAACACAATTACTGTACTACTATTACTGTGACACTACCCAAACTAGAACAACTAATACTACTAGTAATTCTGCTAGTTGTAGTAGTACTATATATATTTTCACACACCAGACCATGGTACATATATTGCCTTTTGGGACTCTTGAAGCCCTTTTACTTTGCATTATTCATTGACTTTACTGACAGTCTGCACCAGCGGCCCCTCCGACCACCACTCACTCACCCACACATACTGCATAAGGTGGGTCAAGTACTTGTGTAGTAAGTGTAGTGTAGAAGTATGCTTGCTTGCAGTGAACATGCATAATGACTTAACAACTCTCAAAATGTTGAACCTAATCAAAGCCAACAGCAGTCCCAGCCCTTGTTGTACTGATGTGTCTGTATGCAGCGTGTGTTGGTGTCCTCAGACTCTCCCTTCAGTCCTGATCAATGCACTACAGTAAACATCATAATCACAATGTGCTGCCAACATCACAGGCCCATGCTCCAGTCTAACACCAATACACTGCATAATTAAGTCATCCAGTTTTTCATGTCATTACAACAGGCTTTTGATTAAGAACTTATGTGCTCTGAACTTAACGAGATACATTTGTGACTTTTATAATCACAATACACACGCGTAGAAAGTTTACCCATTTAAAACTAGCGATGAGATCCGAAACTTTTGGATCCGTTCATGTCAAAGAGCCACTCAAAAGACTGGCTCTTCTTCTATGTATTTTTATGACAGAAGCCAATGTGAGAACTCATTTTAAATACAAACTAATCACAGAGACATGTTCAAGGCTCAGATGTGTTTAAAATGGCTCAAACTGAGAGCAAAACTGTGTTTACCTTTTGAAATCAGGCACAATCTAAATACATGATGCCAAATATGTTTTCTCACTTGTGTCACCTCCTCCACTTCTGAGCTGATTTTTGTGTTGGTTCAGTGAAAAAATGCATAAAAATCAGACGAAAGAAGATTTGGTTCTTTTAAAAAAACGAGATCCGGTTCCAATCATTCACGTTAAGGAGCCGTCCAAAAGAGCCCACTCGTCACATCACTGTTTAAAACCTATAAACTGATGTAAGAACTTAATTTATTTTTACTATAATTGTGACTAGTCCAGCTATGATTGTGGCTATGTTTCTACCACTACCACAACTGCCCCTGGATCATCTCATCACAAACTATTTCATCAGTAAACGCCGTTGCGTCAGCCCTGCTCATATAGTATTTCTGAGCCTTCAAAGTCCTCCTCACTTGTGTGTCCCTTGATCCATCTGCTTGTGTGTAAACAGGCAAAGCTCTCATCTGAGAATCTACCCCCCCCTCTCGCCCTTGTGCTTTGGCAGCTACCGTAAAACTGCTGGGACGTGTTACGGGCCAAACTGCACACATTTCTCTACAAGGGCATGAGAGAGTCTGCGGTGTCTGTGGACTCTGGCTCCTGCTCACGGGCACAGGGACACAGCTGGGATGGCATGGCTTCAACTGCCTCTTGTCTGACCCCCTCACTCTGACGCTGAGGAGGGGGGCGGTGTGAGCTGTTCAGGATGCTCAGGACAAGTTGCAGGAAGGGCCAGTATTGCTCTTTAGTCAGTTTGGAAAGGGAGGATGGATTTTTGGCTTAGTAATGCCTTTTGGATTGGTGGAGAGTCAAATGTTATAGAAAATGGGTTATCGTCTTTCTATATGTCTCATGCTAATTGAGCTAAAGGGTCATCAGTTTATGGTATTAGTTAAGTATGTCTGTGTAATCCCTCAGTCATCCAGGTATGATCCATAGTAAAAGAAAATTTAAAATCTATCAAGTGAACGAAAAGTTGTAGGAGTGAAGACGTTTCTCTACTTCTTCAGTTCTGATCCGATTACTGATGGACACTTCCTTATAGCTATCTAAAGGGAGGAGCTAACTACACTGAAACTTTTTGTTTTAGGATTAGTAAAGTAGTTGCTAAGTCTGAATGATCCTTAACGATTTGTTCATTATTGCACATGCTTTATGAACTCTAATTATTAAAGAAGACCTACTGTGTCTGTGTCTGCTCTTTAGCTCTAATCTATGACACCTGTGGAGCATTATGTTATCATTTGCTCATTTTAAATCGCAATATTCATCTAAAATGACTTAATAAATAAAAGAAACAAGTCCACTGATTCCTGCACTAGAAAACCACGGTGCCCAATGGGAACTGACGTCGCCGTAAGCATCATCACAACAAAGAGTCAGCACCACCGATGAATAGCTGCACATCACACTAGCGAAACGACTACGCAGCGCTGCTGAATCCTACGCGTATCACTGATTAAGATAATAAAATAGGAGAACAATGTGAGTACAGAGCAGTGAGCGTGTGCCTGTGGCAGCGAAAACGGGGATTGATCGGCAAAATGTACATACACAAATCACCCCAAATTCAACTTCCGCTGAGTAAATGGTAAAGGAAAACAACTATAACATGGTTAAAAGCTTTGAAAAGTCAGTTTTGCATAATGCGTCTGCTTTAAGGTTAATTATTATAAAGTTCTGGTAGGTAACGAAATAAATTACCAAGATTTAGGTCACTACATTTTTGTTCTAAGATTTGTCTTCTGGCTTGTTTGTTGGTTGTTTGGTTTCTTGTATCATGCCCGGCTTGGGACGAAGAGATTTTGCCCACTAACTGGAAAGTTATTGATTCAACTCTGAATCCTGTGTTAGGTACAGCCGTCGTGCATGCGTAAGACCATTATTTCTCTCCAGTTGTTAGTTTAACTGCATTTGTGAGGTGTTACATGATTAATCAAACAAGTGCATTGTTATAACAAGAAAACTTGATTACAGCTGCTTTGAAAAGATGTTGGTGCGACATAAGGATCACGGTTCTACTTGGTGTTAAAGTTTATACAAGTGTTTCTTTTGATGATTAAAAAGTAATGTTATAATAGCTTAATTGCCTGTAGCGTTGCACAAACTTCTAAAAGTTGCACGCATCTTTATTACAAACCATTAGTATGAGTGCAATGCTGAGGGCACAGTTATTTGGTACAAATTCAACGCTAGGTAAACATAAGACAATATACAGGAACTACTCTGAAAACAACTGACAAACACAAATGAAATGCCACTATGAATAAACATCAACCTCAACCAAGCTTGGAGCAATGTTTTTATAGTCTGCAAATTCATTAGAATAGTGTACGCTTTTCTTATATATACCCTTGATTTAATACAACCTTTCAGTTTTATATATCCAAATGTCCCCTGCCCCGTAAGTGCATTTATTCTGGTTCATTCCCCTGTGTGGTGCCCGAGTCATTTGGCAAGCACACCTGACCCAGCTCTGAGCTTTTTCTAACCAGACTAACAAAGGGTAAGTTTCAAAGCGGTGCATTTACAATATTCTTTCATTAATTGCCATTATTTTACAGTGCAAACACTCTTTAGGGTTCAGTGCACCCTTTTGCGCCCCTGTAGACTCGGGTCTGCTCAGTCTGACCTCTGTCTCCTGCTGGACTATGCACTTTTCCCCTGAAGCCTAATCCCGACAGCAGCTTGTGCCACAGTTGATTGTAGTACATGTGGTCTGTCTGCAGGGTGTGCTGTTGAGTCTGTGTTCAGAGGGAGCGTCACATGAGCAAGTGAGAAACACCAGGGAAAATGAAGAAGCCTATTAAAATGACCGTAGACAGTAATTTTATCAAGCACATTACAGTGTTTGAAATTTGTCTTGACTCAAGTAGTTATCAGACTAACTCAAAGGTGAATAAAAAATATAATAAAATTCCCTCTAAATAAAGGGAACTGTATGTAAGATTTTGATTTAAAATTTCAATAACATGTTACATACCTCATATCAAACCAGGTAAACATGTTCAAAGCAGATATATATTTTTATATTTTATATTTATATTTTTATAACAATTCTAATGCTGGATTATTCTTCATTACAACAGCACAATTCATACACAAAGTAATTCAAAGTGCATTACAGAATAAGAAATACATTAAAATAACAATACAAACTAATGAAAACATAAATAATCATCATAAAATTTACATTAAAAGAGAAGAGTGCAGAATTAAAACCTTTCAGTATTATGCACAGCTAAACAATCATTTTGAGCATGGATTTAAACACTGTCAAAGTAGACGCCTGTCTCACATCTTCAGGAAGACTGTTCCAGGTTTTAGCTGCATAAAACTGAAACACTGATTCCCCATATTTAGTCCTGTAGGAGACCAGTCCCTGAAGTCCTCAGAGTGCGAGGTGGCACTAACATGTCAAAGAGATGATGTTCCATTTATTTATTTCATAATTTTGTATTTTTGAAAGCAGAAAGCGTCTCTGATTTGGGTTGCCAGTTTCAATGCTGGAATCCAGTTGGTTTAAACCTTAAAGACCTGTCTCTGATCTGAATCCTAACCACCTAAACCCCAGCCTCTGAAGCTCAGTAAGAAAATTCTGGAGGTTCCAACTTTCTCATGAGGCACGAGAGTCATATAGTGAAAAAACTCGCTCTAACTGCAGGTTTAGGCACTGGCACTCCTGGTTCAGTTGTGAATGTATAGTGCCTTTCTTTAAAAAAATGTTTGAAGGCTACATACACTTTCTTAAAGCAAAGACAAGAACTGCAGATGACGTAACATATCAACTGAAGCTGCAAATAATGATGTAGTCTGGATCTTGATGCACAAGATTTAAAGAATTCACAGCCCATCTTCAATTGAATTATTCAGTTCCCCATAAATCTCTAATATCACATGTATTTCAACAAATGACTTTCTAAACTTTACAAATTTGGGGGTGACATTTAGCATACCAGTGCAAACTACAGCAGTGAAAGACATTTCCTCACATCTGTAAATGTATGTAAATAACAAATATACAGTGGACCTAAAATTAAGTGTAATTATAAGAAAAATATGCATTTTATAACTTTTGTTCTGTGCTGAGGTGATAGTCTCATTGAATCGCTACAAACTTTAGCACCCACCTTTGCGGTACTCTGTCTGAAACGATTTGTAACTCCAGTCCCATTTGTAGGATATATAACATTATTAGCATTATTTTTTCCTTATGCCTTTTATATTTACTTTTCCATAGCTCTGTCCACACCATTTGTTTTTTCTGTTTACCTCATCTCGGCAGAGCAAACCCCAGTCTCCTCTGATTCACTCTATATTTGTTTTCCCTGCCTCTACCTCCCAACTAATTTCCTAGCCGTCACCGCGACACTCATATACTCAAAGGGCACTACACAGATTGCTTAAGAATGCCTTCTATGACATCCAATAACAGAAGCTGTCATGCAGAATCCGTCACACCCCTCTCGCCCCTCTTTCCTATGTGACATAAACATTCGACAAGTCCATCCATTTTGGTTTGACATCTACACCGCCAACACAATGCTATTACTTCATTGACATATATGGAGAATGTCAAGGTTTCTTTCACCGTCTTGATTCAGTGCAGAGATCGGGGAAATATATTAAAAATCACATAGTCTCTGTCGGGAGGGACGGGCGCGCTGACTTGTTTATGACACTGCACATTAGCGGGGCCTGCGACGTGCTTATTTTATCGCATCCACCTTCAGGAGTGACATTTTGCCCAAAGGGAAGCCGGGAACTCGGGTCAAGAGGCAGTGGAGATGCACAGAGATGCATCCATCGAGTGCGTTTCTGCGACTATCTGTATTCTAGAATAAATAGACCTAAGGTGTACTTCATCTATAATCTTCAGTTTTCTCAGTGCCTTTTTATGCTTGTGTTTATGTAGGTGTAATGTATTCCCTCAATAATTCAGAAGAGTTCCAGTGAAAGATTGCAACAAGTATTCATCTGGCACCACTTGGAACACCAGATGCTGTATGGGGCAGCTGTGGCTCTATTTCACACTGCTATTGTTTTGTTAAGCCCGGTGTCCTCTGCATGGTTTTTTGTCCTATAAGATTCATGTCACACTACAAGTGGCTCTGGCAAATATGCTCTAGGCTCTGTGTGGCATGTAGAGATTAGCTATATGTTAGAAGTTAGTAAATGCAAAGGGGAAGATGGTCCTGTTCACAGCAGTGCAAGGCTTAGTTGGTCATGTGTTTGACAGACAGAGACTGAGGAGAAGGACTCACTCTGCGACCAAGATTCCAAAATATCACGCAGACTGGCACTGGCTATATCTGGGCT
Source organism: Periophthalmus magnuspinnatus (assembly GCF_009829125.3). Lineage (NCBI taxonomy): Eukaryota > Metazoa > Chordata > Actinopteri > Gobiiformes > Gobiidae > Periophthalmus > Periophthalmus magnuspinnatus. The sequence goes on along the minus strand of NC_047147.1, from coordinate 11,948,553 downwards.
TTAGGTTTTCTGAAGTTCATTAAAGAAGACCTAAAATCAAAAATCTTGAAGTTGTTTTTGGAGTTTGCACTGTTGTTCTGATGTTGTTGTTGTATATATCTACCTCTAGAATATTTCATTTTTTAAGCATATCTTTTTTAACTTTTATATTATTATTATTCAGTGTTTTATGTTGGACTTATCACCGAAAAAAGTTCCTAGTTTGTGAGTTGTGTTCACTGACAATGGCAATAAAAGTCTTCAGATTCTGAGTGATTTGTGCATATTTGAGCAATCTTATTTATTTTCAAGATGCTTTATTGCTGATCAATCTCCCTTTTCATCGGCACTGGTGTACTTTGTTCAATTTTATTTTCTTAATCGATGATACGCGTAGGATTCAGTAGCACTTTGGTTCAAACTACTCGCTTGTGTGCTCTGCAGCTATCCAAAGGAGGGGCCGACGACTCCGCAGCTCTTTGTTGTCATGACTTTTACAGTGACGTCAGCTCCCATTGGGCACTGCAGTTTTCCTAACACAGAGGGCAGACTTGTTTCTTTTCCTGTTTTAGATGAATATTGTCATTTTAATTGTGCTACATAATGATCCGCAGGTGTCATACTTTACAACGATATAGCAGACACAAGCGCAGTAGGTCTTTTTTTAACTATTGAGCCTATAACTTCATATGTACAAACCCTGCTATCACGAAGACATCAGATCGGATTAGACTACCAGTGGTCCACGTTGAGTGTGTGTTGCCCTGTCAATCATCGGTGTCATTTGGACGGCTGTCTCTGCGAAAGGCATCATTCATACAGCTGCTGACACCTCTGTACGACACGTCCAATCACTGCACTGGACACATGACCCCCCCGAAGCATCCTACGAGGAGCAACACCATGCAATTGTTTCTATTTAGAATCATTATAATCCAATGAAAAATCTCCTCTAAATGCCCGCAGATTTGGAGATGTGATAAAACATGGGGCTTTGAGACACTTAGCAAAGGGCAACAGAGCCATCACTGAAGTGTGGTCATTTATTTCAATTAGCTGTCTCTCCCCTCCCTCGACCCCCACCCTCGCCCCACCAGCTGAACACACACTGCTGTCTGTTGATGTCCTCAGGTGATCTACAGCCTGACGGAGACAGGTAATTGAAATCCAAGCAATGTCTCTTCCTTTTTCTAGATGTCATCCAGTTTTTCAGAGAGCTTAATGTTTAATATTGTTTTCTCACCGCTGTTTTAGTTTTATTACAATTTTCAGTGGTCCAAAATTGCACAACTGACTCAATAGAATATATCGATTGATTTTGTTTATTTCTTTAAGACGTAAAATGAGCTTCTTGTTTTGTTTTAGACAACATTCTGAGGACATTTCACCATTCAAAAGCTACATATTCTTTGGAATTGTTAATAGCTATGGCAACAGTCTTGATTTCAACCCCATTTTCTTGTACGTAGGATTGTTTATAGAAAATAAATCAGACCGTAATTGATACTGAAGTAAAATTCTTCCTCTTGCAAACTTAATTAACTTTTTCTACCTTTTTCATTGGTACTGACTGCAAAACAATAGAACATTTTAGCCTGCATTTACACTATGGCCCTTCACTTATGTAAATGTGATTCTGTGAGCCTCAGTATAATACCGAGCAATATAACAGTACCAGAGAAATGTATGAAATTACCATAGAGCTGATTCAACGCCCCTGTATTACCATCTCAGCAAAATGGAACATCGCAGGCTCATAAAGAGAGGATTTACTGTTGGCTTTGTGTCTCTATGTCTGACGATGGCGTCCTTTGTTGTGTTTGTCTTGTACATTCTGTTTGGTTTTTGAGCTAAAAGACTGCAAAAAAGTCAGTAAATTTGGAACAAACAAAACATAACAGGATGAAATACTGACACTAATCTTGTCCAACACTGGAATGATGCTCATAAGTTCACGTATAGGTTCAGGAACAGGAAGGGCCTCGTCTCAAGTACGAGGTCATCCAAGCTTGTGCTGTGTCTTTGCTCTTCATCTCTGACTACTTGCTTTGGGCATCCTGCACCCGCCACGCCGCTCCCGCCACGCCGCTCCCGCCACGCCACTCCCGCCACGCCGCTCCTGCCTGACTACTCCCAGCATACTACTCTTGTGTCCCCTAATCACATCTCATTTTATAAATGTACTTAATCTCTTTGTATTTTTATTTATTTGGAACAACAGAGATAATCTGGCATGATTCCAGAAATAATAATGACAAGCAGAAAGACTGTTGTGGCTTGGTCCTGTCAGTCCCGCCCACTTTGAACTCCAACAAGTAACAAGTAACAAGTAAATTTTCCCATAGACTTTAAAAAAAAATCCAAATGTTAAGATTTCAAAGGCATCGCGATTGTTTTAAATCTAAAAAATACATTTAAAACTCAAGATTCTCCGAAATGTTTTAATAACTTTGCGGTTTATACAATTTCAGAAAGTGATTTTAAATATAATTATAGGTCTTGTGTTCATTAGTTACCACGTAGCTGATTATCCCTGACCGAGCTGTTAATTATTATATTTCAAAAGTCTATGGGGAAAAATCTATGGAAAATGTACCTCCAGGGTGTGGGTGTCACTGTCTTTTCTCATCGCATTTCACTTGACCTGCACGTAGTCTGGTCTATCAAGTTCTATCATTATCACATTGTCGTTGTTGTCATCTTACTGTACAGGATTTTTCTATTGGTCTTAATGGCCTCACTAATTAACCTGGATTATGTTTGCCACAGCTCTATTTCATGAGTCATTGAAGTGAAGCCTTAAGACGCAGTGATCAAAGCTTAAGGTATAAACTGGAGTATCAGACAGTATTAATGTGGCTCCTTGTCCTTGAAGACCACACAGACCGCAGTGAACGCCTTCTATATTTAGACCCCACTGTATCTGTTGAACACTTCAGCGATGCTTACAAAACAGAAATAAAAATGAACTGAATTGAACAAAACATTCAATTTTCTTGTATGCTGACAGACGGCAGCATCCTTTTCATCATTGTTTACACAGGTTGCATCCATCTGACATTAGAACATTCTACAATCCCTGTAGTTTAAACTGAGCTCGAGGACAGGTCATGGTTTGCCTGCCAAATCCAAAATGATATCTCTGTATTTTTGATACACATTGATATCAGTCTGGTCCCCACATCCTCCGTTGCGTCTCGAGTCCGGTCAAATGTGACTCATTTTTTTCAGTGAAACATGTGAAACGAAGGAGCTCATTGGTCAGCTATGATCTAAAAAAAAATCTAAATTATCTCAGTTTAGTGCTTTGCCGATTGATTCTGCAGAAACGCTCCATTATTTTTCCTTTATTATTTCTGATATTGCATGATATGTGCATGCCCATCTGAAAATGAGGATACCATACTGACATCTTCGTAAAATATTGAAGTGTGTACTCTGGATCCCAGGAAAGGTCAGGATTATTGTTGCCGTTCAGTGTGAAATAGCTGTTTTTTAACCTTATATTATCATTTAATATTAATGGACCTACATGAACCAAAAACTAAGATAATGTTCTATGTTTTCTCTATCAGCATACATAAACACATTTGTTCACAGTAGCTTAAGGAAGTGGTGTTGCATTCGAAAGGACGCAAGCCCAAAGATTAATATGGTAAATTTGTGGAGCTGTTAATAATAAAATCTTTCACAAAGTTGGATTCATGGATTTCAACTTCCTGTTTATAGGTGACATTTTGATGACATTTCACCATTCAAAATATGCAACATTTTGTTTAGAATTGTTAACTGTGAAAACGGCACTTATCTTTCATCACATTGAAACCCACGGATAAGCCTCTGGCCTCCATCTGAAATTATGACATCAAATTCTACGACGTCAACTCAACCCATTAGGACAATCTCTCCCATAAAACTCAACAAACAAACAAATAAAAACGTACACAATGATGAAATTAATTGCAACATAAAAATCCTGGCCACAATATATTGCCGATGTTGAAATAAAGTAAACCATTGACATTTTATGGAGAGTCATGGCTGGCCTCTCCCATGCTCCTCTCACACTGTAGCACTAGCAGCTGTTTATACCTTCTCTTGCCTTGTTTACCTGGAGCAGCACTTGACCAGACTTCCACCAGTCCACTCCGGAGTTTACCCCGTCAATCTGAGAAGATGAGTTGTTGTCCCTGCACTTGAGGGAAAAGGTGTTGTCTGTGTTTTGTTTTTTGTTTTTTTTTTTGTTTTTCTGAGCTGTCATTGGGTTAAATTGATTTGATGGTTGAAAACATAGACTGTATACATAAATGGACATAATTAACCCGCCAACTGAAATAGGAAATGATCATGGACTATGTTTCCGGCTCCATGGACTCTAGCTCCAATTCACTTTACATTAGAAACTGACCCGCTCTACATGATCCTGCCATTTTTATTTTGCTATTGTGTACGTAACTCAAGATATGAAATATGATAGTGAAATTAGCTGCCTTCTTTCCCCAAGGTCGTTCCTGCTAGCATTAGCAACAGGTTTGATTGACAGCGTTGCTAAGCGCCCTCCCCCTGCCAAACCAGCGGCGCAGGTTTTGTACTCTTCAAAATGATGACAGATATAGGATCCTTTATCACCGTTTATTGAGGTGCAATGAAGATATGACACCATGAAGAGCCCTGCTGAAAGCGATAATACAAAAAATATTGTAGTGTAGGTAGTGTATGGGTTATTTTTGGATTCAAGTTTCAAACAAGTATGAAACAATACTGGCAGCACTTAGAGCATTAACAGAGATAGCCGTCCCAAAAACAGCACAGTTGTTGTCCCTGAGTGGTGGCTGCATCTCCACAATGGTAATGTGACAAGCTGGGCATGTTTAAGTTGGCTTTAAGTTTGCCGCGCTTTAGCTTGGGACTGGGGTCACGTGCTTCCGGGCAACCCAATAATTAATGCTAGTTGTAGTTGTAGGCAGAAAGGGGCGTTACCTACAACAGCTTCGCTTCAGAAACTGCTGTAGGTAACACCCAGGCTTTTTGGTTACTATGATACTCGTGGTTGGAATTCCTAATATGGAAACCGGGCTCCAAATTTGCTTCTATAACCGCTAGCCTCAACAAGCTTCATTTGACTGGAGCCGAACTCTTTGGGTGACGTCAAACTCCCTTAGTCCACTTCTTTATACAGTCTATGGTTGAAAATAAGTATAGAGTTACAAGATATTTGATTCACTTAGGATTAAGCCTGTCAAGCTAAAACATTTTGAAGCACAATATATCGTTACAGAGGAATATTGCGATTAACAATAATATTGGAAATACTTTACACCACTGACACAAAGCAAAACAATCCCAGTAAACACATTTTAAAATATCGTGCATCATTAAAAAGCCTAAGCTGCAACAAATACATGGCAGAATGAACTAATAACTAGTCATGGAAGTTATTTATTAAACCCTCTACCGCTAAAATCTTATGTTATTACATAAAAATGTCAAAAATCTCCCCACTACTGCAAAAAAACTACACACAAGACAATAAGTCGATTTAGTATTTATAGTGATAAGTGTACTTAGGATGTGAATGTGTGCAAAAATATGAAAAATGTGCAAGTTCATTATCATGACCTTCCACAGGGTTATCTTGTGCATAATTTATATTTACTATTAAGACTAAGACCATGCTCACTGATATTTCAATTATTAAACATATAGGAGGACGCTACATGAGGAGTGAATACAAATATGTGCATTCCTTTCCAAATTGAGATGAGGCGTTTTTTTTGTTGGTGAGTATCAGATACAGTATCACTCCTCATGTCACCTTGGGAAAATAGATTTGTCATTAAAGCCAGACCTCACAACCTTTAAAAACAAAAAAACAAAAAAACCAACATTAAATAAAAGCATGTTATTTGTATTTTGAATGATTTAACTGCACTAAGCAGCATTGAAAACTATACGTCCTCCACAGACTGTTCTTTGGCTTGTCTCCATGGAAATGTTGTTCCACTGTATCTATTTCCATGGACGATGTTCCAAAGTATGGCTTTAACTTTCAGTGGAATCTTGCAGGTGATGACCATAGACTGTATAAAGAAGTGGATTAAGTGAGTGTGACGTCACCCATAGTGTTTGGCTCCAGGCAAATGAAGCTCATTGAGGCTTGCGGTTATAGGGGAAAATTTGGAGTTGAGTTCCATATTTGGAATTCTGGCCGCGAGTATCATAGCAACCAAAGAGCCAATCCAGAGCGAGGCTGTTGAAGTTAATGCTCCTTCCGGCCTGCACTGGTTTAGTAGGGGGTGGGCGCTTAGCAATGCTATCAATCAAACCTGTTGCTGAAGCTAGCGGGAGCAACCTCGGGGAAAGAAGGCGCCTGACTTGTCTGTTATTAATGTTCATATATTGAGTTATGGACGCAATAGCGAAATAAAAATACCCGGATCATGTAGAGCGGGTTAATATGAGCATTTTAAAACGAAAATCACGAGCCTGATAGCAGCTGTTACAGAGAGAGTAGCGACAGTTTTATAATGTGAAGTGAACTGGAGCCAGAGTCGATGGAGCTGGAAGCGTGCCCATAATCATTTCCTATTTGGAACACGCCGGCAAGCAGGTTAACAATGTCCATTTATATATACCGTACAGTCTATGGTGATGACGTGCCATAGAAAGTTACACTGTGTTGCTTTAAGTTTAACAAGAAAATGACATAAATCAGTGCATGTCGCTACCTCACAAGGAAGATTTTGAATGTAGGGGAAACAGACACATCTGAAGAAACACACAAGGAGAACGGCCTTGAATGATCTGGGAATTAAACCCACGACTTTCTTGTGAGGTGGGGGCATAACCACTCAACCCTATGCATTTTCTAATTCAAAGTTGTGATGAAGGCTGTGTCAGAGCAGCGCTTGTGGGGTTCTCCCTATCAGTAGTAGTTAGCATTTATCAGATTTGGTTCACGGAAGTAGCAGTGGTGAAATCTACTATTGATAGCTGAAAATATGCTAATAAGTTCATAATATTTTGCCAGATGAGTATTCAATCAATTAAAATTACAAAAGGGCACCTCTTTCTCTCTTTCAGGTGAGTTAGGCAAGACCATTACTGTAGACGATATCCTCAACCCTGCGCATTGCCTGTGGACTCCAACAATAGCTTCATAATGAACGGCAGGCTCATTGATTAAGAGTGTTGTGGCCACACTGCCTTTGGCTTTGTACAATGCCCTCATTACATCCGCCATGCTCCTCTCTGTTTGTGGGCTTTAGAAAAACACACACAGGTCAGATGGAGTTCAGAGCCCACCGAGACAGACCCAACAAGAGACATCTATATGTAAACATTGTCATAAGTGTATGCGCCCACTCGTCACACTGATCTATTGGATTAGATAAACTCACTGAATGTTTAATACAGTAGTGTGATGGCTCACAGAAAACAAAGGCCCAGGGCACCCATAACAAAGGGAAGTACAAAACCTCTACTTATAATGAATTCTGAGAAATGGCATGTTTTTCCTCTGTGCTGAAAGCAGTAACAGAACCTTATGTTCACATTTTTGGGATAGCCAGGTCTAAAGCGTGAAGAAAAATCTCAAATAAACCAATGTTGGGTCATATAATAAACAATTTGAACTGTACATAATACACCTACGAGGGGGCATATGCAAATTGACAAGATTTGGACTATAAACAATATTGGTTTTTGGCTAAATATCTACCATTTCTTAACCTTACTTCCTTGTTAGCAATTATTAATAAAATGCCTTTGTCTGAAATGGCACTAGAGTAGAGGAAGACCGAACTCCCATCTTCGTCACCACTTCTCCAGAGTTGACCTGCTCCTCAGCCGTCATCACCTCCTCCTATTACTCATCCCCGCTGCTCGCTGCACTTCCTCTTTGTCCAACCAATGCCCAGTCTGCTCACTTTAAACCCCCGTCGCAGACACAGGGCCGCTTCAGTTCGTGCAGCGCCCCGCCTCCTTCCCAGCACCCCCTCGGCTTCCCATCATCTCATGTCTACCACCTCCAGTGTCCAGGCCCCGGGGGGAAGGCATCTCCTAAGCGGCAATTTAAGTGGCACGCCCTTCAGAGCGATGTCTTCTGCCGGGGTCTGAGCGTCAAAAAGAAGCCATACAGGATAGATATGTGTGAGTTTGAAAGCCCAAACCTTGTAACAATATAGCTTGCAGCAGAAGGTTTAGCTCTAGACTCTATAAAATTGGCACTATCCCCCCAAAAAACTGAAATGTGCCTTTTAAATGTATTAGATGAGGTAGTTTAAGTATTAGAAAAAGGAAATTACCCACAAATATGCAGAAACATCCCTATTCCTACAGATTACAACAGTTCAATTTCAACATCAACAAGTTCTTTTTACAACAAACCATACCAACGATATTCAAATTTTGCATCGCCCATCTCCAAAACACCATTCACAATAGATAATTCAATATAGTGCCCATCTCTATAGCGCCCCCTAGAAGCTGTCAAACTGAATGTATTTACTCGTCTCTGTCATATCTCCTCAGGTCAGATGTCCCGCCTCCATCCTTGGGCACATCCATCATGGCTGACCATCGACAGCCTACTCTCTGTAGCCCAGATTTCTTACAGTGCAAGATATGCTCACTCCATCACTGTCGCCTTCTGCACGTCATACACACCAAAAATACCTCAAAAACAGCACTCTGCCATCGACTCCTTCTGTGCATTTCCTCTTGAATCATTTACCATCTCTTCATTACCGTTGCACATTAAAATCCCATCAAATTGCAGTAAATATCATTTGAGCAGACTGTGAAACACGGTTGATTTGTGTCTATTGGAGGCGCGGACATGCACTCGCGCACAGGCTACGGCGGTATTCGTTGCACTTCAGTCTTGTTTGGATGTGAGCTAGCGTTAAATCCCCCAATTCCACACTCAAATGAATGTATTATTGGACAGGGATTAGAGGTAAATGCTTCTTTTTCTCACTTAGACTTAATAGAATGAAAGAATTACAATCTGAACAGAGGTGACAGCAGGTTTGCTTTTGTGTTGTTTTTGTATTGTTTTTCTTTATGGGATTGTTAAGTGTGACACTACAACTTCTGTCTTGGGTTTTAAACTCAGACAGAAGAGTTTATTTACCAGTTTTACATCTTTCGGCCTCTTCGTGTCATGTGATGGTGTAGCGACGTGCCTTGTAAGCTGCTTACCTGGTTTTGCCAGACAGGAGGGGAAGCTTACGCCCCCCTACTGACTACTGACGCCTTCTCCAGGGCTGTATCCCATGTGTGGTAAGGTGTATGCTCCCTTTTCAGGATTTATGCTCCTTGGACCTTTCAGCACAGATGGCTCTGGCAGTGTTCCAGTTCATGATGCGGTTTTGTCTCTTGCAGTGGTCGGATATGGCTGATTTCAGATTTTCCTGCTCTTTCCTGGTCTCTACTACGGTACTTGTTTGAGTCCAAATGTTCTGATTTTCAAAGACACAAATAGCAAAAATAGGAACTTTGTCTGAACCTCATGATAAATTAAAGGCATATCAGGGGTCAGAAACAGTTTCAGGCTAAATAATATCAGTGGGAGCAGCTATCTTTTCTTACTAAGCATTTTCTTGCCTGTTTCATTTCTCATTTATCTTTATTTATACAGCGAGAGCCCAATGAGAGGCAAGGCGAGGCAAGGCAAGTTTATTTGTATAGCACAATTTGTACACAAAGTAATTCAAAGTACTTTACAGAACAAGAAAGACATGACAATCACAATACAACAAATCAAAACATAAAATGAACATTAAAAGAGACGAGTGCAGAGAAAAACCTTTCAGTCATATGCACAGCTGAACAGAACCAAGAGCACTCACTCTGCTTTTGATGGGCGCCCTGTTTATGTAGGTTTATAACTGTAATAACATGATCAATTCTGAAAATCAAACATGTGATGCATAACTCCCACATATGTCTTATAAAACATAAAAATGACATAAAGCTCTATCAGACAAACTGCATCTCTATTCACTGCCACGTATGGTCCTGTTGCAGCTTTGCCCTCATCATGTTGACAATACAAAATATGTTTTCCATAATGATTCTACGCTTTTCAGATACTATTGGCCTGCAGGTGTGTATTCATATTAAGTTAGCATTCTCTTGAACGCCTCACAGGTGGCCTCGCGGGAAATGCTGTCTGTCACGGTGTTTGATGACTCCCTGAATGAGGCTCATCTGATGCGTTTAGCTAAGCATGGATTATATTTAAGCGCTCTTTAACGTCTATCACTCCAGCCCTAATATTCCCCCTCTCCTTCTCCCATACCGGTCTCTCATATATATATATATATATATATTGTACGTAGGCTGTGTCTATATGGGCTGTCATCCCTTCTAAGTCCTCAAGGAGAGTGAGTGAAGCTTGCAGCTGACAGTCATGCCGTCCGTCTGTGCTCTCAGAAATACCATATGGAAATCAGAAGATCATTATGTTTATGAAGTTCAGTGTCTCATGAGAAATACAATAATTAAGCTCTACGTAGTAATGGTATTTTTTGGTTGAATCAATGCTGCACGTGTATGTTCTCAAGTGTCTCGTGATGTTCTAACCCTAACCCATTTAATACTTCTTGACCGTATGTCCATCATGCATTTAAAGATACATTATGTAACTTTCACCTGCTTGTCTCCATGGCGATATAGTGTAATATAGGCATTAAAATGGTTCTGCACTCTACTCTTTTAATGTTCTTATCCTGTAAAGCACTTTGAATTACTTTGGTGTTTGCAGGTGACCAAGTTACAGGTCAGATCTAAAGCAAAGCAATAACATTTCTATGAAGACGAACAGAAAAGCTACATTTAAATATCTTTTACTTTTTGCATTATATAATTATTTTTCATATAATGGCTTTTAATTAGACTATTTTCCTCTGTACTATCCATTACCATCATTACCCCGTCTTCAATGTGTCTCGTCTTAGGCCCCCTGCTGTTCGTTTCCACATCACACACATAGCTCTCGCGTACGCACTCTGGAGTGAGGAGGAGGAGACCTGACGGAGCGCTCTTCACAAGAGGAATGGCTTTTGACGAGGAGCCGTGTTATAGACCGTTTAAGCAGCTCCACACTTTTACGGCATCAGCACATTCTTCTCACATCACAGCTCTACACTAGAGTAAAGGTGACTGTGAAAACTGGCCCACGGAGGAGGAGAACTGAACTTTATGTGGCCTCATTACGACTCAGATCATTTCAGTGATATTTCAGCCTGTTTAAATGACTATTACCTTGTCCAACCTTTGCTCATTTGTATGTTGATTTATTTTAGTCTGTTGGAAAAGTGAGAACTGCAGTAGTGTAGTGGCTGGCTGTAGTGGTGTTCAGATTTTTGACAGTTTTTCTCATTAATCACATGGTATTTTAGTACTAGTACCGATACTACTACTATACTACTACTACTAAAAATAAAATAATGATGATAATAATAATAATAATAACAATGATAATAATAATGATGATAATAATGATAATGATAATTAAAAAAAGATGAAAGGATATGGCTCTCAAACTATTTACTCAAAATTCCTATATTAATACTACTACCAAATAAATAAAATAATAAAAGATAAAAGGGGATGCTCTCAAACTGTTACCTCAAAATGTCTATCATAATAATAATAATAGTAGTATAGATTTTACCTGGCACCAGAGGTTTAATCTTCTGCAGCCATTGAGGCACAGTCTGTACTCCTTGTGCCAATGCCAAGTTTTGAAAAGAAATAAATAAGAGGAAGGGCATCTGGTGTAAAAACTATAATAACAATAATTCACTTGAACTGCCTGTCCAGTTTTGTAGTTGTATATTTCTCACCGTCTTGATCTAACCTAGACAATGCAGGATAAAGTCCATAACTCAACGATGTTTGTTTACCTTGTAGCTTCTACATACATAACCACCAAACAGGGTCAACATGAGCACTAGACTTTTGTTTGATGGTAATTGTTTCCTTAAGCTTCATAGCACCACCTACCCTTCACCTTTTTACATAGCCATTTACTGTGCTCTTGTGCCCTCCATATCTGTCCATCACACTCCATCTTCCTCCTCCTCCTCCTCCAAGTCCACTTTGTCCTGTCCACTCTCTGCTGTGCCACTCACAGCTCCTCAACCCCTCCTCCTCATGTCACCTAGAGAGGCAGCTGCTCACTTGATGGTTCTGATCTAATACACTGCTGTCTATGTGAATGACGGACACGCCTCATTGTATAGTGTGTAAAATTCCCTTGTTCTTCTCTGCCATGTTATAATGCTGAAAAAAAAGGTGACTGGAATGCAGTATAGGTCGCATTTATACATCAAATTATCCATACATTTGTGGAGAAATTGAGAGTTTAGGGTTGGTCTGACCTTAGCCAAAAGGACTTTTCTAAAATTGCTTTGCCAGAGAAGTGTTTATTTACCATTTAAATCCATACAGCCTGTACAAGTGTCTGCTGTTGACTACACGGCTTAGAGAGCTTTCTATTCACTACTCACATAAGTGCCAGCTTTCTACCTCTTTCACGCTATATGCTTTCAAACGATATGCTCATAAAGAAAAATGAAACTAAATGAAACCAGATTTTTTTCGCTTGATTTTGAGCAAAATTACAGTTGCCCCAGTTACACACATATGTTGTATAAGCAGCTCTTGAGATCGAAATACTGCATGTCAGCTGTGTACTGTCTGCATCTAATCATAAAGCGTTATTGTTAGCATGCTAGTTGTTGTTTAGCGTGATGGCAAAACTCCACTCTGGTCTCTGAAAGTTCTGAAAAGCACTCGTAACCTCATTGTGGTGAATAGTTAGGATGCTGAAGAATAGCTTTGGACCACCGCACACTTTTTTAAGACTATAAAACTCAGGTACAGCACCTTTTAACTAACTGTTTACTTAAAAATACTATGTGCATATAAAGATCATTTGATTTTTTGTTTACCAATCACAGTCCATGCCTTTATGTAACCCATAGTGCCTGCAAAATCCAGTAACATTTATCATAAAACTCTGACACACGATCTTTTGGCCACAGGAAGTAAGTATGAATAACAGTGTAGTTTACCTTCTGAGCCGCCGTGCTGATTTTCTGGCTTCTCAAACAGATTATTCTCCCTGAGCGTTAATTCCCTGCTGCAAGAGATTGTGTCTGATAACAGGGAGAGGCTGCGTCTGTAATCAGCGTGTCTCTCTCTCTCTCTCCCCCAAAACCCTCCGGCTCGGTGGAACACATTTGTGGTTTCCAAGCATAAGTCAAGGTAATTCCTGTGAGACCTTGAAAAACTGCCTCCAGAGCCAAAGAAACATAATAACAACATTTTTCACACAAAACATGAAGTGGACATGTTTCTTGTGCACAAAATGTATTAAGGAATATGATGTAGATGTGGCATTGACTTAGTAAACACTGTCAAATCATATTCATATTTTGCAGTAATGTCATGCTTGGGGGTGTTGCATGCAGGCCTATGACAGAATGTTTAGCAATTACCATGTTGACATAATGCACATGTTAACAAACCAGCCTGATAAATTTTAAAAACGTAGGAAAACTCAAGAAAAAATACAAAGTGGATTTAAACACTTTTTCAGAAGCCTGTGATCAGTATGAGGTGTTTAATTTTCAACAAAAAGATGAGAGTCACGAAACAGTTGGCTAAAGCTAGCGAGTGGGGACTTGTTTAACAGCATAAATCCACTCACCTGTTCTAGTTACAAAAGTTAGTTCTTTATGGCCAGATCGTGTTAAAATAAAGCTCTTGACTTGAGTAACTTAACAGAGCTTCAGACAGAGCAGTGCCTCTAATTAGCGTCACCCCCCTTCCCCAGAGAATGTTGATGATATCTGCAAAGTATCTATTGTGTCTTTGCGGTTTTGGTACATAAGATCTGTGAAAAAAGTCATTTAAAAGGTTTGATGTAAATGTTAATAAATGAATGTGTGCCTGGTGCTTAATCCAGACACAAACACACACACACACGCACACACACACACACACACACACACACAGAAAAGATCAGCATAGAATATTCCAACTCTCATTAACTTCCATATTGGCTGTCAGCTGTCAGTCAAGTGTGTTTTGTAAACACCGAGCAGCAAGCCATTTTCAAAGAACTCGGAGATGACCTCAGTCTGGTGACAGCAGTGGGCCTGCCAAACCGTCCCAGACTAATGTGGCACGGCCAGCCTTCTACCACAGAGTTAGTCACAAAGGAATGTGGCCTTTTACTTGGCATTTGGTTCACACACATGCAGCTGAAAATAAAATCATTATTATATTTACTTAGAAAAGTCACCAAAATGCCCCGTAGATGATCGCAATATTAAAGTAATGTGGACAAAAGTGGCAAAATCCTAAATTAAAAGTCCTTTATTGGAGAAGGAATGTCTCTACAGGGCATTTCTGTAAGTACACTTTTGGAAGTAATGTTTTTACGCTTGATGAGCAACGGGCCGTGAGGTATTTGTAGACCCAATGCAGCACTTACTAAGCTCTGTTTTTAATAATCATTATCTATATATATTTTTTTGCTTCTTAAAGGTCATCGCCAAAACAACCTATTTGGACAGCTGTAATTTTCTCATCTCATTATCATTCAAGCACGATCACACACATACATTTCATAACACTTCAAATCTTTCTAAAGTTGTATTTCACATAACCCCATCTCAATGTTAGACAACAAATTTGGTTGCCTAACATTGCCAGACTGAAATGCTCCATAGGCTTTATTCTAATCCGCACTTGTCGTTATTGCCATACACAGATGGACATGCATTTCTCTGATTGGCTCAAACGCAGCCATTTGAACTCAAGCCAGACCGCACATGTTTATATAGTATAGGAAAAGCGTGTAGTCTTTACTGCCATGTAGCAAATCAGGGGCTATTAATCAGCCTATATTTCCACTAAATAATAGTTATATTGCTGAGTGAAAGGGAGGTCATACCACTGCATTACCACAAAAGAGATCCTAGTGTCACGGAGAAACGAGAGAACCAGCAGTGTAAGAGGCTTCTCTATTATTCATTATCTATATTTAGAACAAACCACAAGGTCTCAGGCAAAAGGAAGTACAAGATTCGTTATAAAATATTTTCACACGTTTGATTAATTCAAAGATGCTGAGACAGTGACAAGGTTTGAAGTGTTACAGTAGTTGCTGGCACATATGTTGAGGTAATTGGATTTTTTCTGCTTTGATTCTAACATACTGTGGAAAGGTTAGTTGTATTGTATATTTGTATGTAACGCCCAGATCTTGACATGACCTCTAAAAGCATTTTTCAAACTGGGGAATGAGACAAAATTGGGAAGAATGCATGCGTAGTTTTTGAGGCCTTTGGTTGAGCCTGTACTGGATATACACTATGTAATAAATAAAGAATTTTTTTTTTTCCAGCAAATATCGGTAATGGTCATATTTTTATATAGCGCTGTCCCACCTTCAAGGCACTCGCAGCGCTCTACCCAAGGACACAATTCATCTGTGGGACCTGGAATCACGCCACCAACCTGTGAGTCAGTGGATCTGATCACTCAACCAAGAATATTTACATCAAGAGCAGGATTCAAACCGCCAACCTTCACATCAGTGGACAAACACTCTACCAACTGAGCCACTATCGCGTTACAGTCATGTTATTATTGTGTTACTATCACTATCTCGTTATTACTACTACTACCACTACTTTGATCTTTGTACTCTCGCTTATTCAAAGGTTCTACATTACACCCACCTGCTCAACTTTACTCTTAATTTAATAAACTAGTTTGATTATTGACGTTTTATCAAAAGTATCAGAGTGTAATTAGGCTAAACGGTTTGTTCAGTGTCCATGCTACTGTACTAGCTAACCACTGTCTGCCACTATAAACGGCAATGCTGAATAGAATAAAAAAAGACCAAATTGGATTTCTTCTAAAGCAGACTGAATAATTAGCAGCTTCAATTATCATGGACCCTCATTAGCTTGTTACAGTCTCATATGAGCCAATTAGAAGAACTCACTGTCTCCCTCCAATTACAGATTTTTATGGTTTAAAACTAGCCCTGACAGAATAGCCCTCCCCCCCAAGGGTGTATTCGAGGAGGCACTGCAAGTCAAGTGTTTAGCTTTAATTTTGGTCATGCAAAGTCTTCAAATTACTTACAGATTTGACTGTTTTAGCTGTTTCTAATGGTGCTCTCCATCCTCTGTACCAAATTGGCTCTACTTTTGCTCCCATGTCTTTTTACATATTGAGCACTGACTGTTCTGTTACGTCACTGCTAATGGGGTTGGCTATGACAAATGTATAATGGGTTATTTTTCTGGGGCATTAGCCAATAATAATGGTCATTTTTTTCTTAAGGGGTAATATTCATTTTCATATTGCAATTATGTCCATGGTGGCTCAGAGTAGTTTAATTTGCCAAATGTGAAAAAGAAGAGAATTGTGAATCCATTTGTTGAGCAAGAAAATATAAAACCTTAGTAGCACGGATGTGTGATCCAGGTTAAGGATGTTTTTTGCAACCTGAAAGAATGTAAATGCACTCTTTTACCACTGTATGTACCTTTCCTGCAAATACTGGGCTGATCTACTATAGTTAACAATGATCCGATAGCCCAGGATCTGAACCGGTCAATGGGGCTGTGCTGCTGTATCAGACTGGCCTTAAAAGAGGGAGCAATTTCACTATCTATATGAACCACATAGTTCTTTTTTACTGTTTAGATTGGGGCAGAGAACATTGATAGAAAAAGATTTTAACAGTGCATTCACACCTGTTGTTGTTTATTCCTAGTCCTGGTGGGGACATGGGTTGGTCCTGTTCTGATTCTCGTCCATTCATCCATTTTCTTTGGCTTATCTGGGGCCAGGTCACCTGGGCAGCAGTTTAAGCAGGGGCTTCTAGACTTCCCTCACCCCAGACACTTCCTACAGGTCATCCAGTAGGACCCCAAGGAGTTCCCAGGCCAGCTGAGAGACATAGTCCCTCCAGCATCTCCTTGGTCTTCCCCAGGGCCTCTGCTCGGTGGGACATGCCCTATCCAGGGAGCCGTCCAGGCAGGCGTCCAGGAGGCATCTGGAACAGATGCCGAGCCAGCTGGCTCCTGTTGACATAGAGGAGCAGCATCCCTAATCTGAGCTCCTCCTGTGTGACTGAGCTCTTCACCCTATCTCTAAGGGAGCGCCCAGCCACCAAGTGGAGAAAACTCATTTCGACCCTTTGTATCTTTGATCTTGTCCTTTCGCTCATTACCCAAAGCTCGTGACCATAGATGAGGGTAGAAAAGTAGATTGACCAATAAATCAAGAGCTTTGTCTTTTGACTCAGCTCCTTCTTCACCACAATAGTCCAATACAGTGATCGCATCAGTGCAGACGCTGCACCGATCCACCTGTCAATCTCACACTCCATCCTTCCCTCACTCATGAACAAGACTCCAAGATACTTGAACTCCTACACTTGAGGCAAGGATCCTCGTTTAGTCCTGATCTGTACAGGTTTAGTTCCAATTTAATGTGGCGAATGTATAAGTATGAATGCACCCTACTGCAAGTTGGTTGCATTCTAAATATAGCATGCAAGTAGAGCAACCCCTGATTTGCTTCCAACACCATCTCTGAAAGTTTTTTTTTTTTTGTTTCATTATTATTTTTAAATACATATATTTTAGTGCTCCCCTAATTGCAGTTTCATTCATCCTTGTTAGCTGCTCCTTCTCTGTGTTTTACAGTTCATGGCAATGTGCTCCCAAACTCTCAAAATGAACACTGATATAAAGTTATTACGTTGTTTGAAAACTTTGCAAAATGATTCATTAGCCACTCTCCCAGGATCTTCTATGGGGTTGCTGCAGTACATGAGGAGATAGATCCAGGCAGCTATTTCAGGCACACACCGGAAGCCAATTAAATGCTACTGTAGGTGTAGCATTTTACTGTGATGTGTCCTGGGCTAGAGCCATCACAAGAGCCCTGGATGCTAACAAAATGATTTAAATAGGCTAAACTATAGGGGCTGGGAATATACTGCTTTTACACATAGGCTCACAATACACGGCAAGTATTCAGTGAGTTCACACGATGGCAATCAAAGCAAAAACTTTGTAGCAAGATTACTTGGAATTCCCTGACATTTTATAATTAATTTGTTGGTAAAACTTTATGCTAACATCCCCTAATTAGCTATAATTAAGCATAAACAAACACTAATAACACTTCACTAATGCCCTAGCTCATGAACTCATTCTTAAGAAACTGATTTGTTCACAACAATTGAACAATTTGTTCATTATGAATAATTCTGTCTTCATCCTTTATTAAAGAGCCCATGATATGCTATTTCTATGTTTGCTATGTTTAACACACAAACCCAGCAAATTTATGTTCTCCAACAGAAATCACTCTGTTCCTCCTTGTGATGTCACGTGGTAATACAGGAAGTGCTCCACGCCATACATATTCACTAAAATCATTTGGATAATTTCAGCCTTGGAATTGCCAATCTCTATGCAACACAAAGTAAAAGGAAGCTGTTAACTTACTGTAACTTACATTTTGCATAGTATAAGACCTTTAAGACTAATTAAAGTGTAGTTGTACCAGTTGGTTGAGTGCATGTTAAGAAATGCAATATGTGGAGATATTTTATTAGTTGAGAAATAAGGTGAAACAAGTAGGTCAGTTCTGTGTGCTATCAGTTTAATGTTTATATTCTGAATGCTTGAATCCAAGGGTGACTCACTAAGCATTCACCCCTGAAGCAGTAACAGTAATATCACATTAAAATAATATGAACATATAAATATTGTACATATTTACACATTGTGGTACAGATCAAAAAGTAAACATAAGTTCAAATGACATGCATATATTGTAGATTTGTGAAAAGTTAAGTATGCCTTTTATGTCTGCCTCATTAGTTTGTGTAGAGGTATGTATGTATGTATGTATGTATGTATGTATGTATGTATGTATGTAGGTGGGAGATAACAACCATTGCATGTTTTGGCTAATAGACTAAATTAGTGTGCGTTACAATGTTTGTTTTCTGTCCGGCTCTAATTAAGGTGATGGTCTGTGAAATCGCTCACTGCAGCCTGTCTGACCCTGTCTGCATGTGAGAGTGTGCACGAGGCAGTGTCCGCTAAATGGGCTTAATTAAATCTCATTTTGCAACAACGCTGAATCCTTCACAACAGTGTCAACTTGTGTCAGGAAGTCGCTGTTTTAGTCCTGGGAGAGTAGGCACAAAGCGGCATTTACATTTAACTAATGGAGCCTCATTAGTGGACACTGGGCTGTACAGACAAAAGGGAGATCAGGTTTGTGTAACTTTTGCTGCGGATTCTGTTTATCACACGTGGCTATGGGGAGTGTATGTAAATGAAGGTCATGTGTGCAGGAAGGTTGACCATGGACCTCACACTGCTCAAGTATTCTACCATGAATATGTATGTACAATAGTGGGCCAAGGTCAATCAAACTGCATATTTCTTGTTTATGTCATTTTGTACAGTTGTAGCTCAGACCACAGCATAAAATGGTTGCCAATATTTTTTCCTGGAAATTCTAACAATACAACCTTTTTAAATTATATTAAAAAAAACAATACATTGCATTGAAAACATGGCTATTTATCTTCCCCAGCAGCCTCCACAACAGCCAACAATGTTTTGCCCAAGTGAAGAACAATAGTATTTCATGGTCAGAGCTGCGATTGAACCATCAACCTTCCATTTAAGACGACCTCAAACGTCTATTTGTCTAATTTGTTTGGCCTATATATTTTTCTTGTATGATTCCATGGAAATAAGTTGAAACCATATTTAAGAGCACATGGAGATAGATACATTTATGGCATACTGTGGAAAATTATAGCCAAAGGAACAGCATTTCCATGGAAACAAGCAGGAACTCCTCCAGGTCGAATAGTCATGTTTGTGGAGATGCAAGCCCGCTCAGAGCAAGAATGTGTTTTTCCATATGTGATTTTATTTTTTTATTTTTATTTTTATTTTTTTTGCAATTAACAGAATCAACATGAAAAACACTTTTATTTTATTATTATTATTATTATTTTTTTGGCTAAAACATTACATGCTGTGGCTTTAAGAAGCTACTTTATTTGCAAATCAAGTTGACTTCTGTATGATCATTCATTCAACTTTATTTTCTTTTATTCCTCTGTAAACTAAAACCTTGTGCATAATCAAATTCATGATTTAAATGCCTGCTGTTTATTGCTTAAATTCAGCCATTTTCCTGTTTAGTGGACCCCAACCGGTGCCATATTCTTTCCAAAGATGATTAACAATGTACACTAGAGATTCAAACATTCTGCATGAATGAAAAATGTGTACTACGCTGTTTTGTATATGCCAGATTTATTAATAACCCCAAACTTTCTTGAAGTGAAGTCATCTATAATTTCTCCTTCACACATGAGTCTGCTGGTGTCAGCACATCAGTCATGGCTCTGCCTCTGTAAGGTCACTGCAGAGAGTTTAGGACAGACATTAACACAGTCCCTCCGCACTCAGCCCACTACAGTCACACTCTGACAGTCCTCGTGTAAGTGATGTCGGCCCACTATGTTATTGATTACACTTTACTTCATTTACATACACGTCATTCGTCCAGTGGAGCATGGTACATCAACATATCCGCTTAAAGATGACATATTAAGTGTTACTTCAAGCATTGCTACATTTATTTAGTATAAAACTGTAGGTCATAATACTTACAGACCATAGACTGTATATATACAATGCCTGGCAAAAAAAACATCGCCACCAAAAAAAAAAAAAGGTCACATACTCTAATATTTCGTTTTTGGACCACTTTTAGTTTTGATAATGGCACTCATTCACTGTGGCATTGTGTCGATAAGTTTCTGCAATGTCACAAGATTTATCAGCAAGAAAAAACCCATTGATGGAATAACCTGGTCATTTAGTATATTCAGGCCGTCAGCTGATCTTATTCTTTGAGCACAGACTGTCGCTGAACCTAAGACCTGACCAACTGCAGGAGGCTCGTACCTATTTGCTTAGTTAAATCCAGGTGGCGACTTCTTTTTTTTTTGGCTGGGTAGTGTAAATGGACAAGGCTGCTCTGTAACTGCTGCTGTCAGACTCGTCATTTTGGTCTTAAATGTTCGTATTAACCCGCTCTACATAATCCTGGTATTTTTATTTTGTTATTGTGTCTGTAAATCAAGATATGAACATTAGTGACAGACAAATCAGGAGCCTTTCTCACCATTGCCGCATGATGTTGATATGACGTATCTGGTCTAGATTTTGGTGGTTAGGTGAAAACCACTGATGCTTCAAACACAAGACAATAAATAATTACTCAACACATTCATGTTTAGGCCTGTGACGATAACAGTTTGAAGTGAGATATATTGAAATAACTTTTTACCACTGACAGTAATTATTGTGACCGTCTTATGCGTGTTTGAGTTAGCTTATGATTAGTGAAAAGGGTCAGAAAAGTTAATTTTGCGTAATATATGTCCTTTAACTGCAATTCCAAGTTTAAAATATTATATTAACTTATATTTTTGTAGAGAAACAAGTAGCTCAATTTCTGAGCATACAAAAACCCCACAGTTGGAAATGGATGACCAAAAACTCAGCCCTGTTGGTTGTACTGTGAGTGAAAATGTTTAAATTGGGCTTAAATCAATAGCTGTTAGCTTCAGAGTTGATGCTGAGAATTGAAATGATCAGAATAAGTAAAGTTAAGGCATCTAAACTTTAAAAACACAGAGGAGGTTCTCACAGATTACCACAAAAGAGGTTACATAGTGGAATCAATGTGAAGGATTACTCACATGCATAAACAGCTCCAAACTTGGATAACATCACATGACTAAAAGGTAAATGACTTTTTTGTATGTTAGTTTGCACAGCATGTATAAGTGCAATTCGAAAATATGGCTTTGAAACTACCACTGCATAGCTGTAAGAAGCAATTCACACATTTCTTTTGCACATCTAATGCAATTTACACAGAAAAAAGGAGTTGTTGAAAAAGCCAGTGCTCGTCAAATGCATCGTGCAGGTAGTAATCAAGTGCTAGCCTTAATCAGTTATATTCAGTACAGCGTGAGAGCGAGGATGAGAGGGCGGGGGAGAGATAACCTGGATTTGGAAAAATGAAGCTCTGGACGGCAGTGGCAAAATAAAGTCTACAAAAACACTCTATATTTTGGAGTATTTTTCACTAAAGTCATGCAATATGGACGTGTTTGGTTGTTTAGGTCAAAGGTGAACCTGTCTCTGAGGGCTGTCCAAAGTGTATTCTAGTGTTGATATTGAATGAATTGAAGAGTAGGGTTCTTCTTTGCTGCACAGCTACAGTCCAATTATTGTTTTAGTGGTATGGGCAGGGTTACTCACACATATTAGTAATAGAAGATATCTGTGTAATCCCTCAGCCGTTCAGGTACGATCTATAGTAAAAGAAAAATATACAATCTGTCAACTAAACAAAAAGTTGTAGGAGTGAATATAATCCTTCCTTAAACAGGAATGGGGCCCTGAGACATAATCTCTCACAGATTTATGAGTCCATCCTCAGACCCAAAGCAAACAAAAAGAACAATAGGAGGGCCATTAACGGTTGAATTGGGTCGTTAAGGCTGAAACTGGAGACAGTAGTTTCAGTGTAGTTAGCCCCTCCCTTCAGATATAAAGCAGTGTGACCAGAACTGAAGAAGCGGCTTGGATGAGCAGCGAAACATCTTCACCCCTACAACGATTTGTCCAGTTGACATATTTAAACTTCATCTTTTGTTATCCGTCCTCAGACCCAAAACAAACAAAGCAATAAGGCTAGCCAGGATGCTAACAGGTGTGAAAGCAGCCATTAGGGGCTTGAATGATTATGCTAAGTATGACTCAGGCACAGTTCCCACTTAGTAGCTCAATAGACCTAGCCAACAAACAGAAACTGTAAACAATAGGAGTTTTTAGTTTCAGTGTAGTTAGCTCCTCCCTTCAGATAGATATAAGGCAGTGTCCACCAGTAATCAAACTAAAACTGACGAAGCGGCTTGGATGAGCAGCGAAACGTCTTCACGCCTGCAACTTTTTGTCCAGTTGACAGATTTTATATTTTTCTTTTACTGTATTACTCACTTTATAGCTCTGAATTCTATACTGTCTTTGTGGAATAATATATTTTTTATATTTTAATACTGAATATATGTAATTGTAATGTAGGGAGCATACACAGGATACACAAATTCTAGAAAACCACTATGTTTTCTGTTCCAGTTTACTACCACAGCATATACATCGATGCACATTAAGACAAACAAATCCAATCTTGCATTCTGTAGTAAATATAGTAGCTCAAAAACTGTGATATGTGAAAACTACAAAGATTCCACCAAACTAGACTGTCCTTCTCTGACTCTCCTTTCCTCTGTGAACTATGCATCGGTCTAGTTCGCTGTTTGTTTTTTGTGTTTTCCCATACACATTTATTTTGGGCAGTGTTTTATGGTCTGCTAGAGTGTTTCTTTAAGGCATACAAGGAGGCTGTTCTGCAATGAGAAAAAAAAAAGACAAAAAGAATCTTCTGTTTTGTTCAAAATAACTTTCCTTTTCCGGCTACACTTGCTTTGTTTATTACCCTTTTTGAACTCATTGCTGAATATATTTTATGCTTTTGGAGACTTTTATCTATTTTTGCCTATCCACTGAATACTACTGGACATAAATCTGAATGAGGTACACACACATACGCTCACAGTAGTCGATAGATACAGTTAGAATTGTATGACTTTAATAATCTTATGAAAAAATGCTTGTACTTCTAGATCAATTCTTTATGCAGAATCCATTATACCCAATACATGATCGGAGCACATCTTCCGGACAAGCACGGGTAGCTGCTTTGTAAAAGAATAGTTCAAACATCAGATTATTGTCCATTGTTTCCTGACTGATAGAGCTCTATTTCTTAAGCACAATAAAGCAGAAGATTGACATCAAATGCAAAAACTGAAAGGGCATCTGGTTGAATTGGTTTATATTCTCTGTGAATGCTTGCCAATGTGCCTAGAATGTGGGAGGAGGTTTGGACAGGTGAAGAATGGTGAGCACAGAGGAAGCACTGGATTTGAGCTCTTATTGTGTCCCATGTGTATTGTCAGACCCTTGTGTGTGTGTAGATATAGATAGATAGATTTTTATTTATTTATTTATCTTTATTTATACAGGGGGAACCCAATGGGAGCACTTGGACTCTCTTTTTCATGGGCACCCTGTTTAAAATACAACACAAACCGGAAAAAACAATCAAAAACAAATAAGTCCATATAAAACATCAAAAACAAGTGCAGGTGTGTGTATAAAAGTTTGTTATCAGATTATTAAATTGCAACTGTGGCACCGACGTGTCCAGTTTTGCTTTTCCTTGAAGTGTATTCCATTTTTGTGAAGCAAAACAGCTAAAAGCCTCTTTCCCGTCTCAGTTCTGGTGCGGCTCGTCCTTAGCCTTATGCAGTCATGTGATCTGGTATTAAATGTTCTGGTATCAATGATTAACAAGGAGGTGAGGTACTCTGGCAGTTTTTGAAGTAATCTCTTATAGATAAACTTCATACAGTGCAGATAGAGTGATTTTTTTGTATATAGATATTTTACAAAATAATAATAATAAAAAGTGTTTATTTCATATTAAGTGTGTGCAAGTAGTGGTTTAACAAACAAATACTGCTTTTAAATGTAATTTCTGTGATATGTCACAGAATATATCTTGTATCGTACCAGACTGTGGCGAACCCTGTGATTACCCTGTAAGAAATGATGCACATGAATGGGGCTAGTTTTTTCTAGGCACTTTTCAAAATGTTATAAATATCTGCTTATGGCAATTTGTGTCATTTTTAAAGTTCAAGTTAGTTTGATGCATTAACATTTTCCATCTGTGGCTGGTAATGATGCAGAGACTGTAGTGGGATTCATTATAGTGGAGACGTATTACCATCTGGCTCCTGGTGCTGCCATAGACAGGTGTCTCATGTGGGCAAACTTATCATGAAAGAAGCCGAATCCTGAGCCAATAGAAGGATTCTGCTAACATAACCAAAGGGTAACCTGGAGGGAAGGGGTGATATTTCTTGTTGTGTACTATCAGAAACCATTTTAGCAGCAACAACAGCAGTAGAGAATATACTATTTGAAGAGTTTACTACTAAGAGTTTAATAAATAATGCATAGGCCTAACTTATCTGCTTTCTTTGTATTACGTCTCTGGACACGTCTGAGAATGAGAATTGTGAACACGTATCCATTTTCTAAGTCCCTAAGTGCATCTATCAGCTTGGTTGATTTAAATGTGTATAATGACTTTATAATCATGCATTACCCAGAACCTGACAACAATCTCTTCTAAAGATAAACTTGGCTAACAAAATTCCCCTAATTATCTTGCAGTGTCCATAATGATTCCTCTCACCTGTCTACCTCATCTGACCCTTTTATCTGGTCTAAACCTGATCACTGTTCCCTGCGTGGACTCTCTCTCCCCTCTCTCTGTCTCTCAGTCCCGCTGTTTCTTGCTCCCTCTCCTCTCTCTGTCTCTCAGTCCCTCTCTGCTTCTCTCTGTCTCTCTCCTCTGCCCTCTGTGCCTCCCTCAGTTTAGACGCTTGCTCTCTTCCTCTCCTCTCCTGCCTCCTCCCCTCGTCTCTCTCTGCATTGCAGTATCTGTGTCAGCCATCGGCAGTGGGCTGTCTGCTCTCGACACTGCAGTCCTCCTCAGCAGCTGGACAGGAAGTCACATGGATATGGGCTGACATGTTCACATCTTTGCTCTTTCCTAAACCTTAAATTGGCATTCACTTACTAAAACAACAGTGCAAGTTGGTCTGTTTGTTTGATTTTTGTTTGACAAAGGTGGCCACATCTGCTCCTCTCCATGGCAATGTTAATATCTTGCCTTAAGTGTTCCACATTATGGCATTTAACTGCTCTATCTAACATTGCTCAGCAATAATAATACAATAAAACACGTATTCTTACTTTGAGCAGACTTGCCGCTCCAAAGCTCTAACTTGTAACTTGGCCTTGTGGTGTCACTTACATATCTCAATGAACACAGAATAGTTTTAATGCCATACAGGGGAACCTTTCAGGCAAAGCAATAAGATCTCCGCGGAGACAAGCTGGTTGCTGGATCCTACACCACAGAAAGTCACATTTAAAGAGGGTATTTTACTTCTATGGGGTATTAACTGCTATCACATAACATATTTACGTCTGAGTCTCCCTATCCTTTGCTCTCTGCACTAAGTCACTCCCCCTTCAGAGCGCTATCACAACTTAATCTGTGTGCATCCCGCTAATGAACATATTGCACGTCGCATTACAGTTTTGTATCATGCTTTTTGTGTATTTATGGAGAATTGCCATGTGGGAGCATGGATGATGTAGACTTGTGGGTGGAACATTGGACTGAATCTTAGAGCTAACTGCAAGAAGGGTTCGAATAGGGCCCAGGAGAGATCGCTACATTACTCAAACATACATGGATGGCGTCTAAAATCTCTTCAGGCATGTTTTTGAAGAGGGAATCACATCGTAACATGGTAAAAATAGGGGGGTATAATAAACACTGTTTTGCAAAAAGGTAAGGTAACTTCAAATATTCCAAACTATTTTACAAAAAATAATGTAGATGTTTTTGGGAAAGAAGAAATTGTAAATGAATTTAATAATTTCTAACATTGGCCCAAATTTATCAAAAAATATCCCAAAAGAAAGCAACAATGATGGAACAATAGCTGATAATGTAAACAGTATGTTTTTGGAGAGCGTGCAGGCAATTGAAGTCTTGAAAATTGTTCAAAATTGTCCAAATAAAAAATCTAATGATTATACTCATATTAATATGTTATTGATCAAGAAAGTGATAAACGTTGTTATTGAGCCTTTCACATATATATGCAATCTTTCATTCAGCACAGGAATATTTCCAGATCACATGAAAGTGGCCAGAGTTATTCCACTTTTTAAAAAGGAAAATAAAAATGATTTCTCAAAGTATATACCTGTATCACTGCTTTCGCAATTCTCAAAAATTTTAGAGAAACTATTTGTTAGCAGATTAAATAAATTTATTGAAAAATACAAAATTTTAAGTAAGAGCCAATACGGATTTCGTTCCAATCATTCAACCGCCACAGCATTAATGGACCTGGCTGAAGAAATCACCAATGCCATGGACAAGAAACAATATTTAGTTAGTATCTTTGTCGATCTTCAAAAAGCATTTGATACTCTAGATCATGAAATATTATTACAGAAATTATATAAGTACGGTATACGAGGTGTACCACACAAATGGGTCACAAGTTACTTAACGAACCGTTATCAATTTGTGGAAATCAACAACATAAAATCAGAATACCGTCAAGTAACGTGTGGGGTACCCCAAGGTTCGGTCTTGGGGCCAGTACTTTTTCTCCTTTATGTGAAGATGATATGTCTGTATCAAAATTACTAAATTGTATTTTGTTTGCTGATGATACCACATTATTTTACTCAGGAAAAAACATAAATGAGGTTATAAAAAATGTAGAAGATGAGTTTAAAAAAATATTAAAATGGTTCAATGCAAACAAATTATCTATAAACATTAGTAAAACTAAATTTATGGTCTTTAGTGGTAAAAAGATAGATCCAGAGGTAAGATTGCTCACACAAGGATTAGAGATAGAAAGAACAAGTACATTTCATTTTTTAGGAGTTATTATTGATGAGCAGCTGACGTGGAAATCCCACATAGAGCAAGAAAGATCAAAAGTATCACAAACCATTGCTGTATTACACAAGGTGAAAGAGTCTCTCAACAAAGATGCATTGTTCTTATTGTATAACACATTGATTGTTCCATATTTGACATACTGCATTGAAGTGTGGGGAAGTGCTTGTAAAACATACATTGAAACAGTTTTTCTTTTACAGAAGCGTGCTATTAGCATTATCAATGGAAGTGGTTATAGAGCACATACAAATCCAATTTTTATTCAGTTAGAAATGTTGAAATTTAACAAATTGATGGAATATAGCATTCTCAAAACCATGTATAAAGCTCATCTAAAAGTATTACCAGAGAAGTTGCAAAATAGATTTATTAAGAGAGAAAGTAGATATCAATTAAGAGGAACTGATTTATTTTCTAAGCCAGAGTTTAGAACAAAACTAAAGGAAAGATGTATTTCAATCAAGGGAGTCAGTCTTTGGTCTTGAAAGTAATATTAAAGAATCCAAGTCCATTTATATGTTTAAGAAAAGCTTGAAATTATCATTATTAAGAAAGTATATAACTGCTATGTGACAGGATGATTTTGTGGTTTTTGTTTTGTTTTGGGTTTTTTGTTTTGTAAAGTAGACACACATCTAAGTTTGATTTTGTATAATGTAACAGTGCAATACACTGGAAGGAATAAGAGTTAGAGTTGATAAGGGGCAGATATTATAAGCTTTTGCTTCTTTCTGTGCCCTTTCATTCATCTATTATAATTGTACAAAAGCTGAAATACTGTATGCAGGTATGCTGCATTGATCTGTTTTGTTTTAATGAATGAAATAAATATAAAAAGAAAAGAAAGAAAGTTAAAAGCTCAATGATTTTGCAGAATACCGCCTCTTTAAATAAGCTTGTTTCATATAATTAATTCAACTGTTAGTTCTGTATTTAGCTATCCTGTACTCAATATGTACATCATTTGACTAGTTCCCAGTTGAATTACACGTCCTACATTTTTAGCTTTTATATCGTGACACACTTTGCTTATATTTGTACACCTCCTTTTTCACCATGCCTAACCATGTTCAACTCAAAATCACAACTTTTCCCTTTGCCTTTTACTCCCACTAATCTCCTAATCAGTGCCTTACATGCCCGCAGACCCCCCACAAAGCTGCCCAGTGGAGCCCATTCCTTTGGCAGACTCACTTTGCTCTAAACCTCCCGCTGCGATAGGCTGTGGGAGTGTGAGGTCTTTCTCCTCCTCCTGTCTGGAGTCCTCTGCTCCTGCTTTTGATCTGAACATGTCCTGCAGTGGCTAAACAGTGGACATAAACAGGAGGGGGATCTGAACATCTTAAGACAACTTTTGGCTTTCAAGTGAATATGCTGTGCCAAATAACTGATTTAAGACCCCTGGATATGGAGGGTTGCATCACTTTTTCAATGTTTAGAAATTTAATGATGAAAATGTAGCCTGACTGGTTTACAGACTGTTAATCTCATTCTTGTGTACTCATTTGGGCTTATCTTTAAGGGGCAGTGGCGTAGTATACAGTATCCGTTGACCTTTCTCCAAATCATTCAGGTGGGACTGTTATAGCGATTAAGAATTTTAAACAACAAGCATAATCATATTTTTTGAATGGGAAAAGTCCTCAAAATGTTACATATGTTGCCTGATCCTCCCTACTTACATTCTAGGCACATTGGCAATCATTCACACAGAATATAAACCAATTCAAACAGATGCCCTTTCAGCATTTACATTTGATGGCAATATTCTGCTTTATTGTGTGTTGATGGATGAAAATCTGATGTTTGAAATACTCTTTTGCAAAGTGGCTACCCGCGCTTGTCCAGGAGATGTGCTCCGATCATATATTAGGTATAATGGATTTTGCACAAAGGATTGATCTAGAAGTACAAGCATTTTTTTATTCGTTTATTAAAGTCACGCAATTCTAACTGTATCTATCGACTACTGTGAGTGTATGTGTGTGTACCTCATTCAGATTTATGTCCAGTAGTATTCAGTGGATAGGCAACTTCACCCAACGTTGCACAAAGTCTAGGTTACGCCGAAGGAGACATATTCTACATGACTTTTATGAGCTTGTTATGATGGTTTTCCCCTCATCTTGGGGAGTTGTAGTTTCAGTGATTCAGACCTGCTTAATAAATCCTGTATTGTTCGGCATTTGAGTCGTGATTGCTCAGGAAATGTCCGTTTTCACCTACCACATGTCCCCGCCCACAACGCTGCATTCTTTGTTTGAAATGGAAGTCCATCCACCTTAAACTTTAGAACAACTTAAACTAGACATACGTGGTAATTTGCTGTCAGTTCCTTATGTATTTCTCCATCAGTCATTCTTCCTCATATCAAATATAAATGCACAGTTTACATTTGGCATTGTCTCTTCCTGCTTTACTCCACCCAGTTGCCAGTTAATACAACAAAACATTATAGTTCAAAGTTTTATATATCAGATTTTGTCAGTCAGAAACATTTGCCGTTGCGCTGATACAGTATTGGAATTATGTCTATGTGTCAAATTCCATATCTTCCACAACTCTGAGATATGCTACATTTCTTTAGTCCTCATTATTTCGGATCCTGCTGTTTCCATCCACAAAACCACACATCAAATTTACATCAGAAAGTTGGACATAATGTCTCCCTTTTCATGTTAAGCCATTGTTCCCATTCTTTTTTTTAAAATTTTTTTTATCCATTCATTCTTTTTAATGACACCGGAGAGGACAGTGCACTTCTGAAGTTACAAATGGCCACACGCTTTGGCCATGAGTCTGCTAAGGTCAGATATGAAAATGTGTTTTGCCACTCGCTTCAAAGATAGCTACTGTGCTGCCGGCAATTCCTCGACTCGGCAAAAGGCAGACTGTTTCCATAAAATCCAATGACCTCCCACCTGCTCACATTTTGGAGATGACAGCGGCACTTAAGAGGCTGGCCCGCGCAGAACCTAGTGTAAAGTTGAAGTAAATTGGTTGGGTATTAGAAGCAAGTCCATGTAATGACTTGCTGTACGGATTTTTAAGATATGCACTAAAGCTGGGCAGGCAGTTGGCAGTGTAAAACTTCTTCACCTTCCGCTTCCATTGGGGATTGGAGCAGGGATGTGGGTTTTAGATTACGCCGGACAATTTAAAATGAAGGGCAAATGCATGCTAGTGTGCGACGTGTTTACTCAAGGGACTTTTTCCATTCCTTTGCTCCTAAAAGTCACCATAAGACATCTGCCTAACGTGCCATGATTTGTATGGATTTTTAAGATATGCACTAAAGCTGGGCAGGAAATTGGCAGTGCAAAACTTCTTCGCCTTCTGCTTCGATTAGGAATTGGGGCAAGGATGTGCGTCTTAGATTGCACTGGACAATTTAAGATGGACTGTAAATGCATGCTAGAGTGCAGCATCTTTACTCAGGGGACTTTTTCCATTTCTTTGCTCATAAAAAGTTGCCATAAGACATCTGCCTAACACCTATAACGATCGATCTCTAGTAAACATTGCGCTGGTTTGTGGTCCTCATGTCCTAATTTTTAGACAACATGATCCCTCATTTTACCAGGAGTGGTCCAAAGTTGAAAAGGTTTCTAGTGTCTCAAGCCAGTACCTTCAATTTGAAAATGGCTTCTGGATGTGTCTAGGGTAAAATGTCTGCCTATTCATGGGTTTCCAGCTATGGCAACGGCTCCCCATCGCCATAGCAATTAAGCTATTCAAATGAAAATTCTTTTGAGTGTGAAAAAGTCCTCAGCAAGGAAATACTGACCTGAAACCCATTATTAATTATTTATTTACTTTGTTTGAACATAGACTTGATGTTTTGTCAGATCTTTGTATATTCCATAGCTACCTGAAAAAGTTTGTTGATATTTGTACTTTCTCTTTTTACTTTTCCTCCTCCTCCACTTGTCAAGTAAATGATGTGGTAGTTTCATTATTGCAGTAATATCTGTTTAACCTGAGCTCAGAGAACCATTGATTCACTGGGAGCTGGAGAAATAGAGAGAATGTGAACTTGTTTTTGTTTGGTTCTTTGATGAGTACACCTCAGTATCTTGTCAAGTTGAAGCTGAGCAATTCATAGAAATCCTCCTCACAGAACATCTTTTCGTGCACATTTCGACAGCTTTTAGAGTTGGGGATGTACAGTATCTGTGACTTTACATATAACCAAAATATAACCAAATACCCAACTAATCCGAATCACTAACATATTAATGCAGTTGTTTTTTAATATTGTAATACATACTGAATCTGCTGTTCCTCAGAGCTCTGACAGTTGCATCATCATTTAAAGATGCACTATGTAACTGGTGGATTGTCACCTTCTATCTTCATGGAGAGAAGCAGGTGTTGCCTCCAGGCCATATCAGATCTGTGAAGAGGCGACCCTGCTCACTGTTAGAATGCATGTTTTTCCAGGCAAAACAATAACATCCCCATGGAGACAAGCAGGTGGCAGACCTCCTTTTGGTGCAACTGACTGCTTTTTGTTACCTGTTGCTGTTATTTTGTGTCAGTACTTTTTATTAGATTGAAGTCATCTTACTTTGAACACTGTACATGTTATAGTCCTTGCAAATAAATATTTCAAGAAATGTGTTTTTTGTCAGACCCAGTGCCCGTATAGTGAAATTAATTATGTAGATCACCTCACCCAAGGAAATAAATGATTTTTGTAAACAGTATGGCCGATTTGTATTATTAATATGATGTTTGTCTGGATGCCAAGTCATGGAGTGAAGCAGTTTACACCTTTATATTTCAATCATCCCATTAACCCGCAGTCTAATCTGTGCTGGCTCTATCAATCAATCAGCTCAACTATGTCTTCAGCCCAGTCTTGTAGAGAGTGTCAGTTCAACCAACAGACGGACAAGAGAAAGTCCCACTTATCTGTCATTCACTCTCTTGTCAGCGGAGGGACACGGTGAGGAGCTTTAACCAATCTTTCACATAGCAGTAGTTGGTGCTGTGGTTCCTTTTAGCTGCCGTGCTAATATCGACTTGTTCAAAGTGACAGAAAATAGATCCAGGCTAGGTATATGAACTTTTCTTTTTCTTTCTTTTTACTTCTAATTCAACAAATAGAAAATCAAATTGCCGTGGATGACTAGCTATATAATTAATTTAATCAAAACTGCACACAATTAGTTTCTGTACCTTTAATTACATAATGAGTGCTATTATTTCATTTCAATGGTGTAGTCAGCCTTTTCACAAATGAGAGTAATTAGTGTGGTTAGAGCATGAATTGTGAAATAGAATATTTTACAGGTAATATGGTGACTGCAAAGAACAATGCGTCCATAGTCCCATAGCATAACACTGTATTTATTTTATTTGTGGATATATATGGGAGTGTCTGATTGGTGAACTCTAACTCAAGCAGTAATCGTTTATTAAAAAGAAAGTTCGTAAACTTTTTTCAACAAGGAACAACACTACAAAAACAGAAATGCGCTGACGATTGCTGGATATTTTGTTTTGTAGGCCCTTTTTTGACATTCTCTGGCCCCCCTGTGAAGTGCGTTCTGTCCAGTGGTCTATCCCAGCTTTACCCTGTGTGCATGAGCAGTGGGTGCTTGGGGAGTTTGTATAAAGCTCTGTACTGAGGTGATCTGACAGCTGCAGTTGTCATCCTGTTCCTGTCTGATCCTGCCCGCCGCACAACCCAGGCCTGCGTCACGTTCCATTGTTTTTCCCTGAAGTTGGACTTGTGCAAACACCAGGCGAAGAACTGAAATGACAAAACACTGCGTCTCAGTCTGCGAGAGCTCCTTCAAACCCAGAAAAACTTCATAAGTCGGCAAGTTTGTACGGAAAAGTTGCTCCAATGTAACTCTCATTGTTTGGAGACAGGCATTTTATAATACAGAAATGTACTGGTTTCTTTTCTGGTACAAAAATACTACTTCTTAGTTATAGAGTTGTTTTCTGTGTTTGTTTGTTTTGCATTCAATTTTTTTACTAACTAAATATGGCCTGACAGGACTTTCTGATTTGGCTGATAACTGTTATTAGCTTACATCAAGACCAGGATTTTAAATTGCAAAGACACCCATTTAAGTAACGTTGTAGCAAAGTTCACAAAGACATGGTCTATACCTGGACGACCCAAATCAAGACTAAGAAAACAATAGGGCTAGCCAGTATGCTGATAGGTGTGAGGGCAGCCATTAGGAGCCTGAATGATTATGCTAAGTATGACTCAAGCACTGTTCACACTTCATGTAGCTCATTAGACCTAGCCTACAAACAGAAACTGCAAACAACTAACGAGATGTGTTAGTTTCAGTGTAGTTAGCTCCTACCTTCAGACAGATATAAGGTAGTGTCCACGAGTAATCTGACCAGAACTGAAGAAGCGGCTTGGATGAACAGCGAAACGTCTTCACTTTTACGACTTTTTGCCCAGTTGACAGATTAGATTTTTTCTTTTATTACTATAAAGTTCACAAAAGCAAGCAAATCCCATGATATTATCTAAAATTAATAACGGTATCATACTGTATTTAACATTTCTATTAAGGACCTTCTAGTCCAAGGATGAGTTCTAGATCTGTGAGGCGCTTATAGGACAAACGCTCAAGTTATACCCTATATAGTCAAATCTGCAAAGTGGATACTATCTTCCCCAAAGACACTGTATAAGTATATGCAATTATTCCATTCCACTCAACCACCTGTGCCACAACAA
The DNA here is from genome assembly GCF_009829125.3 of Periophthalmus magnuspinnatus. Taxonomy (NCBI): domain Eukaryota; kingdom Metazoa; phylum Chordata; class Actinopteri; order Gobiiformes; family Gobiidae; genus Periophthalmus; species Periophthalmus magnuspinnatus. Next base: position 11,914,043 of record NC_047147.1, on the reverse strand, counting down.
CAACATTATGTCTATCAAGGGATGCACTCAAAATGCTTAGGAGTTTTTCAGGAAATAATGCTAAAATGTTACAAGCACTACAGAAATGGACTGAATTCCCAAAATGCCGCCCATAATCTGATCCCATGTATAGTGGTTGCAGAGTCCTCGCTATAGACGGCAGTGCGCTCGGATCTGCAGTGCGCGGTCAGACTGGTCACAGGATACATGCAGGGGCTGATGCTGAAGGACATGGGTCAATAGACTGTGTGGAAGACAGTGTCCCACTTCAAACTGGAACGTGGGCATCTGCTTCACACAGCATTATTTTCACCACACATCATTCTCAGATAGATCGAATCCTATGAACGAGACGTAGAGAGACACACAGAGAGGAAAACGGAGGAAGAGAGGAGTCCAGGTTTGTCCTTAGAACGTTTGGCTGTTACATATGCTACGCACACATGACCGAGCTGTCACCGGGTAAAGTTCAACGCATTTAATCATGCCCGTTCCTGCCTTCTTATAGGGTAACTGCAGCACACTGATTTTTCTTACGCTTGGAAAAAACAAAAACAAAAAAATAACAAATGTAGTTAGTCTAGAGTACTTAAGAGCTTTACAAACACCATTTCATAATTAAAATGAATGTGAAATATGAGAGTTAGAATGTACGCAATAAACAAATTATGAAAGTACACAGTTAAATATGGTTTCATTATTGATATCTCTCCAAATATTTGCTGTTTATGAATGACCAAACATCATTTTAATATAGAGAATTATTATACCAGATGCGCTTTCATATAGGTACATTATAGTTAAGGTACATTATAAGTTAAGGTACATTATATTTCCTCTGTATAAGGCAAATTTGTCCTCTGCATTTGACCCATCTTACATTACGGTTAGGGCAAACTTGTTATAGTCACAGTGGATGTCCATCTAGTGCAATTTATCATAAGTACATTTTCTTTGCACCACTGGGAAATGTTTCATTATGTTTTTGGGTATACAGGTATTACAAATGCAAACTAAGCACAGTCATCATCATCTACATCACATGTATCAATCTCAAGGCCCAGGGGCCAAATGCTGCCCGCCATGTCATTTTATGTGGCCCACGACAAGGTAAATTTAAATGTATGTCATGTTAAAATGTCAGTTTATCAGAAGTTATGCAGTTACACAGACATATTTTTTATATCTTTGCAAATTTGACGCGAACCATTTTGCTGATGTGGCCCTCGGTGAAATTGAATTTGACACCCCTGATCTACATCATTCTGTTTACTTATTGCAGCTCATGATTTTTAACAATATACATTTTTTGTGGTTTAAATCTTCTCTTGGGTTATGTGTCAGCAGCATAAATTAGTTTCAGTGTTACCGTTTACCGTCTATATTTACGTATTTACTTTATCTTGACTTAAGCTAGGTCAGAAGTATCTATGGAGGATAACCATTCGTCTTACAGAAAGGTCCAACATTGCACGGTGAATACATGTTGAAATATTCTTAAGATAAAACAACATTTATACCTTGCTATCCCCGAGGCTGAAAAGGACCCCTCTGCACTGCCCTTTATTGTTTGTGCGTAAAGTTACCCCGCAGCTTAAAACTCTGAGGACTTTGTGAAAGCTTCAAACGTCCATATTTATGTCTGGTCATTGTGTTGTGGTCTGGCAGCTGGTGTGCCTGAGTATGTCACAGAATCACCTTAAGCCTTCTCCTCCTCCTCTTCCTCCTCCTCCCGCTCCTCCTCTCATCAATATTTAAAGAACTGAGGAGCACAAGGCTGATCCACAACACTGAAGCTGTTTATTCAGCCTTCAACTGTGGACTGAGCTGCCACAAACACCCTTTTATTCTGTGTGCGTGTTTTTAACCACATCTAAAGAAGAATAATTCAACAAAGGATGGATGGCTTTTTATATTTGAGCAAAAGACATTTATAATTAAACTCTTTGAAACACTGGGCAGTTTAATCAATTTGCATTCTCCGAAATTGTCACAAAAACAACTGTACATCAACAAATTCACCTTTTTTAATGGGGTGTTTGGTTGGCTGTTTTGTTAAAATACCTCCCATGAAATTCGATCAAGCTCATTATTATGTAAAAACGCTTTTACAACAAAATTAATTCTGAGAAGCCTTGCTAACCAGTAGACAAAACACCAGACCGAATACGCGTTCAGATGACATCACTAATATATTATAAAGGGAATATAAAGAGAGAATTGCCCATTTAAAAGCATTACCCTAACTTCTCTTACTAAATACTTGCTCGTTATTTGCTCCAGTGGCTCCCATCTGGCAAAGAGTGTTGTACCATTATCCTGTGGTATTTATTTCATTATATTCTTCCCGCGGCGTTTGGATTCTAATGGAAGACTTTCTTTATTGTAATGACATGACCGCCTGTGTTAAACTCCAAGCCTGTGCCATCAGATTTCCATTTAAATAGCTCGGATAACGGTAAAAAAAAAGCCCCGGCGCTACAGACAGCGGGTCAAATGGACCAGCCGAGGTGCTGATCATTAGAATTTGTGCTCGCGGTCTCGCTACTTTCAATCTACGATAAAAATGGAAGTAAGATTTTCTGCCTCTATCAACTGGGGCTGCACTCTGGCTAGCTTTGACACAGCGGGTTGCCCTATTCACTGGGATCTTGCTGAAATAGAAGAGGTTGTGATTAGCATGTATGGTAAAGGGAGGGGTCTAAGAGCAACAGATTTACAGTAAAGGGACAGATGGATGGGTCCGACTTTGGCCACATGGGGAATTCATAAGTTATTTGAATAATGTATTGCCTGGACGCAGGGGTTGAAAGGCAAAGAGGGGAAAGGTGATGTTTTACTAAGCCTTAATAGCAGATAAAAAGCACTTACAATTCTTTGGACAGCAAAAAAATCTACTTGCCTGGAATGTCCCATCATATTGCAACTTATCTATCTCCATGGAGACAAGCAGGTTATGTCACGCTTGTTGCATTAATCCTGTTTAAGAGGTTGTCTTTGTTTAACCTTTCCAGTGGTGGATGAAGTATTGGAGTTTGTTGCGTAAGTAAAAGTACAGATACAGAGGTAAAAAGTTACACAAGTAAAACTGCAAATATTACATGTAAAAACCTGCTTAAGTAAAAGTATTTAAGTACCAGTTTAAATAGTACTTTAAGAGTAAAAAGTAAAAGTATTTCACACAAGTGTTGTTAATTTGTTAAAGTGTTAAATGTAGTGATACTGATTAAAGATTTATACAGATTTTGAAAGCAACGAACCAGTTTCTTAACTTTTCTTATGTATTTTGTGTATTTATTTTTGTTTGCTCAAAGCCAAAGCTTGAACTTGAAAAGTTTAGTATGGATGTTACCACGAACATGGTAAAAATAACCTCAAATCAAATGAAAAGTACTTCTTACTTTTCAGTCCAGTTAAAAAATATAGTGGTGTAAAATGTACAGATACCTGCTCTCAAATGTAGTGAAGTAAAAGTATTAAGTACCCACTGTAAAATGCACTTAAGATACCTTAAAATTCTGCTTAAGTACAGTACGTTATGACTTTTTTATCTTCCACCACTGGACCTTTCCCCGGACTGTTGACTCTGTGAGGTAAAAATCCAGACCATAAACCATCACCAGACCCATCCTCCATCGAGATTGGAGATACAGTACTATTGGAGCATTTTCCATACTCTCTCACATATCTCCCGCCCTCTCTTTGCTCCTTATGTTTATTTAAACACACACATCTCTATAACCACGTCCTCGCAGCATCTTAATGTCCAGGCCCGCGCTCACTTTGTCCCTATCTGTCCGTGCCTTGTACATAATTCACACTGCGGGCCGTGAGCTGTTTGAGGCTGTGATTGAGAGGACCATGGGCACTGGAAAGAGGAAATCCATGTCCCCATGTGCTGAGGGTCAAAGGTTGCGCTGGCTGGCTGAAGCAGTGGCACCTGGGACATTCCTGGCACTGGGAGGGGAATATAAATACACTCATATGGTGTCCAGATTGAGGCACTGGGTCACACAGCGGGCACACAGCTCCGAGCTATTGTACCCATCATTATAACAACGGAGGAAGGTGTTGCGTGCATGGAACCATTTGCAGAGATAGGCAGTAACATGAGACTTATGGGTTATATATGAAAGTATTTTATGGAGGCAGACTCTGAGAATATGTCTTAATCCATTTTGTATCCAGTGAGCCTTATAACCAGGTGTGTGTATGATTGAAAAATACCATGCTGATATTATTTAATTGTATTATGTCGCTTTAAAGCCATGTTATGTTACTTTTCAGACAAAATATAGATAAAAAAAAATCATGTTTTTATCTTCTATTTCCATGGGAACACGCAGGTAACATGCCATCTCCAGAAAGCTACCTTCAAGGTAAATAATTGAGATTAATTTTACGTTACGAGTCAATATATCTGTTTGTTTTTTGTGTGTATTAGTGGTACAAACATGCATACATAATAATAGGTTAATGGCATATTTAAGGAACAATATAAAGCCCTAATAACATATATGTTGGATGACGTACACAAAATGACTGAATTAAAACCACTATTTTGTCTATGTATTTTTGCACTATATCCAAGTTGCATTTAGAACATTTGCTATTTCAATTCGCCCGTAGCTATACAAACATGTTTATCACAACTTGATGCAACTGATGCAAGTAATTGTTACCAACAGCTGACTGGTGACAGTTCTAAATATAGCCTGTATGTCTTGGAGGTAATGGATGATTATGTAAATATAAGTGAGGACCAGTACTTAGTAAAAGACAACAGATCCGGGGCCAACGCGTTCACTAGCTGCATTGACGTTGGCTCATTTCGGTCTTGACAGCTATTAATTTCGAGACATCAGCACGATCTTGAGAGTGCAACTCCAATGGATTTTATGGGAGCCTTGTAATCACAGGCAGGGGCTTGTTGGATGAGCACAACTTTGGTATCTGACAAAATGCGTTGCTAGTGGCTCCGGGCCAGCGAACACTTGACTGACAGAAGACTGCAGCGCGTCAGTCAACAAACTCCACGGCAGAAGGAGAGAATGGAGAGCAGCGGAAGATGAAACAAAACACTCCTGGCTCACATCCAAACAGTCAAATAAAATAAGAGCTTTAACAATGCTATTCCAGCTGGAAGTGCCACTATCGCAATGAGGACACCTGTTTAGAATGAAGGAGATTGTACTTCAGGAGCGTTACACTGAGCTCAACCTAATGAAAATGGAACAAATTGTTTACGACTTAGAGTTCTCCGCTTTCACAGCACAGATTAAGTAAATACATGCAGTTTAATGAATTGTCAGAGTGCCCAATTGACTCAGCACGCACAACGCAAATATGTTTACCGTAGTCGACTTGCATATTAACTTAAGTTTAAGTTTAGCCATTAATGGGCACATAGGGAATTTGTCCTGTGCATTTGACCCATCCTTCAATGCCGCTGGGCCAAACTGTCAGGAGCAGTGGGCTGTTTCTTATCTCCAGATCTTGAGCTAGGCTTGAGCAGGATTACCTTAGCTGGAGGACTTAACTGTTGAGCATGGTTTGGGTTGATGGAGGAAACCATAGTCCTCAGAGGAAACCCACTCGGGAGTCAAACTTGGGACCTTCTTGCTGTGTGCTAGCCACTAAGCCACTGTTCAACTACAATATTAATAAAACATGAGACTAAAACAACTACTACTGTGTTAACACCACTACATATAGCCACAAAATGTTATCGTGAGCATGCTTTAAACTACAGCCATAGTTATTGTTTGTTAGAGATGCAGAATATCAACTCTGCATGTGTCAGATAAAAGTTTTAACCTTATTAATTAATGAGATTTTAAAATGGTGGTGGATTAGAGCTGAGTATGAGGATCCACAAAGGACAAGGTTGAAATAGGATACACATAAAAACATCCAACAGTGTGGTTAGGGATCAGAAAAAGCAGGAAGCGTGAAGGGCACTACCTCCACGTGAATGCTAACTTAATTAATGCTAACTATGACGACTCATTTATATCCACTGAGACTGTCATCAGTGTCTGAGGCCCATCTCTGCTGCTCTGTTATGTGTCAACAGTGCCTTGTTTTCCGAAGACGCTGATTTCGCTCTGAGGAATAATTACAGCAAATCCACACATCTATTTCCTCCAATAAATTATTCAGATGTGACCGAGCCTCATCTTGTATGCAAATGTCCCAGGCTCGCCGAATCAACCAGGCCCTGTGTAATGTGTAGTAATGTGTGCAAAACGTGTGGTGTAATCGGTATTGGTGTGGGTGTGTGTGGTTGGATCCTCCTTTGAGTACTTGTACATGTGTTTACCTTCCAGGCTGAGTATGCAGACTGTAGGAAAGACATGACAGAACAGATGTGCTCGCTGAGGTTTGATGATTTAATCAAGTCTTTGTAATGAATATTTAACTTTCAATCATGCCTTCAGAAAGATAAATACACAAATGTTATCCTTTCTGCCATAAAGTCACTTATTGATGAAATCTGAAATCATTCTTAAAGCCAGATGTGTGTGAAACATCAGCAGCAATATTTTTTATATGCATTATTTTATTTGATAGCGTTTTTTTGGTAGTGGCATATTCAGTGGTGGAAGAAGTACTTAATATTGTTAAAGTACAGATACCGGAAAATAAACCCCTTTAGAGCAGGTCTCAAACAGTAATAAAAAATACTTTTACTTTTCAGTCCTAAAGCAGAGATGTGATTTTTACAGTACTTTAATTCTTTTACTTTGTTATTTTCCACCACTGGTCTAAATAAATAAATAAATAAATAATAATAAAAAAAATCCTTGTAGGAGTCTGAGCACGTTTTGTACACATGAAATATGTGTTACTATTCAACATAGCCAAACATAATATATGTATTTATAAATCAATATCTCTCCTCATAATTCATATAAAAGTGAATTATTTCCCATACATTAGTGCAAACGGGAAGATTTGTGGTTTCTCCCTAGCCCATTTAGCACCTTAAGCCTACACCTCAATATACAGTGGGTAAGGAAAGTATTCAAACACCTTAAATTTTTCACCCTTTGTTATATTGCAGCAATTTGCTAAAATTATGTAAGTATTTTTTTCCTCGTTAATGTACACACAGAACCCCATATAACAACTTTGTTACAACTTTTGTAACAATTTTGTGTTTCTCTGTCAATATGAAGTGCTGTGTGTACATTAATAAGGAAAACATAACTTAAATGATTTTAGCAAATGGCTGCAATACAAGAGTGAAAAATTTAAGGGGGTCTGAATACTTTCCGTACCCACTGTATCTTAAAACTGTTTAATTAGCAACGCAACTTTTAGCAACGTGACAACAGTAGATGAGCACAGAAATGAACAGCATATCTTTGATGGCAGGTGGGTTGTCTTAAGAGGGAAAAGAAGACTCCAAAAAACAATCACAGGTTACTCAAACATGTTTCATTTAGCATTATTCAATTCATTTTATTTTCTTTATAAAGCAAAACAACTTTAAAAATAACTTCAGTTGACCAAAGTGCTTCACATAAAAGTCAACAAAATCAAATATACAGAAAATTCGATGCAGTGGCAAAGAACAACAGAAACACAAATATATCCTGTCTAGTTAGTATTAAATGCCAGGGAGAGGGGGAATTGTGTATAACATGAGGCGTTTGGGGCATTAGCTGAAACATTTATCTCTGAAGCTATGGTCTTATATGGTACACTTAGAATTGATGTACAACTTATATTGAAGACCATAATGGGCAAAAGTCTAAAATCTCTTTTGCAATGTCCTCTATAAATTAAGGGATTCTGTACCTTGTGGAGTAAATTGTTATTGATTTCTGCCTTTATTCCTTCCATATATTCAGCATATTTGTGTGAGAGAAGTAAAAAGTATAAGTTTTGCCCTTGAGGTACTTTCCAAAATGCTCCAAGTGATTATTGGCCTGCATAGTTCTGATGGTCAAAATAGCACACTTGGGATTACAAAAATGTTTTAATTTAGATCATGAACAAACATCATTTTGATTGTACTATATATAAGTTTCAAAATATACTGCTGACTCCACCAGACTTGACCATCTGTCGGGGTTTGAGCTCAAATATCCAGAGACAAATTAAATATGCCCACCTCGTCCCAGAATTTAAAGCATCTGAGGAAACTTGCCAGGTTGTCATCACCACAAAGTTGGAAAGTCACCTTGCAAAATCAGTTATTTTTCAATTTCCAAGCATTTAGAATTTTCATCTGTGTTAGAATAAAGGAAAGATAAAGAAGAATAAACAAACTGATACGTTGGATTGCTGCCTAACAGGTGGGAGGAAAAAATAATTGGATTTTTGAGATATAATGACTTTGTGTCTCAGTGGACAAAAAAAAAATCCCTAGATAATGTTACACGTGAATAAAAAAGAGGCCAAAGATAAAGTGTAGTGGTAAAACACCTAATAAGCTTTAATAAATCATCAAGAAAGACTTCATTAATAACAAACAAACTGTTTATTATGGGTGATTCAGACTTAACACCCAAACTCTAAATCCTAAGCTCTTAATTAAGTAGTTATTAAGCCTGAATAGTGTTAATAAACCTTTTGTTTATTATGAACTGAGTCTTTCTTTAAGCTGTATTAACTCTAATTAAAGCTGCAACTTGTAATGAGATTGGCCAACTCATCCCTGTTGTATTTCCACGTATCACCACTAGATGCTGTCTATGTTACTGCTGTCTGACCGTGTGCCAGCTTTGGTTTGACAGAAGAAGACCAGAGATGGAGAGATTGAGCAAAGGCCAGGTGAGGGGAGAGGGAGGAGGGTACAGGTTTCTCATCTGCAATATACTGGTGAAAAAATAAATAAATGAATACATAAAAAATAGATAAATAAATAAATACATAAATAAATAATTCAATCAAGTAGGGTAGGGGCAACAAAAAGCCAGTAGCCCATGAAATGTTATTTGTGTGCATTATATACAGTACTATATATTGCGCATTTACTTAAAACCAACCAAAACCAAACCAAAAAATTGTTATAGTCTTAAAAAAAGAAAAAAAACCCCAAACACAATATGCAACTACAAACATCAGCACATGGTAAAATATACAATATAAAGATCATAGATGGACGCTAGCTCCCCCTTCAGGTGTCACTATTACTATTCTCTTAAAGCCAGAACAACAGGTGTTCAAGCACACAAACGCACACACGCACACGCGCACACGTCCACCCACTCATCATCAGGACGTGCTGGGGGCCTGCTGTTTGTGCAAAAGAAAAGTGGGCACTTAACACTGCGTCTTTACTCAAAGTCTTAGCTGTGGCGCTCGCTAACCTATGAATCATCCAGTACTTTAGATACAATCAGTCACTTCCCCAGGATTTGTGCGGCACTCCGGCTGATGGAGTGAGAGGGTTAGCGGGTGTTAGCGGAGGGTGGGGGGCTGTGCAGGTGTAGAGATTCTGCTGCTAAGTGCCAACTGACTGCACACGGGAGGGCATTATGACGGACTATTATCTACCTGCTGTCATTTCCATCTGACAGTTGACTCGTCCGACCTCCCACACAGGAAAATATTACGCTTGTTTGATTGAAATGATAAAATTGCAAGACGGGGTCAAAACAGTGTATGTCCAATTAAAGTGAGACATTGTGAGCGGGTCACGCTGATAAAGCCTTACTGTGACCTTGTGTGAATCCTGTAATATCCCTCGCAGCTAACTCCTCCCAGAACTACTGTATGTCTGATAGGGTCTAAAGGTTAGGTTTACGAGCATAACCTGGAGTATATACGGTTATATTCACATGTGTCTAGACAGTGTGGGATCTAAGAAAGACGAAAGTAAGGAAGAAACTAGATTGGCTGAAGTAGTGCCAAATAGAAGGCAGTGACTTAGTGGGAGAGCTTAGAATATGGCATAATTGTTACATGCTAATTGTCACATTTTTATGCGCTTTTCCACCTCTAAGACACTCAAAGCACTTTGACACTGGGAGAGGGCACAACAGCAGCTGGAATCACACCGGCAACCTCTGAGTCTCTGGATCTGACCGCTTAACCAATGAAGTTTATGTCGAGTGCAGAATTCCAACTGCCAACCTTCAGATCAGTGGATAAATGCTCTACCAAATGAGCTACTGTCGCCCCAGCTACTGTTGCCTATGTTAATGTTCTCTGTCAAAACACACAATGTAAAACTTAATAAACTTTATAATTGGAGGAGAAACATGCAAACTCCACAAAAAAAACAAAAACAAAACAAGACATTTTTACCACTCAAGCAGCCAAGGTGTTATGGCCATTTTGATTGAAGTTACTCTCCAGCAAAACAGACTTGAGCTTGTACTTGTTGGTGTCAGTATTTCTCCCACCTAACTGAGCAGTGAGCTGTCAGAGCCACAGTACTGGTGCCTGGCTGGTGTGAGACTCTTTGATTAGTTGATTAGTGCAGCTGAGCGTGAATCAATGGGACTGCAGACATGACATCAATATAAGAGGAAGGCTCCATGTGCACACGCCCTCACCCTCCTCTGGGCTCTGTCAATGAGCTGAGCTTGTCCTTGTAATTACTGCCTCTAATGAACAAACAAGGGGAGGGCTTCAACATCAGGAGACTCAGCAATGGGCAAACTTTAGATAGCTGAATCATATGAGTTAAGCTTAATTTGGAAAAAAAAAGCACCATTTGGAATTTAAAATGATTTCACTAAAAAAGTTGTACCTAAATAAACGTTCTATACCACATTTTTCCATGCAATCTTTTTTTTTTTTTGTTGATTAAAAACGAATCATTTGGATTTTAGTTGACCCACTTAAATACAGTGGTCTCTCGCTATACCGCGGTTCACCTTGCGCGGCCTCGCTGTTTCACAGATTTTTTTGTGTGCAATTTTTCATGCTTTTTTACAGTGTATGAACGTGCATTGTGTCCTGCGTCCTGATTGGCTAAGAGACTGTAGACCATTGTCCATCAGTCTCCTCCGTGCCGTGTCTCCTGTATAGTACAAAATGTTCAGCCAAATTTACATAAAAGTTGGATCGCAGTGTGACTCGGAAGTGCTGTATGTTTGCAAGCGTTCTCCCCGACAAAACCCACAATGTCGATGAAACGTTCTGCACCGACAAATTTCAGAAACGCTTTGGACTTAAAGGTGTTTCTCTGCACGGAGAGGCGCCTCTGCGGATACCACTGGAGCAGAGGCACGTGAACAACACATTTAAAGCGATCATCGACGAAGGGGGATATAATCTATGAAGGTTTGAACTTTGAGAGTGTTTAAAGAGAAAAATGTGATAAAATGTTAATGTCTGTCTGAGAAAAGTGTGTAAAGTGTGTGGTGAGGTGTTTTACAGCCTTAAAACATAGCTTTATTTTGTACAATTATTATATGACTACTTTGCGGATTTTGCCTAATGCGGGTTATTTTTAGAACGTAACAACCACGAAAAACAAGGGACCACTGTATATTCTTTTAACATAAAATAATTATATGAAAAAATACAGTATAGTATAGTAATATAGTATTTTAATGTCTTTCTTATTCTGTAAAGTACTTTGAATTACTTTTTGCATGACTTGAACTATACAAATAAACTTGACTTGACCTAAGCATACACAAAATTGATGTATAGCACATCAATTTAAGAATACACCTTAACTCAGGCATGCCCAAACTGCGGCCCGGGGGCCAAATGCGGCCCTCAGACCAATTTTTCTTGGCCCTCAAGCTTCCAGGTGAATTGGCCTATATTACTTTAAACAGTACTTTTTACTGTATATTTCTGAAAATCTACTTTAACAAGCCCTTATCAAATATTTAATGTGTCCCATTGAGGATGTAAGCATGAATAAAGGTCAGGCGGTTCATCAAGCTGAAACCTAAACTGAAAGTGAAAAATTAAGAGGATAAAAAAAAAAAGTTTTTATTTGGTGGTGATAATCATTCTTCACAGATTGACTCTTTTCGAAACACTCTAGCACATCTCATGGTCTCAGCCTAACCTCGTGTGTAAAATGCTTTAATTTAACCTATTCTCAGAGTTATTGGACTGAGAGTAATGTCATTAGGCAAATGCAGTTTCACATTGTGCCGTCTGCTCAGTGGAATGTATGCATTATAGTCCACGGAGACGCCGAAGCCCTCATGTGTGAAGAGTGCTGTAGGTTGCATTTAAAGTCACTTACCTTTCTAACATATTGACTACATTGTTAGTTCTGGCTCTCTGCTGTTCATTATCCAAACATTAATTTCATTCTCATTATAGAGCGTGGCTAACTCGAGACTCTCCCAGAATATATAAACTAGCTCTATTTCAGTCTATAGCACACTCGCATAGAATCACTTTAGGTGTGTTTTGGGCAGGGAAAGGCACAGACCTGATTCAGTGGCGCAACCTGTCAGCTGGAGGGTAGCCACACCACTCACCTCTGTACGTATTAGAGGAGACATTGCATACTTGGACAATGAAGCTGATTAATCCAAACCGGTTCTGTCATATTTCTGTGAATACCCTGCGTGCGCCATATCAGTAAATTCAAATGTCTCCTCTCTCTTCTGCTTTACATTCCTTGATATAATAATCTTTTTCATTCCGACTTGCCATTATTCATTCCTAGACACATTTTTCATTCCGCTGAGAGAGTGTAAAATCATAAACCGGTCCCAGCTTAAGTCCTCGTAAGGCTAGTGCTCGGGCTGTGATTTGCTTTGTCACTGCCTGGTGCTGGTTAACATTCCTCTCAGGTGTGCAGTACAAGGGAAAGTCTCTGAGCAAACACACAGACTGTTTATGCTGCTCCACCGGTCCACGCTGCACTCGGATTCTCACTAAGGACAAACATAGTTCAACAACTTTTATTATTCTACTGATCACTTTATAAATGTTTTTACTGAGCCATTTTAGATGCTTGGTTAGATTAGAGTTACTTACTTTGCTCTGATGTCTTGTTCTCCTGATGGGTTGCATATTATGAAGAATCTCCAAGGAACGGCTGAAGAAGCGGCTTCACTCATACAACTTTTTGTCCAATTTGCATAGGTTTTCTTTTATTATGGATCATACCGGGACAACTGAGGGATTACACAGATATTTTGAAGGATTCTACTCAATTGCAAGATAGATGTAGAGATGTTTCTTGTTCAGTATTTTTTTAAAGATGTCATTGATGGTCTTTGTGATTTGTCTGTATTAACAATAAGATAATCTATCCATCGATTTCTTATAATACTTACGCACAATGCAAAACACGGCCAATGCCTTGTTTGAGGTATGTTCATGTTTGAGTTACAGTATAATATAATGAACAATTCTAAATTTAATGTCTATTTTAATACAAAAAATGAAACACAACATACAGGGATGAGTCAGCAGTGTGACAGCGGTGTATTTAAAGAAAGCGTTGTTCTTTATAGTCCTTTTTGTTTACATGATTACTCTTAGTAATGACTCAGGCAAGCAACACATTTGTAAAAAATAAAATCGATAAACAAACTTTTTAAAATAGTACTTTTTCTCAACATCCATCTGTCGTTCTCTCCGGGTGAGAGGAATCCGAAGTCCGGATAAAGTATATGAACTCACAGGTTGTGGAGAAAGCGCTGGGGAAAACACATTGGAGTTGACCATCTGCCATTCAGCTATATCTGAAAGAGAGACAGCGAGAGAAGGAGGAAGACATGGAGAGGGAAAGAGAGAGAGACACAGGCCATCATCAGAGGACACATGCTCCAATAAAGTGAGAGGATCTACCTGCTGTACAGCTTGTAATGTTGGTGATGGTAGCGCCCTTAGCTATTGAAGTAAATTACATTACCACATTGTTTTAGTGTAATCCTGCCGTTGTCCAGGTGGGTTCCAGTGCAAAAGAAAATTGAATTCTGTCAGCTGGACCGAGGAGGCTTGTTCAGTTCTGTCAGGGTTCTGTAAGTCACTGCTGTAAGTATCTGTCTGAAGGAGCTAACTACAGTGAAGCTAAAACACCGTAGTTGTTTACAGTAAACCTGTTATTTAGATGGATTGTCTCTCCTCTTGTCGGAACAGAAAAGGGGGTCTAAAGTACAACCTGGCAGTCATTTACAAGTCTGTCCTCAGACCCAAACAAAAACAAAGAAAAGAGAATAGGGCTTGTCCCCATGAAGATGCCTAGATAGTTCCCCAGTGTGTTAAAAGTATGTATATTGTGTGTATTTATTGCTACAAAAGACCTTGAAACACACACTTTCTTATTGTGAGCTGAGTCTCCTCTCCACAAATTTGACCTGTGCCATACTGTGGATAATTCAAGGCAAAGGAATAACATCTCCACAGAGACAAGCTCCTTAAGGGAGTAGTAGATTATGTGTCAAGAATCATATTGAAGCGTATGGCTGATGGTCTGCGAACGATCATCAATGCAAAATTAGAGCTTTACAACAACATGGCTGTCAAGGTTGGGAGTAGGCCTCTTTTTACAACGTACGCTCCATCTGTAAATATGTCAGGGTCATTTAAATGTGCTGTTGCCAATAATATAAGTGCACAATGTCTCTATGTCAGTATGTCCTACTCAAAACACTTTATATTAAGGAACTAACACTATGGGCCTGGGGATCTGATCACTCTACCAATGACGTTTTTGCAATGGGCTGGATTAATAATAATAATAATAATAATAATAATAATAATAATACATTTTATTTATATAGCGCTTTTCAAGACACTCAAAGTCGCTTCACAATACATAAAAGAATAAAATATCACAACATTTTCGACATAAAATCAAACATTAAAAGCAATTTAACCACTAACTTTCAGATCAGAGGACAGTCTGAGTTGAACTGAGCTACTGCTGCCCTACTTTATGCTTGAATCATGCTACAGAATTTACCTTTGGCGGAGATGTGTAGCTTTCTTTTGTCATTATCGCCAGTTTCCGCTCTGACATTTCACATTTTATCTTTGTTAATAAACTTTTTGCCAACTTCCTATATGCGACGGCATTAGCATGTCACCCAGACGCTGTTATCAGGTGGAGACAGCTGAAGTGAGGCTAGGCGTTATCACATGTGACCAATGAGCACAGCTCCAAATGTCAGAGACCTCCTCCATTCATTTACATCCGCATCGTCACGGCAACAGTCCAAACCATTTCACTCCAGAGGATATGTAGATTCGACTCTTAATTTCTCCATATTTGAGGTGTCTGGGGCTTCCAGAGGTTAACGCAAGCTTAATTATGTTCGAAATGTTGTTTTTAAATTTCACGCACACAAATTTAAATCCTCCTCTCTCTCTCCCAAGAGCACTCTCAAATCTTTCACCACCTTTTCTGTTTATTAAAAGTGGCCCCGCTGTGCAGACCCGTGCGCTGCAGGCAGAATTAGTGGCCATTCTGGTTTGAGTGTTCATTTAGCCAATTAAACAATGTGAAAAATAAATAAAAGCAACTGGTGGTATTCCAAATTAGTTTTTAATTTGTCACTTACATGAAAAAGACATGGATAATATTTGGACATTATGTGACTAATTATTGAGAGGCGAAGTAAGAGGAAAAATAAACTAGATGATCTTTGTCATTCAAGAGTAATCGGTGCCATTAGCTACACCTTAATTAAAGCCTTAAAAAAGGATTAGGAACATGCGACAGTAGCTCAGTTGGTAGAGTTTGTCCACTGATCTGAAGGTTGGTGGTTCAAATCTCTTTCTCGACATTAACATCATCGGTTGAGCGGTCAGATATTGTTGTGTCCTAGTAATTCACAGTCTAATCACATGTGAATCTCCACCAAGAATGTCTCAGTCTGACTGAATCCTGTCATGTTTCAAACTGGAAAGACAAAATAAGTCCCGTTTACCTTATGTACGTGTGTAGCAAAGCAAATAGCAATCTTGTATATTGTTGTAATTACACCATACATTATTGAAAAACCTGTTGTGACCACCCTGTACCACTGATGAGGACACTCCATTTAGACTGCTGGGACAGACAGTGATAGATGTTCAGGTGTCAAGCAGCAAATTACCAATTTCCCAAACTTGCAGCTCTTTTAAGATGCCCAGATGCCCTCACGCGCTGCTAGAGTTACACACAGACTAAACCGCTAGCCACATACCCACCAGACATACCTTATTTATCATGCTAGCACACAAAATCCACACCCCAGTGACTTCGCTAAATATAGAGACTCATTTTGTTCTATAGTGCATGTAGGCGGACAGCGTTGTTGCTTTGCTTAAATGTTCCTGTTTTGATCTTGGTTGTCTTGGTTTTATGTTCGATTAGACCTGTTTCTGACCTGGTTTAGTCCTTGCAGAGACCCTTTTCAAACATAGTGATCAAATTATATAGTTTGTATGAAGATTAATACTGGTTTATTCGTTATGTGAGATGGATCTTATTTAGTTTCGCCTATTCCACTGATGCCGTTTTGCAAATTTCCCAGCAACGCATTCCCAGTTTCTACATTTGTCCCCATTGACTTCTCCTTAAGACGAGCAGCTCAGGATTCTGGCTGATAGTCCAATTATGGCGTGTTAAATCGCAGCTTGCCGACCCCCCCCCCACATGGATTAGTGACCTGTCAATCACCTTTGGCACTAATCCAGATAAGACTCACATGGGACTGGCAGATAGGCTGACAGAGGTCTTCGGGGCTCTTGAAGCAACATATGATTTGACCCTATCTCGCAGCTCTCCGTTTGATTCCAGTGTTAAGGCTAATCAAGATTCGACAGCTAGCTAACATTGGCTGGGTGTTACGTAAGATGCAAACAATTGGCATTAGTCTCTTTAATCCCGGCTCGTTTTAGTATAGAAAAACGTGCTACTCAGGCTTTCAAGTGCAAATTTAAGTGGTTTTAAAGTGTTGTGTGTGGGCACTTGGTAGTAGCAGGTCCAATACTTCTTTCTTTAGTTTTACATATCCTTTGACTTTGATACTCCTACACATAATAAAATACATGGAAATATATCCTGGATGTACATACACAATATCCTACGCAGTGTTTTACATTAATCAGTTTTTTGCAACTTTAGAGAGAGCTGTAAAATAAAAAAAATAGATTCATTTTTGGGTGCATAGAGATGTGCACTATCCCTTAGTCAGCTAATACATATTTTTAAGGGGATTCTTGCCCAGGGTCGTTGTTAAGGTCAGAAACAGTCTTACAAACTCCCTTTACTGCGAATACTTGGGATATTAGGGATGTGTTAAGGTTAAGGTACACTTTTTTCTCTGCGCTTGACCCGTCTTTCAATGCTAGGGCACCTCATCAGGAGCAGTAGACCCATCTCCGCGATCTTGTTGTTAGGCTTAATCAGGAGTGTCTTTGCTGGAGCATATGCATGGAGGAAACCCACCCAAACACAGCGAGAACATGCAAACTCCACACATAAAACCCCCAAAATTGCCGTCTAAAACTTGAAAATTGAGCTAAGACCGCAGCTAACAGTTTAAAATGAACTATAACCAGGAGACAAGACCTTTAAGAGAAAATAAAAAAGTGTATTCATAATGAAAGAAATAATGCGCACTCTCACATCTTTATAATAGAAAAGGTCTTGTTTGATGCTATGATTGGTATCACAAACAGCCGTGTGTTGTGATGTTTACCTTTGTAGATCAATACACCTTTGATTTAAATCCGGTCTGAGCTCACATGGACTCACAGAGAGAAGAGGAGCCACTAACCTATTGGCATCGCTGTTTTTCTGTTTCGTTTGCCTGAAGGCTTCCGACTCCTGCCTTGTTTAAAATCACCAAAAAGCCTCATTCATATCAACTATCTGGATCAAAATTGCAGCGCTAATGCCGAGGTGCAACTGCAGCTTTAGATGAGGAGTCCACTCTAACCGCTAATCCAGTCACAGGGGAGGAGGAGATAGAGGAGAGACGGAGAGCCAGGTTTAATATACACAAACACCTGTTATTAAGATGTGATCTGCATGTGAATAAGCTCTGGGAATAGCAAACATCCACTCATATACTTCAGTGTGGCTTTAATACGTTACTCAAGCCTGATGTTCCTTTGATGTGTTGACTGTATAAAGCGTATAAAGTATATTTCAATGGAGAATTCACTAAAATATGATATAAAGTAAGTTGATTTGCGTTAAATTTTTGATGTTCACGCGCACCAACACGTCAACAATGCTCCGATTCTCTGAGAGGCTTTAAAACGGCTCTTTGCTGTCAAGATCAGCAGCCCCATGCGAAATAATACAACCCGAATGACAATGGAAGCGCCCATGGCAACTTCTGGAACGGACACGTGGTTTCACAAGTCAGATCTGTGGATAGGTGACGCCGCTCACAGTAAGAATGCATGTTTTTCAAGATATTTTAGGTGTAAAAAACACTTGAATAAATTAAACATGACTAAATTGTGTATTATACTGTGGAACATTTGAGGCAAAGCAGTAACATCTCCATGGGCAGCAGACCCTCCACCAGAAAAGTTACATTATCTGTCTTTAATATGAAGCTCCCTGCCTTAACTTGCCCATACCAAGATTGCTGATGTGGATGAATGAGTTAATTGTATTTTGGTTTACATTTGTTTGAAAAAGACAAAACAAAACATTTTCTTCATTAATTAAAACCAAAAAAGGACTGGGCCGAAGCCTCGTGCTTATGTAAGCCCATCCTGTTATCCATAATTTCTTCAAGAGTGCTCCATAGTAAAGTTTTCAAAGACTGATAGTTAATACTCCATGTGCTTAAAGAAATCTGCTCTAAAAATATGATATTATAAAAGCAACCTAATCACTGAGCTGCTACTACTACTAGCTCAGAATGATGAGTGGATAACAATGTAATATATATATATATAGATTCCACAAAGAATCTAATAGAGGAATGGCTTTTAAAGTTCTAATTATTCATTTAAAGTTGTTAAATTGGAAGCAATAATTGTCCTGCTATTACTTTAAAGTGCAGCGGTCTTCAAATCCAAAGCCTATTGGGTTAGAAATCCATTACAGAGCGGTTTGCATAGAGTGCGCTGCCTCAGCACTGTCGACCTAATGTAATGAGTGTGTTCAATGACTGTCAATGGACTGCCATAGTAGGTCCACCTTTGCCTCCCCTTTTCATGTTTTCACTATTTCTCCTCTAATGAGTCATAGCTAAGAAGACTATTACATATACAGTCATTGTTTATGTGTTTGGATTTATTTTTGTCTTTTTTACTCATATGTTCCTGACATTTGTGACTCCTGTAAGAATCACTTAAAAAAATGATGGAAGAATAATATTAATATCAAATCTAAGACCACCACAGGCACCGGCTCAATTTGTGATGATGACACGAAAACAGATTTTGTTGCTGATAATTACAATGGTGACGAAGATAGATTCTCTTATACAACTTGAAGTAGTTTTAAAGTGCTCTTGCTACTTTCTTCTTTATCTTTGCATACGCTTTGGCTTAAATAACACATTTTTATTTAATTTTTTATGTTACAACATTGTTCCTAAATCAAACACATACACACGAGTTTTATTCATTCACGCTTGTTTTATTAATCTTGTGCAGTAGCCCGCCCTGAGCCGTCACCAAACACAAATTTTCCCAGGGTTGTTACGTCACAGGTAAAAGCCCTACCCCCAAAATAACACGAAATCTCATGGGATTTTCATATTTATATTGTATTTGGGAGAATTTTAGCTCTACAAACACATTTGTGAATGAACTGATGTAATAAAATCATTGGTTTTACATTTGTTTTGCTGAAATGTCAGGGCCCGCAGAGAAGACCTTGCCGGCCCTGAAGGCAGACATTATAAGCAGATAAATTTAACATCAGTACCAGTAAATTCGTAGTCACATTAGAGAGAAATGTTTGACTTATCTGTCTCTTCAGTGTGAAGCTGAGTGGAGCACATGACAGGATGATGAAGGGCCTCCTCCTCTGTGCCAGGTCACTAGAGACATAGGTCACACACATCAACTGTGAACAACCTAAATGTACCACTAAAGTCCACTCATTCAACTGCAAACTCAGCTTTACCTTATAAATGTTAGTGTAAAGTGTACAGCGGAGGAACAGCCATTAGTGCGGCGATGATGATGATGAATGATGACAGATTTTTCTGATGAAGGTTTTGAGATTGTCATTAGATTTTTTAAAAGAAAAATTCCGTTTAAACATGTCCAGGAAGCTTTAACATATGAAACAATAGTAAAACATAAATTGCAAAACTTATTTTAAGAATTACATGTGTTTTTGAAGAGGTTTGATGCTCTAAAAACTAAAGATTAACTTAAATACTTGCAAGAGGCATTCACATTTTGAAGCTTGCACTATGAACCAAAGTACAAGTTCTTCCCTCCAGCAAATACTCTGCATTTTAATATGAACACTACATACAGCTGGAGCGATATACAGGACACTATAAACATGCACATTTTCCAGCTTCATTATTTTAAGTGCAGCAAAGCCATCATTATCAACAACATCATGCTTCACCGACACACGCTCTCAACATCAATTCTTGAATAGATTTACGAATGATCTTTTCAAGGACTCACAAACACGTTTATAAAGCAAGAGGTGCCCATTTTAGCAAAGTACATGGATTCTTCCTCGCACATAGCTGTATAATGACCTCTTCCCCGTTCACCTGTGAATTGATCAGTGCATTAGCATGAGGCTTAGCAAGAACACTTCAGATGAGCTTATTTTCAACCTGCACGCTATTGATTGCATGGAAAAAAAAAGTAAGAAAAGTAATTTGACTTGAGAGTATAAAATAAAGCGTGAATTATTTGGTTAGGACTGCGATGGTTAAGACTCTACTTAGAAAACTTCTGGGATCTCATTTATAAAACATGGAAATATTAAGTACATGTACGTTAAAACACAACAAAACACAAACTTCTTCAAATTTCCTCATCTCTCTTAACAGATCTACTTCTGCCTCATCTCTGAAAGCCCCAATGCACAAAGTCTAAAATTTTTGGATTAGACCACTCATTTCTATATAAAACATCACAAACTTAACATGAAAATTCATGTCCTTAACATTTTTGTACATATGCATGCTTTATATATAAATGAGAACCCTTGTCTTTATTTTGGTGCAAAAATAATGGACAATTCATGTAAATGTGCATATTAATTAGCATACACAATATACATTCATGAGTCATGACACGTTCAAAGGTCATTCATTCATGCAGCAAACGTGACAGTAGTTTATCAGTGTTACTCATGAGATACAGGAGCAGCCTGCAGAGCCTAAACATTCACAGAAGCCTCACTGATGACTGATTGTGACAGAAAAAGCAACAATCAAAAGCAGACCATTTAATGAGATGACTCACTGTGCTGTGTTCATGTCGCTCAGATCTATCCCCTTCACGTATTATATTTCCTGGCATGTCATATCCATTAGAGTAATAACTATGTAATAGGCTGTTTCCAGTCCTGTCACCATCTTTCCCAAAACAATCATCTTCTTGTGTCCTTGATGCACTGCCTCAGACATTAGATAAACTTAAGCTCACTAACTTTAATCAAACATGTAAAACAACCATTCAAATGTACCTCAGCTGTCTCAGAGCACCTCGGGGGAAGGGGACCTTGCACCTGTGTAAACACATAGCTGCTCTCACCTAAGCCCGGCTCAAAAGCAAATGTAGGCAAAATAAGATACTTTTCTATTATTAAAATAAATAAGAAATGATTGTTTGGGAAGGATATTTAGGCTGCTCTAAACACACAAGCCTTGTTTCCAATAAAACTTTATTATATTGTTTTCAATATAAATGTATGGGCCCTTGGGGTCCCTCTGGTGGCCTTGGGGTCCTAAGCAGCTGCTTATTCCGCTTATAGGCTGGGCCAGCCCGGCCTGCAGGTCTCAAACTCCCTGACACTACACATCTAACAGTGTTGTAGCTTCAATCTGATGATTGTCTTTATATTTTAACATCAAAGTGTCATTTTACAAGTGTTTTACTAACAAGGTTTACTTTCTGCTCTGATTTATTCCAAGCTTCAGAATATGTGCCAAAGCAATAAAAAAAAAAAAAAAAAAAAAAAAGTAAATAGCATAACAATTGTACATAAACCCACAGTTGGACACTTGATGTTGATATGGCACATATTCCATGTCTTTTGGAGAGTTTCCATTTCATTGTACAAAATAATAAGACTACAGTTATCCTTTTATTTTCTGTTAACAGCATCAGTGAATCAAAAAGCAGTGCAGTCCTGCCAAAAAATAAAACAAACGATAGACTCTATAATGTGGACAGGTGTGGACAACTGAAACACTGTAAATATACATGAGAGACAGCTCCGGCTGCAGCCCACAGTGAAAGTACAAACCCTTGGTGCACACTTCCTGCATCTGATTTGTTATTGCCGCCTCGCCAGGGTCACCGCTCGCATTTGATTGGCTGCCACTCTGTAATTTAGAGGAAGTGGAATGTTGCCATGCCGACACCCGTCAAGGCCGCAGATAGGGGAGTGAGAGGAGAGTGATGTTCGGTTGCCACTGATTCTGTTCGCTTCTCATTTAGCCAGTCTGAGCCTCCTGATGAAACCCTCCTGTGATGAGACACAGCGCTAAACATCAACACGACTTCTGCTAATAGTTGTGAATACAGACATCCAAATGCTATACAAGTTTGCTTAATGGTGAAATATGCCAGTATGCCGGGTCCCTAGATTGAATAAAACTAGGCTATGTGCTCTGCTCCTGCCTCATTTGCACTGTATAACCAGGTTTCATAAGCTCATATGTATTTATTGCCCCGGGCTGTTCTCATCTGGGGGCCAAACCTACATACACCACAAGGTCATAAACATATTCTTATGCAATATAAAGCCACATAAAGCCCCTTGGACGTGTGTGGTCCGAGCTGAATTATAATGTGCTTGGATTCCCACCAATAATTCTCTTACTAACGGTGCCAATTTTGTTTTCAATTTCTATTTTAATTGCATTTTGTCATTTAAGAAAATATGCTTCAGCGCAAAACAAGGTCCCAGGTTGTAGATCTGGATGGTGAGGTCCTTTATACGTGGTGCCGGCTTTGTTTTGGAACTCATAAATTTTTTTTTTTAAAAGTACGTTTTTAATTTAGCTGTGTTAAATTGCATTCGGTAATCCCCTTTCTCACATGGCCTCTGCTGACATGCTGTTACTTAGCAGGTAAAATAATGGTAGCTAATTATTGTTTAGCAAATAAAATATAATTACAAATAGGTGATTTACCTTAGGGGCATGTGGAAATCAGAACAACATGTCTTTTTAATCAGTTAGCCTTCAGCAATTAGTTAATTTCATTTAAAACATTCATTTCGTTGATTTCTTTCGCATATACTACGACATTTACTTGGGGAGGGGAATAAACAAGCTAATTCTGATTGTGTGAGAATAGAACAAACAAAACAGAAATCTGACAAATATAGGAAATAATCCGTAGCGTAATAATCGCGTTTATGTTAATCCTTCATTTTTAGCTGAGTAATCTGAGCTCATGGTGGCCTCTCGTCTCACTCGTGAAGCTGGCAGTGAGCAGACAGCAAACATGCAACCCAAACACTTTATTTACCCCACTCACAAATACACAAATACGGAGGGTACTGAGAAATGTCATGTATGCTTAAAAGTCTGTGCAAGCTTAGGAGATAGAGAGAGGGAGAAAGAAAAACAAGAAAAGATGCACTGGAAAATCCAAATACGCTACGCAACAGTTGAATTTAAAACCACTCTTGTCCAAATACAGGCAGGTCAAATAACCGAATAGGTGCCAACAAGCTCTACGAGGCATCTAACGTTAGCCTAAGGACTGTATATACTGTTACAAGTTATTTGCACAAATTTACACACTGAGTGAAGCAGACCAAAACAAAGCAACATGTGCTCAGTGAGTTCTTGCTGTAGAGGCCAAAAATCTAAATGACTGAGTAAATGTACAAACACATATCTGTTTTATTTCCTTGGCTGTTTCTTATTGCATGCAGTGAACGTCTCAGCTAGTCTGTGCCTAATGTAAATCTGGCTGCATTATTACCTGCAGCAGGTGTCAGAGTATGTATTGGCTCCTTTAAATATGTCATTGGGATGTTTGAGATTCGATTCACGACACCTCATTTACAGTTAGCGGGTTTCCGTACATTTAGAAAGATCTGTTTAAAGTGTTTTCCTGGCGTGGATGTAAATGTGATAATGATACATAGCAACCGATGGGTTTTTTTTGGCTCATTTGCTTCACATGTTTAGACAATAAATATCATTCCTGCACATTTTTGACTTGTAATTTTGGTAATGTGATTTTTTTTTTTTTTTAACAAAGCAGCAAATCCTCCACTGCTTTTCCATCCCAGCTCTTTGAATTCCGGCAACATGTTCTTCCCTCCTCTCACTGCAGCAAACAGTGTCTCCGAGATCAGTGTCGTGACCAGAGCCTCAAAAAGGTACAAAATGTGACAGGAAAAAGTGCTTCCTGAGGTCAAAGTTCACAGGTACTGCTCTGAAATCGTATTTATTACTATGTCCACCTGGTCCTGGGCACGGCTGTAGGATGTGTTACCCCAGGGGCATACATAGTCATTCTGCTGCTGACTTCTACATGAAAACCTGCTCCATTTTATGTCTGTGTTCACTGCGACAGAGGAGGGAGAGATGGGAAATATTTTTTTGTTGTTACTTTGTATTGCGTAGACCAGCAAATATGCTTAGTTTGTTACCTTATATGCAAAGATTATAGTTTCTTTTTAATTTTTTTTTTATTTGTATATGTCTACAGCTGTTATTTGTATAATATCTTGCTGTTTTGTTTAACTTTTTATTGAAATTTGAGAATTAAATATAGGAATTTCTCATATATATATATATATTTTGGATAAGCATGTTTGCCCATAGCAGTTTTTTAGCTTGTCACAAACTGCTTAACTTTCCAATGCAGATGCAAACATAGTGTTTTTGTTTTGCATAGACAAATTTCATGATTTTCCACGACTAAATATTGTTTTGTTTACTTGCAGAATTCTTTTCACTTAACAATTACACCACATTTATTCCAAATTTTGCAATGAATTCTTCCTCATAAGCTCACAGGAATCAAAGAGGAGGAATCGTTTAGAATGGACCTACACAAAATCGAATTGTTAGAGGTTTGAACCACGTTATAGCTGTTGTCAGGCATTTTCTAACAGTGCAGCACTACACCGAACTGGTATCTGGATTTACTAATGCTAAGGTAAATAACACGTGCCCAGCAGTGGATATGGAATGCATGGGAGATCACGAAGACGCTATGGAAACCAGCGTGGGAGCTTACAAGGACATGTGGACAAGAAGATAACACCTATGTTCTGGTCTTTTGATTAAAGTCACTTCTTACCACTAAGGAGAGTGTGACCTCCACTATGAGAGGATTATAAAACAGTCACCATCGTATGACTTTGCCTGAGGTTTCTTAATATGTAACGCCATGCAAACAACAAGAAGAAGACCTGCCTCACAAACACGTAGATCGAAAGACACTATAAAAGTTGTCAACATGCACATCTCAGGGCTCGTCACATGTCCTTTCCAGAGTCGTCTTATCTACTTGATTAAGACGATTACACATCAGACTAACATCGTTTCTACATTCATCGGTTTCATATTAAGACAGTGGAGTCAGTAGTATCGCTTCAGGAAGGTGCAGGTGTATTTGACAGAATGTGGTAAGTTTCCAGCAGTTTGGATCAGGATTCTTCTTCAGTCAGTTTTACTCGACTCTGGACTCTACTCTCTGGACCTATGTTATTGCGATTTAAAATGTCCAAATTGTAACCTAATGATCCACAGGTGTCACAGATTATAACTTTACAGCAGACACAAGCACGATACGTCTTCTTTAAATATAATCTGACTATTGCCTGGTTCACAGTTCAAACATACAGTTAGTCTTCATCATCGCTCTTCCTCTCTGTTTAACGCACCAGGTCTTTTCAGTCTGAGCTCAGTTCCTCCCTCAGTTCATTTGTCTAACCTGCTAATTATTGCCTCTCCGCTCACACACCTACAGGCCAATGAAAACATACAAATATGCAAAACAAATGAGCGCACTCATATGTAATTACTCACTGCTCCAACCAGCACGAGGCTATTTGAGGATACTATAGTTCTTCTGCACTGTCTCCCACTCCTATGTCCCGGGATATAGAGCAGCCATTCATTCACGTCTTATCAGGAGGTGAGATAATGTATAAAGTGAGATTCTGCTGGTGCGATATTAAATTCACTATGAGAAGAAGAAGAAGTTCAGATTCTGTGGCATTTACAACTCCTAGATTCAGTTATCTCGTCGGCCATGATGGATTGTGTTTGTCAAGAAGAGGAACTGCGTGTCCTTGAGTTGTTTGTTTAAGAAATAATAGAGGGAGTACACAAGGCAGGGATCTGTGAAGCGGTCGCTAAATTGCAGACCTGGTCTTTGAAATACTGGAAAGGGAAGTTTGAGTTTTAGTTTGTTTTTTTTTGTTTTTTTACAAAGTGGGAGTGCATCATTTATATTTATCAGGTTATGTTCGCTGTTCTAATGCTAATATGCTGTGTTAAAGGTTTTTTCCAGTTCATTATTGAAAGCATGATTTTTTATGACTCTTAAACCTTGTGTTGAATACTGTGGTTCTTAAACATTGAACTTGTTTCTACACTGGAACCTGCTACTTCAATTACATGACACGTGTACTTATCTTTCAGTTAAAAAGAGGTCTTGTAATGCATCTTTTCAGTGACTTCAAGCATCTTTTTCCTTTTCCTGTAAACGGCTAATGGTATATCCATTTATGAGCTTGTACGGATAGTACGTAAATAGGACCAGCCTCCTGTTGATAGTACCTTTCTCGGGGTATAAGTACTGGATGGCTCCTTTGTAATGTAACTCACACACAATCATGCACCTGCTGTTTGTACCTACACTCCTCTGATATTAGATAAACTTCTTTCAACTCTGTACCTGGTCCGGAATCGCTTCCTTCACCAGTACAATTATGGCTAGGTTTGTTTTTATGATTAATATTTGCATTTTAAAGAGAGGGTAATAAGCAAAATTGACTTTCAGTTTGACTTTCGTTAATTACAATATCTATTTCTACCATGTTATAATGTTGTTCCCTCATCAAAAACATTCCCAAGGAGGTTCTAGACGTCCTCCATGCGTGTTTGAGTAATTTAGCAATCTCCCCCAAGCCCTATTCAAACCTTTTTTACGGTTCGCTGCACGATTCTCTCTAGTGCTCTAGCAAATTGCAGTAGTTTCTTTGACAGAACAAACTCCAACTGTAATGTGAGTGCTGTGAAGAGGGAGTGACTTAGGGTGGAGAGTAGAAAGAGAGGGCACACAGAGCACCAAAAAAAAAAAGTTACAAACATCTTAAACATGTCAATATATTGTTTGCAGCAAATTTAGCACCTTCAAAACCACAAAAGGTAATGTGGTAATCTAAATATGTTATGTGCTAGCAAAGTAGTACCCACAGAAGTGTAATACCTCCTCTCTAATATGCAGCACTCACTGTATTAGTCAAACATGTCCCCCAGACCAATTTTTCTTGTCCCTTTCTTAGGGCCCACATCATCCTGAGTTGTCCTTTTTTACTGCAGGTTTAAAAATCAATTGAATAATGTACATTTTAGCGACAGACAGACTCGATAAGAACATTCCAAGCCTGAATGAAGGTGTGGTGGCACTGTCAAACCTGAGATAAATGCAACATTTTTGAATGATTCACTGTTTGAACCACAAGTCACACCTGAACTTGCTGTAACAGAGCTGTCAGTCAAAGGCAGAACGATATGTTGGTGTATCTGTGCTGTATCTTATTGCTTCTTTTAAACTGAACACGTCATACTATGGCATTCTGTAAGAAAAAATAATCTACTATCTGCAATAACTACCACACCTTTCTAATGCCAGAATGGATTTTCACTGGCATTTACACTGTCGGTTTATTTTAAAGGAGCCACTGCTTTCTGGGGTCATGATTTTAGAACTAAAACATTCCCAACTTATACTGCACCACTTATTATGGTCTTAAAATGTTTGTATTAACCCGCTCAGCATGATCCTGTTTTTTCTTTTGCTATTTTGTCCATAAATCAAGGTATGAACATTAATAACAGACAAGTTAGGTGTCTTCTCTCCCTGAGGAAAGCTTTGATTGACAGTGTTGCTAAGTTCCTTAAACGGCCTGGCTGCGGATTACCTCTTTGGTTGCTATGATGCTTGCTGTCTGAATTCCAAATATGGAAGTCGGCTACAAATTCACCCTTATAACCGCTAACCTTGATGAGCTTCATTTGACTGGAGCTGAATGCTCTGGGTGACATTTCACTTAGTCCAGTCTATGCTATGTGAAATGTGATGCTATTTACATATTATGCGCAGGTGAATAAATAAACCACATTGAACTTTGAATGCAGCCTTCATGTGAAATCTGATTTTCTTGCAGCTAAGATTTTTTAACAAATTCCCCTGCCCTTTGAGATTTAGAGGCATTCATGTGTTTACTTCAAAGGTAGGTCCAATATTCACGTCAAAAGATGTTTTCTCTGGCCTCCTTTTAGCCCTATACCTTAACCTATCATACCTTAAAGCTATCATTACTGACACAAACATAACAAAAATCACTTCTTTGATCCTGAGTTCCTTCCACGCTCCCTTTTGGAAATATCGGATTGATAAAGTAAACAGCCGACGGAATACACTTTGATCTTCGGAGACCCTTTTTTCCGAGTTCTAAAATTTGGAGCATAGTTCCATCTCTTCCTATCCTCTGCAAAAATCCTGTTCCTCTCGCTTTCTGTTGTCATATTTTGATGTACGCTACTTGCTAAAATGTAACCGGATGCATTGTGTTGATGCTTTTGTTCTAACCGCGCTTATCCTCATATCAAAAGGTCTGCAACTGGCCTCTACTCTGTGGTAGGTGGGATTATAATTTGCCCTCTAGAATTTATGGGATTAAGGACTGCAGTGGGAGCAGATCCAATCAGAACAGCAGGTGGCACCGGTGATTTTTATTCCATACAAAATCAAAATAGATTTTAATGTTGAATGAATGTAAA
Source organism: Periophthalmus magnuspinnatus (assembly GCF_009829125.3). Taxonomy (NCBI): domain Eukaryota; kingdom Metazoa; phylum Chordata; class Actinopteri; order Gobiiformes; family Gobiidae; genus Periophthalmus; species Periophthalmus magnuspinnatus. The sequence continues at coordinate 11,884,998 of NC_047147.1, read as the reverse complement.
TAAAAGGGCATTTCTGTAAGGCCTAATGCTGTGATCAACTGCAATGTTCAAAAAATACTTAATACTTAATGATTTCTTTTACTGGTGTTTGTTTTGTTGATTACAGTATCTACTTTCAAATAACTTATATGTGCTTTACAACATTTGTGGATAAAGTACCCAATTTTGTTTCTTATGTACAGATACACAGGTAAAACGTTACTCAAGTAAACTATATCACATGAAAAAAATCTACTGAAGTAAAAGTATTTAAGTACCTGTTTAAAAATGTACTTTAAGAGTAAAAAGTAAAAGTATTTTTAATTTGTTAGTGTTAAATGTAGTGATATTGATGAAAAAATATGCAGATACAATACAAATACATTTTTCTTATGAATTTGCTGTATTTTTGTTTGCTCAAAGCCAAAGATTGAACTCCAAAACTTTAGTCTTTAGAATGTGGTAAAAATAACCCCTCAAATCACATGAAAAGTACTATTTATTTTTCAGTCCAAAAAAAGTGTAGAGTAGAGACAGCTGCTCTGAAATGTAGTGAAAAATTCTACGTAAGTACATCACTTTACTAGTTTTACTTTAGTACATTTCACCACTGCTTTACAACTTACAAAAGACTTCCCTGACCCAAGCCAACCCCTGACCCATAAATGTAGAAGTTGGAGGACATCTCGTGTAGTGCTGGTGCTCTGTTAGCATGCTAGTCGCTCAGTGCTGTGACAGTAAAAAGTTGTTGTTGAAACATGCTAACAAACTTCATTAGGATACTAGGAATGTGTTACAACTGCATTTAAACCACTGCAGTTGTACTAGTTCTGTTTTTCCACGTTTTTTAAAGGCATTAGAAAACTGCCTTTAATGTTATTTATTTTGTATAGCTAAGCAATTTCACATATCTTTTGATAAACACAAGTCAGAAAAAAAAAATTAATAGCCCAGTTTCTAATCTGTCTTTAATTCACTTCCTCTAGACACAATTATGAGCCTCATTTCCTTTGAATATTGATAGCATATTTAGCAACGACAAAACTAGAAAGCAATATGTTATCATCAAACACATTTAGGGATTTGCGTAACACTTTTTGATGCTGCCTCTACATTTCCGTCTGCGTGTTGGTAAAATATATTTCTATTTCTATACCATGTCTCCTAGCCTTCTCATGTCTACCCCTTCAACCCCACCCTCTGTGGAGCTGTCTTCATGCTGATGCAAATGTTAACACTTCAGAGAGACAAAATCACAAATGTCTATTTTGTCTATTTTTTTTTTTTTGTCTTTTAACCTCCCACGCCTCCCTCGACAAACCCACCCAACTCAGAATTCATTCAACAAGTCAAATCAAAAACACAGATTCCTCCCGGCGGCCATGAAAACACCCCCACATCCTCAACAATGCTTAAGAAAACATATTCTGGAATGCACTTCTCCACGCAGAGATTTGGTCCATCTAGGCTTCCATCTCTGCATAAATATTATCAGCTGGGTATGAGATTTTGGTGCTGTAGAGAAAATAGGCAAACACTGCACTGGAATGGTTTGTGATGAAATTTGCATGGAGTGGTGAGGAATAAAAAAAAAAGATATTGCCAATTTTCTATGGTGGACTTGGCTGGGGTCTTAAACACCAATTGGTTTAAGCTGTTAGGTGTGTGCTGTATTTTACATGAGGACAGAGAAAAGCAATTTCCCAGTGTCCCGTTGTCAATAAAAGCACCTATTCTTGTCATGTTCCACTTAAGGTTCCCAGTTGTTGGCTATGTTTGAGTTCCATATCAAAACTGCATTTCAATTTAAGTCAATATTTAAGGACGAGAAGAATGAAAAGTTTGGAATAAAATCTTAGCATGGAAGAACATGTTTCATCTGGACAATGTTTTTGAAATCAGATGTCAGTCAGGTGTCAGTTTTAATCTGAAGGTACTGGTCTGAGGAGATAGATTTAATACTGTCCTAAAGAGTAGGGAGTTAGTTTAAACCTGCTTAAATGAAGAGTTATAACGGAAACTTTCCCTGTATTTGTTCATTTATTTGACTAGTATTGAGTCGTTCTTTGACAGCTTCTTAACTTCATAGCTGCTAAGTTTCTCGTTTTCACTGGACCGGCCTAGTTTTGAGGTAACTGTCCTAAATAGATGGTAAATTGTATGTATCTCATTTTTTTCAGATCAAGGTTTAGATTGTTTTCATAGCTCACAGTTTGGTCTGCGCACTAGCTGTTTTAGTATCCCAGGTGTGAGGGAGTAAAAAAGCTCCCTCGTCCCAGTTTAAAGTCCCGTGGGCACATTTTCGTACTGCGTTTGCCTCCTTTATCCAGCGACAATGCTTGTTGTCCTCTGTCCCAATGATGCTTGCTATGACCCAGTCCATAATGTGGCTCTCTCTTTTACAATCATCACAAATGGCCAGTTTGAGTTGCTCCTGTTCTGCTTTGTGTTTTGTTACTTGTGTGGACACCTTCACAGTTTCTTTCTCACGTTATCTCCCATGTCCCTTTTTCCCTGTGCAAGACATGGGTATTTTGTATATGGCATTACATTTGTGCTCTGGGTCTATTTTATCTTTTGTGTGGATGAGTAGTTGAGTTTTCTGTGTGGTATATCCCTAATGTACCTTAATGTTATATTGTTCTGCAGTAACACAACTCTTCCTGTAAAGTAAAATGTTTGGCAACTCTACCCATCTCTGAAAAGGAAGTATTTATATGAGTGTGCAAGGCAGAGTTTCTGATTCCTGCCTTTTTATGCTAAACTTCATTCCTAATATAATAAACATGAATTCAGCCCTCCACACTTCCTTATCGTGATTCCTTCTTCTGCCCCCTTGCACATACACCTACACCCTTCACCTCCTCACCCTCTCCCTGCTCTCCGACTTTACTTTCCATTCAAATGAGCCAGGGCCGCGGACGACTTCCACACAGCTGTCTGCATGCTTAAGGCGCCCTGAGGAAGAAGCATAACGCACTTAGGATGTAGCGTCCTTCTGTCCACCGTCACCTGTCCTGGATCACACTTCACCACACATGCTCCACACGCAATATCTTTGGTAGAATTTACAGTTTATTCCACTTGTTCTCGTGAAAGTAACTCTGGCGACGCGAAACAGCAGTGTGTGAAGCCAATCTGTGTCTGGCTGTTGTTGTGTCTCTATCCTCAGCTTTTAGTCAGACGAGGAGGGATTGGCCACCTCTTTCACACTCTCAAGTCAATCTGAATATATTTGCATGGGAGCTTGTTGACGGCATACTAAATAGAACACTAATTCACGTCGATTTTCCAGCCATAACTACCAGCCAAATCACACACTTACTTTTGTCTGTTTGTACATGTACTACATCTTGTTCCAGACTTTATTTTTGATGGGATTGAGGAAAATAATGAGTAGCCCTGGGAATCAAAATATTAGAATGTATTTTTGTAAAGCGCTGGACATTATGAGTGGAAAGTGTTATTCAGGCTGGTGTAGTATACTGCATAGTAATACTGTATACCCACACGCTACTGTTAGAACTGCATAGAACCTTGTGCAAGTGTGTAGGTATTTGGTTAAAGCCACAAGATGAAACATTACCATATACGACCATGGTATAGTGAACGAAAAAATAATGACAGTGAATTTTTGCTTTGATGTTGCTAATTGCTCCAATGTGCAATAAATAAATAAATAAATGGATCATATCAACACATTCTGGCTTGGTATACTAAAAGTTTGCGTCAGACTTGTCTTCATTTGGTTCTGGTTTGAGGTCTTTTTAGTCCTGATGTAGACGTGGTTTTGATTTGTCCAAGTCCTGGTTTAGTCTTGATCTAATCCAGTTCTAGTTCTAGACATTTAGTTGGACCTTTGATGTGCTGTTTCTGCACCTTTTGTCAGAGTTGGGGTCACCAACATTTTTCATTTCACAATTCACATTCTTTTACTATTGAAAACATAGAGTTACCAGTACACGTCTTAACCCAGACCATATGCATTGAAAGTATGATACAAACATATAGGTCCATCTGACTATAAGAACCTTAAAGGACTTTCTGTGATCTGAATGGTCACTACCTAAACACCAGCACCTCAAGAATCAGTACTAGTGCAGCCACTTCTGGAGGTTCTGCGCTTTCACATGAGGCCTGTCCATACACTGAGAATGAGAAAAACATGTATATGTCGTCTATCTTCAGGTTAAGACACTGGCAACCCAGGTTTAGTTATGGTTTTACCGTTTTTGGAAGAGCGCAGGCTACGTATAGTTCTTTTAAGGTTAGTCAAGAAGGTGCAGCCGGATTACCAGGAAAACCATACACAGGGAACTATGGCGACAGTAGCTTAGAGGCGATAGTAGCTGAGTTGAGGGTCTGTCGGATCGGAAGCTTGCCGGTTTGAATCCCGCTCTTGACGTAAGCATTGTTGGTTGATCGGACAAATAGCAGTATGATTCGAGCTCTCACAAATGAATCCTGTTGTTATGTTCTTAGACAAAACACTTAACCCAGCTCGCCCCCAGTGTCTATGTACACCGGTGTATGAATGGGTGAGTGGTTCCTTGGTGTAAAGCCCTTTGAGTGCCTTGAAGGTGGAAAAGCGCTATATAAAATGTAGCACTTTTCCCAATGTGACAATTTATACAAACAGCTGACCTTAGAACTTGTTTTCTAAGGAGAGGCAACCATTCTGCCACCAATAGACAGTTATTGCTTGTACTTCGCCTTGATATTCGCAGTATTTACGTTCAACGACGCATTCGAAAACGGGCTAAAATGCGAAATGTATCAAGCGTATTCAAAAATAGAAAGCTGCAATTATGTGAGCGTAGATTGACCGTCCATTAAATGCCTTGTAGTTTGTAACACTGAAGGTCACATGATGCTTTTACTCCTTACAATTATTTAACAGGCATTAGCTGTTTATCCCACACAAAATGAACAGTTACGTGAAAGCCGGAATATAAACATTGTTAGAAAGACCTTGACAATAAAACGTCGAAACCATTTAAGAAGGCGATTATGTTTATGTAAGCTACCTCTTCACAAGGACCCCTTACTTATTATCTATTGTCATTGCTACTTTGTGCATGTGTGCGTTCTTAAACATGTATACGCAACGGAAGCAAAGAGTCATTTCAAGGTGGTTGAAAATTCACTGTTACTCTGGAGATCAACTATGTCCCTATTTGGCAACTCACTTTTAACCTCTGACTTTGCAGCGAAAAACAAAACCTATAAGGCTCATTTGTTCTATGCTCGGTCCATTTGCCTTATACAAAACAATATTACACGCTTGACTCTCGTGACTTTGCAGTTATTTAATGAGATGCCGTTCGTAACATAAAGTGGGTTATGTTGTGTTTTAACTTTTTTCTTTTTTTTTTTGAATATGCAGTGCTGAGGTGGTTTGTTTTGTCCGCTCTTAGCACACAGCCGGGTGGAAACAGTTGTTGCGTTTTGTACAGTGCTGACGCCGGCTCTCTGCACAGTTGGTAGGCACACGCAGACATGCTCATTAGGCATTCCTTCTGGCTTTGTGAGCAAACAGACACACATACGCACACACTTTTCAGTTATTCTATCTCGCCCGCAGAACAATCCCTATGCCATCTGATCCTATACAAGTAATAGACATCCAGTACAGTAGAATAATTATACATATGTGCGTGATCCACCTCGGCCACCCCCAAGGGCATTGACAGCTTACATTCAGTCCCACTGGATATTATGTGAGTGTACAATGCCCCACACCTCCGCAGACTCTCGGGTGAGCATATGGGTGCTGCTGAAGTGGAAGGTGGGGGGGTAAGTGATACTATGATCGAGGAACACAATACAGGCCATCCCGTATCCATAGACTTGTCAGGACCACCGCTAACACCGATGTGAATTTGGCTTAAGGGTGTGTTCAAGGCCAACGGAAGAATAAATAGCTGTTTGTGCAGTGCGAGCAGAAACGATCCGTGCCCACACTTCGAAACTCGGCACAGCAGGAGAAGGTGGGCCAAAGTACGGCACAGTTGCGCACGAACAACTACTAATCAGACTCAAATCCACCTGCTTCAATTAGTTTTACTGTAACAGACACATGTAATGTTTTTAGCAGATGTACTGGCTGGGGATTTAGAGCTATCTGAGCTGATAACATCACTAGAAGAACAAAGCCGAGAATACACTTGTATGCAATATATAAAGCTATGTAGTGTAAAGCTGCAGAGACACCTTTCGCTCACACGTACACTGTTAAAAGAGAAACACGCTTCACAGTACTTGATCACATGTCTTAACTTGGAAGTGTGTAACAGCTCTGGTTACAGGTTACACTCACAGCCAGATCACATCTTCACTCAGAGGAAATTCAAGGATCCTGACTTGCTTCACACCTCAGCACCTCGAAGCAGAAAACCACATATGAACCACATATGACAGCCCAAAATACCATTTCAAAGTAGTAGTAGAAGTGGGAGGAGTAGGAGGAGTAGTAGTAGAAGTAGTATCAATTGTTCATTTTTTTTTTTTCATTTTCACTATATATATTTAGATTTTCTAAGGCTGGTAGCAATTGGAACCCAAGTATGTACGGTTATGACATGCTTGTTCATCAAATTGAGTTAAAAAACCTATCCAGCGGTGTTGTCTCCTTCTCTCAGCTCTGTTTTCACTGTGCTAAAACTCTGATAAAGATTACAGTCTTTATCAGCCAGTCGTTGGTAAACTGCCTGTGCAGCAGATGGAAGCTTCACCTGGTCACACGGAGCAGCCAATAGCAGATGGCCACATCATTTCCCCGCACCAACGTTGTCACACTTCATTCACTTTCATAATTAGACATTATAATATAGAAGCCCATTTTGGATCACTATAGATGACAACTGACAGCTTTCATTTTTGTTGTTCTTTGGTATTTATATAACAGTTTTTCATGCCGGTTTCTGATGTTTGATTGATAACTTCTGTCTCTCCAGGGTTCAGCTGCAGCAGATGAGTCCATGATCTTCGATGAACCTCGTCAGATGTCCCATTTGCAAGTGCACTGCCAGGTACGGCTCCTTCCGATGCATCTTGTGAGTCTTCGCTTACCCTTTTTATTGATTCATTTTGTATCTAATTTGAGAAGTGTGGCTTGATCTTTATTCTTGCCACTGGATTTTCATAAAAACCTCAACATCCCATCATCACAGAAAGAGAGCTGTTAAATGTGCTCAGTATGATGAAGATGAAAAGGCTGCTGAAGAGTGGGAGGGAGACAGAGTGGAGTGAGGCCTGAAGGGAGGGAAAACCAGGATATGTGGAGCGGTATATTCAACTCCAAAGCTTCTTACCGTGAAGCATCTCCAGCTTAAGGAAGGCAAGGAGAGGTCGGGGGAGGGAGGTGTGAATCGCAGGGCCATACTCACAAACGTTCACCAATTCTAGACGAGTTGGGACAATGAATAAAATGGAAGTAAATGTGATGACCATGATGCAAATCAAGAAAATTTGGATGAGTTTAGATTGGAAATGCTAAACTCAAACACTAGTCCTCTTATTTTGGCCTTTCTGCTTGAGGATGGTTGATTTTTAAGATTCTTACGATGTTTTTTAAATGTCTCCATGGGTTGGCCCCTCCTTATCTCTGTGAGCTTCTTTCTGTCCATGTTCCCGCTAGAACGTTGACATCAGCAGACTAGATCATTTAGAATGTTCCAAGGTCCTGGCGAAAAACTAGAAAGGGCCCGACTTTTGCTGTAGCTGGTCCTAGACTCTGGAACAATCTTCCTCTGTGTATTAGAACAGCCCAATCTTTAAATATTTCTAAATCTTTGTTGAAAACTCATTTGTTTGCACTGGCTTTTATCACAAGCTGAGCAGGACACTTGTATTGTATTGTTTTATTGTGCTTTTGCTTTTCCTTTTATAAAATTGCACTTCATAATGCTTTAGTCCAACACTTTTGCCTTTAATTTCTCCCTTTATTACAGTCATAAGACCCTTTTATGCTGAAAAAACCCCATGCCATCTCACCATTGTCTCATTGTAATGGTGCGTCTGTTTCATGCTCTGAGTGACTGACAGGCAGGCCAAGTGAGATGTGAACTTGTAAAAGAAACATACAGCTCTAATTACCCCTGAAAGTTAACATGGAGTGCTCATTAATCACGGTAACATTGAGTTTACTATGGAACTTTGCATGAAATCTTTTCCACATTTCTTCAAGAATTGGTCAGGTAATGCATTCTTTGGAACCTTTCTGCAGTGTGAGACTAGAAGCTTTTAACTCAAATTAAACCAGGAGAATTGGGGAAAGGTAATTTGGTTTCATCTTGTGTGGCTCTCCGGTGTCTGGCGTCCTGTTTAAACATTCACCTGCTGTCTGCTGTGTCACCCATTGAAACTCTATACTCAGCCATGACCCTCGTATAGCAGCAGTGGAGTAGCTAATTCTTTCTTTAATTCCCAATGAGAGCCTTCTATCTTCACTATCTTTAATTAAATAACATACGCGTGTGACGGAAGAAATATTACCCAGAATGTGCCCTGAACAGTAAAACCATGAATTCGTAAGCGCTGTCCCGTGGGTTACTAATGATTCCCCATAAGATCGGTCTATTTAATTTACTTCATTAAAGTAGCAGTATGTGATAATTGAAGTGAGAACATCCATTTGCAGTTGGCTGTCAGAACTGTTTCATGTCAAGCGATTTCCAATAATTCAATTTCAAAATAAATAGATTTCATGCGTTGATGTTAAGCGGGAGTGACTGCAGCAGTAGTGAAGGTGGTCCCAGGTCACCTCTCAACTGTATGATTTTATATGGGACCTATTATAATGCACGTAGGACAGATTTCAACTGGGGAAATAGATGGGGGGGTCTCTTAATATAACAGTTTTCTGTGATAATTTATGGTTTGATAGCCTAAATCAGATATTCTTTGTGTACAGGTGAACACTTTATGTTTGTATCTGTCACAGTGAGGAATTCAGGAATTATTAAGGATTTTGATCTATTCCATCGCTAATTCTAACTCTCACCTACAACTCTCAATACAAGAGCAAAATAGCTCCCCCCTCCAGCCGTATATAGGCTAACAAACTAAATAAATAAATAAATAAATAAGCAAATAAAGCATTTAACCATAATACTAAATTGTGTTTTGTTTGGAAATACTATGGTAATGGGTATGTTCAGACCAGTAAAGATTTTCAAATGGATATTTTCTTTTTCTTCTCAAAAGTCAAAAGTCAAGACAAACCATTTTTAACATCATTTGCTGGTGGCAGTCCAACCATTTTGTTCCCATGGCAACACCTGTCTGCAAATGTGGGCCCTTTTTCCTGAACAAATTGTGAAAAGTAGAATACTGTTATATAACTAACTATACCCTGCAGCACTAACATGTGCACATGAAGGAATCATATCTCTGCAGTTCAAAGGGTCTCTATGTGCATTACACCATTGTTCACAGTTTCACTCGTCAAAACATAAAACACACTGGTGTGACTCTAGATATTAACAGCAACTTTACCCCAGCTGAAGCACCCGTAGCTCAAACACCATTTATTAATATCACTTCTCCCAGTGTTATTTTTATTTCCAATGTTAGTGAGCTAAAGCCTGCTTGTCCATTTGCCTCACCGCCCACTACGATCTGTGCTTGTCTTTTGTGGACCACGGCATGAGCCCATTAGACACACATTCAGTGAAGTAGATTAAATAAGTACCTGGTCAGGTGTTACATTCAGACCTGTATCCTCTCTCATGTGGCTTGCATAACACTATAGTGGGCTGATGGTCAGTCTGTTATGTCTGCTATGCAATTCCTTATTTTCCCGTGAGAAATATGGATAGTTTCTATACAGAGTCAGGACTTTTTATGTAGAGTTTGCATGTTCCCTTCTTGTCAAGCTAATCCTCCATGGACTCCACTGAGGCAGTAATCAGAGAAAAGTCCCTAGTTCTTCAATGCAGTCTGTGATACTGGAAGCAGACTGATCAAATACAGACGGAAAATGTTAAATTAGGCACTCAAAGAAGTTTATATCAAAGAACCACTCCAGTGTCCAGGTGTGAGGGGTCAAGTGTCTTGCATAAGGACGCAATGACCGCATTTATCTGTGGGTGCTGGAATCACACCATCAACCTGTGGGTCAGTGGAAAAAATACTCTTCACCCATCCATTGCCCTGCTCACCAACAATTGTAAGAAAGCAAACAATATAAATGTGATTATAAATTTCTAAATATTGCAACTAGTGCCCATGTGTGCATAAAACATACTCGTTACAATGTTGTTTTTATCCATTTTTATTTTACACAACATAACAACACAGTACATGTTGTCTTTTCTGTACAGAAGCTCCCAGTGAGCTTGTGACCACCACAGGCTGTAGTAAACCCAGTCAGGAAACAGCCCCAAAGGTTATTTTTTTTAATACTTCCTTTTAAAAAATATCAATTTCATAAGAGTTCTTTAAAAGTCTGTGTTTGCCACCATTGTCACCTGTCTACAAACATCCATATTCCTTTGTAAGTAAAAAGGCTATGTGTGAAATCACTTGTCTCTTGTTTGTCCCCTCTGCCGTAATCCCTCATTTATGAAGCTGTGAGGTCTACAAAATCCAGTTCTTTTGACTGTCAGAGGGAGTGAAGGAACATTAGTGCAAAAGAAGGCACCGGCTGCTATCCCTTTGCCGACAAACATCACTTTTCTGTGGCATGTGAAGTGTGCTTGTCAGTCCCATTTGGATGTATTCCTTTTTTTCCTGTAACGGTAAATCCCTTTGTTGTACTGTCCGGATACGGTGAGAGTGTATGACGTGGCAAGCCCATTGTCTTGTTTTCATTTGTGCTATAAAGTGGTACCAACGAGACAAGGCAGAGCATGGACTCACTGAAAGACCGACTTGAACAGAAACTGAGTGAAAAATGTAAACGGAATACAAAGAGTTGTGGACAAAAGCGTTGAAAATAATAAAAAAGAGTCAAAGGACGCACATGTCTGAGCACACACCCACTCCCTCACACATCTAAAATCAAAAACACTCTAAACGGCAAGAAACCACTTGTACACCTGAAACCAAAACACACACGTCATACAAAAGCAGATAAACCAGCGTGTGGTCGCCATCTTGTTTGTAGTTCAAACTGTGCTCTCTAAGATCCAGTCCGAATCGCAGCGGCCTTTTTCAGAGTCCTCGGCCTCTTTAGCGAGTAGCATTGCACTCATTGATTGGCTCCTCTTATTCCTCATTATACGTCCTAGCTTAGGAGGACCACCCTGCTGGAGTGTGCTAGTCTTTGAGCCCCCTTCACTGAGGGAGTACCTCCTGCGGGCCCGGCTGCGTCCCCCATCCTCCACAGGGAGAGTCTGGTACTTGGCAGAGCAGGAGGAGGAGACGCGAGGGGCTCGGCGGAGGATAGGAGTATCCCTGAAGCGAGGGCTGGGACTGGGCAAAGTGAGTGGGCTGAAGACTGAAGGTGACTGGTTCAAAGAGGTGGAGTTGTTCCGGTTGGTGTTAAGGTTTTCCAGAGAGGTGATGGGAGGTAGGAGGGCAGAGGAGGGGCTGGAGGAGGCAGCAGAGGAGGGGCGAGGGAGAGCTTCGGTCAGGACGGTGGAGGATGAGGCATTGGAACAGGACGAGCCCGGTTTGCTGGGTGCTGGTTTGCGTTTTGGTTTGGGCAGTGAGCCAGTGGAGGAGGGAGAGGAGACCTGAGCCCTCTCCCCAGTTAAAGAGGTCTTCTCATCTATAGCCACTGTGGTTGTGGTGGGGCTCTTGGCTGTCCACGTCTGCCCCATGCCTGAGGTGGAGCAGTCGGGCAGTGGGGATTCAGAGGACTGGACCACCGTGTCTTTGGCCCCTGCTCCTGCCCTCTTCTTGGAGCCCCCGGAGGAGACATCGTCCAGGCCGATGGAGCCGTGTTTGGAGGAGCTGGGGGTCACTGTGCACCCCTGCGACTGGGGCCCGTTGGTCTGAGAGTGCACGTTGGTCATAGAGAGGGAAACTCCTTTGCCTCCGTCACCAGGGTTACACACCTAAGACAGACAAACATAAGGCCATGAACACATACCCAGGGATTTTCTCATATCAGCAAGTGCAAGTATGAGAAATTATTATATATATGTTATACATGTTAATATTCATATAATCCGTGTATAACTGTGATACAAACATCAGTTGCTCCAGACTTCAGGGCTAGTCTTAAAAGCAATGAAACAGAAGCACAGAAACACTGCATTTTACTGTTTTTTTTGTACCTTCACCTTTTTTCAGTTCTTTTTTATCGTCAGTTTTATGGAAACAGGTGCACTTAACCTCTCAACACTTTCTCCCTAATAATATTCATTATGCCATTTCAGCTACATGCAGCAGCCTTCTTATTATGTTTGGGGATTTGAAACTCAAATAATGTCACCTGAGTTATTCCATCTTCTCTTGACCATCACCAATGTTAAAACCCCCAAAATACACTTTTTTCCATGTCTGAATACATATCCCCTGCATGGTAAACCTTAAACACTTTTATCCAGCTAAACACATTTGAGAGAAAGCCTCACCTTGTATCTTATCATGAGGATGATGATGAAGACCAGCACAGAGGCCACGATGATCCCTCCAATAATGATGATCATGGTGCCACCGAGGAACTGCGACTGCATGAACTGACACCTCATGTACTCGGACTCTGTGGAGAACTGCACACAGCCCACCACCCGCGTCGCCGTCAGGGAGGTGATGACATCGTCGTAAATGGCCAGAACGCACAGGTCGTACTGGGTCCCCGCTGCTAGGTTGTTCACCAGAAAGTTCTTGCTTGAAGGAGGAATCATTCTGTGGAGACATGGATAAAGGGAATCAACTGTTTGTGAAGAATTGCATCGGAAAATACTACATTAAACTTTTGTCTTTCCACTGTTCTCTATTAGTTGTTTGAGGATATGTTTTGCACAACTGAAGATATGTATTTCGTAACAAGTCGCATAATTTTGTTTTTTATGTGGCAATGTGGGTGAAGTGTCTTGCCCAGGAACACAACAACAATACTCTGACAAGGTTGCACGGTAATGCGTTATCCTACAATCTGACATGAGGTATATTTAGACGAATACCTCACAAGCCCACAGCATGAGTAAACAAAGCTAAGAAAGACCACAACTGGCCAATCCTAAAATAGACACAAGGTTAAAACAGAAAAAAAAAAAAATGTGGGAAGTAAGTTTCACTGAAGAATTACAGACTCAGCCCCAGAGTGAATAAGTGCTGCTGAATCCTCCAAAATAAAACCCAAAAGTCATCAGTAGGACAACACTCACACGCTAATTAAATGATTTATTATTGTGCAATTCCCTGTAGCAGATGCCCTCCCTGATTTTCGTTATCCTGATCTCGCAATGAAACTCACATCGGGAGCACTCCAGGCCACTGAAAACCAGGCCAGATCTGCTTCTATAGTCTTTTTCCACGGTAGTTGGAGTCTAAGCCACTCGTCTCTCCCTCTCCAGATCTTTGTCACATTGGTGGCAGTATGTGTGCATTTGTCCTCCAGTTTCTCCTGTCAGCTTTTCCCAGGATTGGCTCATTAAAATGCTAATGCTATTCCTCATTAAAACCAAAAGAGGGCTGGCGAGTTCATAGGATTGTCGCCCCGGGTACGTACAGGAAGAGCTGAGGCGCATTTGGCCAGGTTAAAGCTTTGGGTTTTCTGTTGCAGTGTAATGAGGGTTGGAGGGAGGTTTAAAGAACATATGACAGATTTTCGGGTTTTTCTAATTTTGTTTGGTAGGTTGGTACACGAGGTAAACATTTATCATAGTTTTACACCAGTCAAGTGGCAATTTGTGAAGAAAAGTTGGAAAGAACCATTGAAAATTACAGAATGTAGTGCCAAAGTTCTAAAAAGGACGCTCGTTGTCGGTACACAGAATTCTATCCAAAATGCACAGCTGACACGCAAGGAAGACATTTTTTTTCTCAGGTAGATGAGCTTTGGTCCTTTTTTTTTTTTACAATATGGTTGCTAAGTAACTGTTAGGGAATTACCTCTGCTGCTCAGGGCCAACAAAAAACTGATTTTAGTATATATAATTACGTTGACTTACTATGTGCTTTAGTGAAATTAGCAGTCTAACTTTTCATATATGCCCTTTGAGTTAGCATTATAAGCGGTAGTAGTGTGTGAGACTCTATATGACCCCATGCATACTGATACCATCATCTGACCATGAATGTAGCACACGCCTTGATGTTTTCATCCATGCACTTGTGAACCTTGGCCACTAAAACACTCTCACCCCCGTGTACACTGTCATTATTTGAGCAAGGAGACACACAAAGTCACATTGTAGGGTGCAAATTAAGATTAATGAGAAGGGCAATCTGGTCATCCCTTCGAGCTACTGCTTTTTCTTGAACATACACAATACCCACGTTTAATCATTGCTAATTAAATAGTGAAATTTCATCCTCCAAACCACATGCTTTTACTGACAGGGATTGGCTGTGGACCTCTAAAAGGCCCAAGCAAATCACTGCCAATTAGAAGTGACTAAATCTCAATTATTTTTGATTGACTGCCCACGCTACTGTATATTTTGCATACACAGACCAAATAGACAGAGATTAATTTGGCTAGCATTGCTTTGGCTTATTACTTCATGCAAGAGCAGATTGTAAAGCAACTTTTTGCCGCACTTTTTACTGTTCGTCAGTTTCGTTTGATGCAGAGTTTAACAATGTCAGAGGCAGAAATAGAAAGCATTGTTTACCAGGTTATAAATAATGCATGACTCTGAGGAATGCATTTATAAATCCTTTGTATAGCATATGCAACAATGGATAACCTATATGTCTACAGCATACAGATTTACAAAACATCCCGCCGCTTCACCCCAAATGTGAGCACTGAGTTTTGTGAATATTTACTTAGATTTTTGGATGTCACTGACTTCTATGAAAGAAAAATGATATGACTTTTAAGGACCTCATAGCAAAAAAGGGTTTAGCTGGAGAGAGAGTTAGAAATAATGTGATGTTAGCGATGGTTATTTGTCACAAACACATGCACGGTACAATATGTAGTGAAATTCTCATGTGCTTTACACCAAACATAATGTGAGGAACAGGTACAATGGAAGTATGTACATGTACAACCTAGAGTGGGATTTTTCTAAAAATCAATAAAAAGCCCTTGCTGGTAGAGACATAGAAAAAAGGAACGCTATCTACCTCGAATGCTACTGAACTTACAACCACAATATTTTTCACATTTACCCTGCTCAAGTGCTCAGATTTTCGTTTACAGAAGCTGGAGCTAAAGAAATACAGGAGAAAACCCACTCAGACGCAGGTGGGAAATGGAAACTCTGTGTGGGGAAGACCACCCAGCTGTGAAGGTATGACGCTCTAACCATTTATACCATAATGCCTCTTAATAACCTCACAAAAACAAGACAAAAGTAGCTAAATTAGATACACAACGCCATAACAATAACATCTTCTGGGAGCACACAAAATCAAACACTTATATACCAGATGTGACAGAATCTTCCGCTAATGAACCCCCGATTGTACAGCTACAATTTACAACCCTTACGAGGCACATCCAGATATTGACAGTGTGGTGCGGTGTATTGAACTATGCTCCGCCACATGCTGAGTCCACGAAATATATTTTCATGCAATTCTGATGCATATGATTACTTCCTGCCTGTCGGAGCTGTCGGCATTGTGAAGCCATGCGAACGGAGTCATTCCTTGTGGTTAATTTCATGTGTGCGTGGCGGGATGGTGCTGCCACTGTTTGAAGGCCTACAGAGGGTAGATGATTGCCTTGGCAGAGACCATTACACTAATCTATCTGAGGGATAGTGCCAAGACCTCAGCCTTGTGTGTGTGATTCATATGAACAGACATCTCATTCGCTGTGTGCATTTGTGTGTGTGTGTTGTGTGTGGGGACCTTCAGTAACAGTAATCTAGCCTCATAGCCGTAGCTGTCTGATCCCGGCCACGGCAGATTGTATCAGTCAAAAAAGTATGCTGACAAAATTGGTGACAAGCAGAGCGTTTCCTCATTCATTTTTAATCGTGCTAAAATGTGTACTTACAAATAATTGGTTAATTTTGATTGAAGTCTCCGAATCAGAGGAAATGTACAGTGCAAGTTGGTTACCATGGCAATTGTCGTTGGTTTAA
Source organism: Periophthalmus magnuspinnatus (assembly GCF_009829125.3). NCBI lineage: Eukaryota > Metazoa > Chordata > Actinopteri > Gobiiformes > Gobiidae > Periophthalmus > Periophthalmus magnuspinnatus. The sequence continues at coordinate 11,868,856 of NC_047147.1, read as the reverse complement.
ACAAAAGATCCAAAGACCTCAAGGTTTGATGCAAACTAAAAAAATAACGGCAAGGGAGCTCATCATGTTTTCCAATAAACCCTTCCTCAGTATTCATGACTTTCAGCTTCCAGTTCATAGCCGCTATTTTGTGGACTTTTCACCATTCAAAAGACTCTTCCTCTTAATTGTTATGGCAACCGTGCTAATTTATCATCACTCTAACTCATCATTTATCACTCAAATTATGGATAGGCTGGAAAGTCACAAATAGAATCTTGCTTTTCGCACTAGTCACAAGACAAATGCAAGTTTCATGAAGCCAGCAATGAACTACAACCTGACAGTTCTATCTGAGCCTCATTCACTTGAGTAAATATAACCCTACAAACTCTGAGGCCACACACATGTTATTCAGACAGAATAAAGTGTGGTAGTGACTCGGATTCAGAATGAAAGAGCTGGGTTACCAGGTCAAGCTGGACTGGTGTGATAAGGGTCCTAGCTCCAATACATCCTCTGTGTGACTTCTCAGCAACACAAGCTTATGTGTGGACCAGCCAGGCAGGCACCACTGTTTTAATTAGTGTCTTGGCCAGTTCACAGTTAGTTCAACCATTGCTTGGGTTAATCCTAATTTCAGCCAATGATCAAACCAAGAAAAAGTAAGCCCGGATGCTCACTCACATGGATACAAAAACACTTGAAAACTTGTTTACTTTGTTGTCAAGAAATGTGGGTCACAGATTTTGAAAAAGTAGGTTGTCCAATTATTTGTGAAAATTATATTCAGTGCTACTGGCTAGAGCCTTCTGTGCTACTGCTAAATGCCAGCTCCAAATGAAATGGCTCTAACACAGATTTTTTTTTCTACTAACAAAACCTCATGTGAAGTTGTGTGTTTTAAAGCAATATTTTCATAGTTTATTTCATCCAACCATCTACTTTCAAATCTCTATATTGTTCATTGTGACTTCCGCACAACTTCCACCAAACTTGAACACATGGGATGAACACAAACCCTTCTATTGTCTTTACTTTCATCTCAAGCATTATCTTTACACTTAAAGACAACTTGAACCTAGACACTTGGTCTTACCATTTACAAGTTTCTGGTTTGGAAGTCAAAAGTGAAGAGGATTAATGGAAGTTCAACTTGTGCCCCATTACCGCTGACCTCAGAGCTAATGTGGCTTACACAGCAGATGGCCCAGTGCCATGCTAATAGGCTAATAGTGCTCCTGCATGACTCTCCCAGGCAGTCAGAATGCATAGCATTGGTGAGCTTCTTATCTCTGTGTGTCAATGCAGAACACCCTGACGCCTCATCCCACCTGATCACCAGCACCAGACACTTCTAAGTCAGAGGGAGAACCACAATCTGCCAGGTGCACTACGCTAACACCTTTGCATCTCTGCTTAATCAATAAAGCTAGGCCTGAAGAGTAATTAATAGTTACACAGTCCCTTGATTTTCAACTAGTGTGATGTGGAACTGGACGTGTGCCTTGTGGTATTGCCAAGTTTGCCTTGGCAAAATGTCCAATTTGAGTTAAAGAATACACATGTGGGTTTAATTAAATATTGTGGCAGTTTTGTGGCTGAGTGGCTAGCACTCTCACCTCACAGCAGGTAGGTTCTGTTTGCATGTTATTACCCGTGTCTGACTGGGTTTCCTCCGGGCACTGCGGTTACCCCCCTCAAATCCAAAACATCCAAAATGATGTTCCAGCTAAGGTAGTCCTGACCAAGCCTATGTGAAGATCTGCAGATGGCTCAAATGTTTCTCTATAAGGAAAAGAAGGGATAATCTTAGCCTTAACCTTTATTTACCACGTTTGAGTGGTCAGGGTTCCTATGTCTGCGCCAAAAACTAAAGCAAAACTATGAAAAATTGGTAATTATGGCTAATTTAAAGAACCAAACAGTTGCAACAACCCAAAAAAGGTTGAAAACACTGACTCAGCCAATTAGCCAATTAGCTTGGCAGAAATGTTGCCGAGACACACGTGGGAAAGAACTCGTTCCTCAATTAAGCCTATAATTATAACTGAGTTCCCTATAAAACATGTCTCCTTAGAGTGCACCAGCATCAAGTAAAAACTATAATTATCTCATTGCTTTGATTCATCCTCTTCATCAGACCGCCTCTTTACCTCTGTTTGAAAACCTCCAGATTTCCATTTCACTGAGCACTAACGAAAACTGATTTGAGGGCTTTTTTTTTTTTCTCCCAGGATTCAAAGCAAAGGTGGTGTAAGGTTAATGTGTAAATATTATACCCATATTTGGAGTTCTGATGAAACAGTAGACGTCATTGGGACTCCACAGCTGTACAGAAAACAGGAAGCTCTCTAGCCCGGAATGGACTTGATTTGCTTACCTCAGCTCTGCTCTTTCTGCCGAGTCAACTTTAATAAACACTGCATGGGGCATGTGAGGCCTTTGTTTCTTCATATCTACTGAAGCACATCTTTAAGCAGTAATGTTGTGGTATACAGTGCCCTAAAGCCTTGAGAAATTTTGTTATAACATTTATTGAAGTTTTCTGATCCCAAAGCAACTGAACTCTGCAGTTGGGATGAAATAGGCACACAGTCTTTTTCAGGCATTATAGCTTACATGATATTGGTGGAAAGCATTGAAAACATGAGCTCAGTTAGGGCTTAAGTACATCACAAATGAAAAAAAAAAAAAATGCAATGAGCAAAATCACAAACACTGCAATTCATTAAGTAACATCTGTGCAAACTACAATAAAACAACTAACCCTGTATTTATCCCGTAGCAAACATGTCCGCCGTGTTAATGCTCTTGCACATGTCTAAAATATGAACTTTGAACAGAATCTACATATATAATGCTTCTCAATTACATATTTTACTGAGTTATTTTCAACTATGAACTCAACTCATCTGCAACACTGAACTCGACTGTGTTCAATCCCGTGAGGTCCTTTAGCCTTTTGTACGGCTCTGTTCAGTTTTAGCTGCAGTGTTCATGTTTAAAAACCCCATAGAGCACTTAGACCCATAGCATGTTGCATTAGGTTTGTGTTTATGGTGCTGTAAAATGTGAATTGGAGCATTAGAGCTGCATAAGTGCTGATGTTTTCACTCTTTACACCAGACTGAGACGTTAGACTTGGGCACTGGAGACCATGGGATGGATAAACCCTTATAATTGGACATGATTCAGAAAAACGAAGAACTGGAAACTGCGGATTAACGAGAAAACACTAGATATGCATATGTAGCTTTTTGAGGAGATTTGCACATTTTAGGGAATAGTAATGACTTCTGCCACTGCTCTACAAATACGGATACAATTTGGATATTATCATTAACAAAAGGATACAATTACTATCACTAATATTCAGTGATGGAACCTAATGAAGTACATGTAGTAAAGTATAAATTTTAGGTATATGTACTTTACTTAAATACATTTAAAGTGGATACTTTTTACTCTTACTTCACTACGTTTGAGTGATGATATCTGTACTCCACTACATTTTAACTGGACTGAAAAGTAAAAGTATTTGTTATTATTGTCTGACCTGCTGAAAAGCCTGAGGGGTTTATTTTTAACATCTTTGTAGTTCGAGCAATCAAAATACATTAATTAATAAAAAAAAAAATCAAACTGCTAGAACTGAACAAATGATTCAGTTGCTTCTGTTGAAAAAAAAAATCAGAGCAAATCTTTTACAAAATCAATACATTTGAAGCTTTATTAAATCTCAAAATCTGAGTGAAATACTTTTACTTTTTACTTGATTATTTTTGGCTCTGGAATCTGCACTTCTACTTAAGTAACAAAATTGAGTACTTCTTCCATCACTGCTAATATTGCAAGTACTACAACTTCTGCCAAAGCTATTCTGATACCAGTCCATTACCTTCAGCTACTTTGCTAACTCCCATCCCATCAAGCAAAACACCTTTACAATGACATCGTTACAAGCTTTAGGAAATAACACTTAGGTGAAATTATTCCACTGGCACATTATCATCAAAATGCAATCCATTCTTCTGCATAATAAATAAATAAATAATCGTCAGATAATTTGAACACCTATCGCTTTCTTTAATTAAAACATGGGCCCAACCGTCCAAACCATTCATTAAAAGCAGCGTTAACTCCCAAAAGTGTGAACTAACTGCCTGGTGTTTACTGGCTCTGAGGGGGTTTTATTGTCAAAGGGTCAATTCTTGATTGTCACTGCTGAATGGAGCTATAAAAGCAGTGAGGTGTAAAGGCCCGGAGTGTTTTGGTTGGTCCTGTGTCAGCAGAGGTCAAATGTAAAAGGTCATCATATTATTGCCTGCACCTGGGTCCTGCCTCAGTCTGACCCAAGTGGGACAGGGGGAGTGCTGAGGTGCAGATAATCCCGGGGTCGATGGCTCAATCATGCAATAAAATTCACATCTGATTTACTCTTTTGGCAAAAGGTCAACACACACTGTGGTGAAACTGATGCATTTATATTCACATTACATAACTCTTTTTATGGCTGAAATTGTCAAAATATATAATCACAAATTTGTTGTTTCCAAATTAAAGTTTAAAAGCACATACATATACACTCTTTCCAATGTAAGTTAACACAATCCTTTCATTCCTTCGTTTTCCAAGGATTCAGTAGACGGAGATAAGAGTGCATGTAAGTCAGCTTTGTGGTTTGTAATTCTATCTTCCTGACATCAGCCTATTCGATGGCCTTGCTGTGCTACATTATGAGCACTGTATAATATATACCACAAACACCTGATCAAATGTACCTAAGTTCCAAATCTTTGGCTGTTAGTAAGTGATTGTTTTATATTTGTGCCGTGACCCATGATGCTTTACCATTTATAGCATGTAAGCACCATGTTTCAGAAGAACTTCTACCTTTATCTTACTTGCACACAAACATTTCCTCACAGTAGAAATCTAGTGTGTGCACCAAACTTAATTTAAGTTTGTAATGTTTTAATAATACAGTTTTGCAAAAACATTCACCTCCTTTATTTACCAAGAATTACTTAATTTGCCACTTAGCATTTCAAACTATTTGCACAGACTTTTGGATAAAAAATAAATCACTAACAATTTCCGCTGCTTTGTTTCGAGTAGACATTTCTTTTTTTCTTTCTTTCTCTTTCTCTCTGTACAATCCTCTTGCTGAGCTTGTGACTGGGCTGTATTGAAAGTCAATACTTAAGTAGTAGCCCTGGTGTTATAACAGCAGCATGTATCAGTCTGCATGTCTCAAGTGTCCCGCTACTGGACATTAAATCCATGTTAGTCAGAGAGCTGCTCTGTCCATGACTTTGACCTTCCAACCAGAAGAATTGGTGCATAGGCCTTTTCTACAGCGATCAATATAGAATCAACCATTACAGTGATTACATTTCACATATGCAATGTATTACATGTCCAGGAAGTTAAGCAAACCAGTGGCAGTGGGCTGTAGAGACATTAAACTGTCTCTCATTTATTGTAGTGTTTATGCACAGAGCATGCAGACTGCCGGTATGTGCCCCCATTTCCACTTCCAGACAGGAACATTAAGATAAAAGTGCACTGCAGCACTGTCAATCAATAGGCCTCTTATACGGAAATCTGGATCTAGGGCTGCACAACATGAGAATAAAAAAGAAAAAAAAAAGCACACTCACGCACACACACACACAAAAATGTAATATTTGGTAGCATTTCACATAATTTAACCGTCTTTGCCACTTTTGGGCCATTGCAATAAAGATACAAATGTCTACCAATACAAAAATCTGGATTGAGAATTTTGAGTTAAAGGGCCCATATTACACTATTTTCTGATCTATGTTACATTGTTGTTTCCTCGTCACAAATATACCTAGAGTTGTGTTTTGTTTCATTTACACATGTTTACCACAAAAACCCTGCAAATTTAGGCTGACTTGTTCTCTCTAGCAGAAAACGCCCTGTTCCACCTTGTGATGTCATGTGGTAATACAGGAAGTACTCCACTGTATTTGTAAACTCCCTTCACTTAAATCACTGTGACGATTTCAGCCCTGGAATTTCCACTAAACAAAAGGTAAAAGGAGCTGTTAACTTAAAAATCTACCACTACATGACATCACACAGATGGAACAGCAGATTTTGAGTGAGTGAGTGAGTCTAATAATAATAAAGGATTACTCAAACATGTGTGAATGAAACAAAACACACCTCCTAGTATGTTTTTGATGTTTTTGAAGATTACGAGAGTCGGTTTTGTGTATTCAGACCTTTAATTAAAGGTGCATTATGTTACTTTTCTACGGGGTGTAACCTGCTTTTCTCCATGGAGCTAGATCAGTTATTGTCATACTATGGAATTTTCAGCGCTAGGACCTTATTTTTATTTATTTATTTATTTTTGACAGTGGAAGACCCAAACATATACATTTCACACATGCTGATATTGTAGCAACAAACTTTAATCCAATACACTGTACAGCCCTCTAACCTTACAAGTCCTCCTCCTTCAGTTTTTACTCATTTTTCTTTGTCTTTTGTCTCCTTTCTCCCTCTCCGCTTTCTCTTGTGTTTAGGTAATGAAAAAACAGGATCAATGGGAAGCAGCTTTGTGCCAGGCGAGGTGTTGAATGGAAATCAATTGTGTATCTAAAGGCAGGAGGCCGGTAAAATAACACCGAACAACACGCTGCCGACTCACAGCAACATTTGGGAGCAGTGGTAACAAAGAGGAAGCAAGGGAAAAGAAAGGAGGTGTGAAATGGGATGATTTTGGGTGCTGGGTGGACGTCCAATCACCGGGCCGTACAGAGCACCCATAGGAGCTTGTTTGTCACGCTGTCCTGCCAATGCTTTGAAGATGCGAATTGAGAGCTGGGTGAAAATGTTGAAACTACATATCAAACAAGTTATACAACACAGAATGGTCTCTTAGCATTTCTCAAAACTATAAACGTACTGCATCATACGTTTAGTTGTAACAGTGGATTTAAAGACACATTATGCGACTTTTCTGGTGGGAGATGCAACTCTAGGGAGATGATATTGCTTTGTTGAGACTATTCCACAACGTCAATACACTTGTCTGTCGTATATTCAATTGTAGGTATTTTTACTGCTCTAAAATATATTTTATTGAACAAAAAAACATCTGTAAGTCCACCTGTAACTTGGACTCATGACATCACCAGAAAAGTTACATTGTGCATCTTTAAACTGCTAATTGGGTAAAACAAATTGAAATGATAAAATGCTAATAATGAGCGTTACTACTAGTATTACTCTTACTATTACTAACCTACTACCTTTACTACTTCTGCTTATTCACAAAGTACAATCAGTCTTATCTTCTTACTCACTACTTCTATTTTGAACTATTATCGTCACTTGTTAAACCAACATGGTATAAAAACGTAAGTATCTTTTTTTTTAAGTGTAGGCCACTCACTGAATTTTCTTGTAGATAGAAATCTCTAAATCCCATTGGTGCTGTGAGCTAATGATGACTTCTACTCTATAAGGCTTATCTGATAATTGATGTACCAAGATTAGAAATAATATGCTATGCAGATAACATCAGGGAAAAAACGTCTTTATCCATATCCATCTGTATCCCTTCTGTCTTGGAACCATTCACACTACAACGAAGATTAGCAAGATACACGCAATCAGACCCAAACAGCCAAGTTTCATAAGATTCACCTTCTGTCCACGATGAGCTATACTGATGAACGAGGATTAGCGGTGATATTAAAAGCAGATAATAGCATTGGGCTACGTGGGCTATGGTATGTTTGCTAATTCGATCTCCCCCATCTCTGAGGTAAATATTTAGCTCAAATACTCATTCCCTGGGCGTTGGCTTTAGTCTGTGTAATCCAACACAAACAAGCATAAGTGAAGAAACGAGCTCTCCAATGCAAGCGAATATAGTCGGTATGCTAAGATAGACTACCTTCTTCAGCCTTTTTAAACTTGAAGGTCAGGCTGAATTGGGATGCCGATGTGAACATTTTTTACAATGCGTTAAGGACAACCATTGATTTTGCAGTAAACAGCCCATTTGCTTTATAGTTTTAATTCAGCTCACTTTAGTCGCCTGTTCAGTTTTTACTTGGGCCAATCACACTCGCTAACAGGATCATTAGCGTTTGCGTCTAATCAAATGTAATCCAATCTTAAGCAGGCCAGACTGATGTTATCTGCAGGAGACATATTGTTTAGTTTTCCGTTGTGTCAGAGTTTGAGGAGAGTTCTTCAATTATTTCTTTAATAAGACAATAGCTACTGATCTATTGCATTTACTGTTGTTAGTACCATATAACTCTAGTCTAATCTCCTGCAAAAAACCTAAATGATTTTCAAAATAAGCCTACTACATGTCAATCAAGTAATCCATAGTCACAAATATCTAAAATAATCTGTATGCCTATCATCAGCAACATGGCTACTCTTCCACAACAATTAATATATAATGAGTGATATAAGAGCCACACATTAGGCCTACATTAAATGCCAAAACTACGTCAAAACAACTGCTAAAAAACATGTGCTTTTGTTGCCAGCACGTGATGTTTTGAGAGACTTACCTATACACTAGAGAATCGTCCTGGCTCCCATTGTACTGTATCTGGAACATGCGTATTCCGGGGATATTCCTTTGAAAGTTGAACTTGATCAGTGCTGTTGAAGACGTGGCCTCTGCTGTCACCACTCTCTTATCTGCTCCCTTCACGTCTCCTGTCACATTACTGCCATTTGCCCCTCCTCGCGTGGACGTGGAGATGTCCGACGATCCCGGGTCTGGCTCCTGGATGTTGTTTGTGTTGTTGGAGATGTGAGGGAGTTTGATAATCAATAAATCCACAGTCTGGTGAGCCTCTCCAGCTGGGTTTGACGAGATACAAGTAAAAGAACCGGTGTCTTTGACCGTGCTGATAAGGATGTCCAAGGTCCCATTAGTGTAGACCAGAGTCCGAGATGAGTTGGAGACCAGTTTTCCCTCTGGAGAAATCCAGTGGATGGCTGGTTCTGGGTCACCTCGCGCCTTACACCTTTCAGGAAAGGGGAGCATTCAAGTGGAACATATTAGTAAGCAGACAGAATGAGGTCAAGCGTACAGTAAAAACAGAACAGCACTACACAGCAGTTTGGTGGAACCTTCCACTTTCCCCTTGGGACTCAAACAGAAAAAAATGTCTTGAACATTAGCTACCTTGTACATCGATTTAGCTTAGTGAGTTATGCCATGTATTACAGTGTACAAATAACACTTTGGATTAAAAATAGCTGGGTGGCATTATGATAAATGAGGCCGATGTAGAAATGAAAGTACATGATATGAAATAACTTACAATAAATGTGTACAATCAATGCTTGTCTCTGCAAATAAAAGCAAATGAAGGCTACTGAATACTTATGGCACAATTACAATGAGCAATGACTGTCCCTGAGTAAATGTCAGGGTTATGCTGAAAAGAGCTCTGGAAAATTGGATGTGACAGTTTGTAAACATTTGAAAAGCAATCAGGCTGTGACATAGAAATGTTTACTTATGAGGCCATCATTCACTGCCCACCCCATGAACGCCTGACTTTGGGAAGGTTATATGACTCTTCTCAGTTGAAAAGGTATATTACAGCCCACACTTGTGGTCATCAATACAATGAAAAATCTAATCCAAGGACTCTAAAATGTGAATAAAAGACAATGTAATGGTTTGATGTATTGAAATAAATAAACTTCTAAACTTGTGTTGTAAATGGAAATCAGTGAGAAAAAGTTATATTGTGTCCTTTCCCATAACTTTCCCATATCTTTTTAAGTTATTAAGGGCAGATATTAGGAGGACTGACCCTGCTGATCTCCTCTTATATGACATATATATGAAGACCACCGTCAGGTGCAATAACAGCAACGCAATAATAATCGTGCCCCGCTTACTCTACCCCTACCAGCTCTTTCTCATTCCCAGACATATCTATATTTGAAAACATAACATCTATCATGATTGGGAGCGTGTGGCCAATATATATGCAAATGAAGCCATCACCACGCCTCAGTTTCATTGTTGTTTTGATTTAGTTTGGTCCCCTCTTAAAATTTTACGCTGATGTCCCTGTTAAGCGCTCCATTGAACAGTTGGGCAATTTCAGCAGCTTGTAAACATTACAGCTACTTTATAGCTTGTGATAGCTTAACTGATAACAAAATAAAGAGCAATATAAAAAAATATATACAGCTTTTATTATTTTATTTTATACCTTAGTGCCACCCTTTGACCTTCCAGGACCCTCATCTCATGGGAATATCTTGTGATGAGTGGAGGTTCACACAAGAACTCCTCTTCAGGAATGGACCAGAAGTACCGTCCAGACAGGTGCTGTGGAGTGGCACATGTCTCCAGATCGTCTTCTCTGTTCAGTCGTCTTAACCACAGTAACTCACAGTTGCAGTGGAGAGGGTTACCACCAAAAGACAGTGCAAACGCGGAGGGAGTTAGCACACCTGAAGTGGCCAACACCTGGGGTAAGAAGAGTGGAACATTAGCAGAAGTTCAACGTGGATAGTTGTAAAAGCACAAGGGTAACTTACTTGTGCCCGTTGGAAAAGTGGATCTGGGGGCAGCTTTTGGAGTTTGTTGGAGGTGACGTCCAACCGATTGAGTTTTTGTAGCAGTGAAAATGTCCCTTCTGGAATAAAATCCAGCATGTTGTGGTCTAAACTCAACGTGTGGAGACTTATCATTCTCTGTTGGATGAGAGAAAAGAAATATCATAATTTTGATGCACTGATACTCACAAACGTGTTGATAAGATAAGTATAAATTGTGTGTCCTTGGTTCTTTTCTTTAGAAATATTCTGAGAAGCACATGAAACACTGTTCTTTTGTCCACAAATTGAATACAATACTCTGACAAACTCTCTTTCATAGATCCCAACAATAACTGACTTGTTTCTTTATCAATAGCATAATGTCCAATTTCTGTATAAGCCTTACCAGTCTAGAGTCTTAGATTGATGATGTAGGTCGCAATAGTTTTTTATTCACTAGCAGGCTAAAATGGCTGACCTTAGCTCATTGGGTCATCCATATTCATCGTTCAGAATTCAAAATTATTTGCATTATTTATAACCTTGAATAAACCAAACCTGAATAGCCTCCCATGGAATAGAGTCCAGGTTATTGTAACTCAGGTCCAGTTCTTCCAGTGCAAGCAGGTCATTGAACGCTCCCTGGTGAATGAGGACCAGTTGGTTGTTGTTGAGGATTAGATGATGTAGCTTGGACATCCCGCTAAATGTGTCGTTGCCTATCCTCGTCAACCGATTACTGCAAAAAAGATACATTATCAAAACCTGATATCTTACACTTTCATTGTCTTCTCTGTGGGAAGTTCATACCTGTTGAGGTGAAGGGCTCTGAGGTTCTCTAGATCAGCAAAGGCATAAGGTGTGATGTATGAGATGGTATTTCGAGATAGAGTTAGATCCACTAGACGTGTCATGTTTGCAAAGTCTTTCCTCTTCACGCTGCGGACACAAATACAAATTCATGAAAAACAAAATTCCTCAAACAGAATTCTAGCAGAGGTTTCAACGCAATATGCAAGTGAATCCTCAACAGAACTTTTATGTATGTCTTTTAATAGCCTTTTAATATCTTCCACACTTTTTGGTCCTATTGGTCATTTTGATTTTTGATTCCCTTAAATTTTGTCTCATTAAAAACAAATTAAACCTGAATTGTCCAATGACATTGACAAATGACTGAATCTTGATTAAAATTGTATTAATTGCACAGCCCTACATCAAAGTGCCCTAACAAGATGTTCTTTCCAATATTTTAATCAAATTCACATTAAATCCCATATGGTACTTATTCAACCAGAACAAATTGTTTAATTTTAGTGTCCTATGAACCATTACCAGCCTTGATGAGAGAACCCATGCCCATCTCTCAGTTGGCGCAGCTATCAAGACATTGCCCCAAGCAGCTCCATTGGCTAGTCATTGGTTTTGATCCTGCTTATAGGCCACATTCAAAAGATATAATATTTAGTTTTGATCTGTTAATTTCTATGGCAACAGAGCTAGTTTTTCATCACTCTTAAACCCAAGTATAGACAGACTAACAGGCAGCCTTGGATCAAACTTGAATGTGCTTTCTTTAAAAATCCGAATGGGTTTGATTTCATCGGAGTGCATGCGGTTAATGTGCCTCATAAAAGCATCCGGGGTAATGCCTCATCATCACCAGAGTTGCCCCCAGCTCTGTAACACCATCAGTGACTAGTGTTGTTTCAGCAGCTGTTCTGAACCCCATTAGGATAAAGCTTTCCAGAGAACTGAGTCTATGAAACTAATATAGACACATTTGAAAGATGAGTGCCAAAAGCATAGCAGACTGCAATACATTTTCAATTAGCAAGCTAGGATTAACTTGGGTGACAGTGGCTCATGTAGTAGTTGTCACCATGTAGCTGAAAGGTTGGTGGTTGGGCCCCAGCTGTGATCAGTGCACTTTGCTTGAGTTTGAATGTGGTGTGTGAATGGTGATGATTGGAGAGGATATTGGCACAGTTCTTGGGCAGATGTGATTACAAAAGTAGTTAACCAAAGATTATTACTGTAACTAACTTCAAATGTTGCAAATGTAATGAGTAGTAAAGCCAGTCTTTGTGTTTTTAGTCTGTCGAAAAGAAAACTCCTATCCACAAGTGTCTAACGGGGCCACAATGAATCACCCTTTCAAGCAGAGTGGCTGTCCTATTGACTGTCCCCAAGTCTAACCTGGGGGACTGAATGCAGATCTGAAACTTGTCCAAGTGCCAAGTATCTGCTTTTTGCCTGTGTTGACAGGATTTAGGAACTCAATTTACTGATAGTCCAATACAGAATGTGTAGCCTGCCACAAGGGCCAGTCAAATTTATAGCCCCCACGCTTCAGTCCAGTGATTAAAGATCAAAACATCATTCTGAGCAAATATTGGCCTGCTCAGCCACTGTTCACCATATTTTACACCTATTGATGGCAACCCCACTGAAATATGAACCACTGTATTGGTGGCAGCAGTAGAGAAATCATTTTTATTTGTGTAATTAGCTTAGATGAATCATTGTGAAAACTGCATTAGATCTCAAATTGTATGACATTCAATAGAGTATGAATACTTCATTATAGCAAATAGTTGGCCTTGTATCAGTATTATGGTAGCATATTGTACTGCATTGAATTTCAAAATACAGTATTTGCATTTCATTCTACACTTTGAAGGGCTTCCAGGCTATATTTGAAAACTTATTTTGATGAGGTCATTATAGTTGATGCTGATCACATAGATGGACACAGTGGGAGAGATTAGCCTGGTAATAATGTCCAAACTAATTCACAGGTGCTACATAATTTTCCATGGAAATTCTTAATTTACAGTTTTAATATAATGTCAAACAGTAGTGGCAGCGCTGAAGGTCGTTCTTGACCATCAATGAAAAACTTTTTTTTTTTCTTTTTTACATTAGCATACTTTCATTAATTATCGAGAGCATTACCTTGTGATGAAGTTGTCGGCCAGCCTCAGCTCCACCGTGTGCCTGTCGATGTTGGGCGGTACAAAGAGCAGGCCTTTTTTGGCGCACAGGGTTGCCAGGTTGGGTGACAGGATCTGACAGACGCAGCGTTTGGGGCAAATCTGTGCCCGTACTGCCATGGCAACCGCCAACATTACACACAGCAACAACCTCTCCATGGTTACCACCCCACTTGGATGCAACACCTGGAACAGAAAGAGAAAGTGTAGCTGTAAATATCTTAAGTTACTGGTCTGATTTGTAAATTCCCAATTCATTTTACAAAACCATTAAAAGGACTGCACCTATTTTTTCATGTAATAAAGTCAAATCTGTATTGCCCCAGTACATATATATATATTGTAAAGCTGCTTTTAGGATCAAAATGAATGAGGTCACTGTGTGCTGTCTGCAATTTCTAATAAAGCACTGTTATCCTCTGTGAATCAGGAGGTAGCACTGTTGACATTCTAGTTGTTAGCACTGGTAAGACAAAACTTCACTTAGTCCTCTGAAGGTCATGAAATCCTCATTTAATGTCATTGCAGTGAGTAATTATGATGTAAGGGATGCCTTAGCAAAGTGAAGAATAACTGTGGACAACTGAAAACTATTTTTCACTTTTAAGACAGTAAAAACCAGATATAGCACCTTTAATCCATACTATTAGTAGTATGTTAAATTGTAATCCTAGGTACATTTTCTAGTAGTATGTGTTTCTATTTGCATCTACTGGGCTATTATGTGTGGTAATCAAATCAGCAGAGCCAAAACTCATCTCAACTAATCAGGAAATGTTTTTGAGACAAAGTTATATCAGATTAAATTAGAATACCCTAACTAGACACAGGTAAATCACTAATCAAAGTTGAAGTGATGTTTGCAATGATTTTCTGTGCTCGCATTGGCACCATGGATCAGGGCATCATTAGCAGGCAGCAGAGTTTGTGGTTAATTATGAAAGCTTTCGACAGAGAGGAGGAGAAGGGCACTGCGGAGAGGGGAGAAATGCTCATTAATGACAACCTTGATTTGTGTTTGAAGGACATGGGAGAACCAGGATTAAAAGATGATGCGCACCAATAGACACACGGAGGCCGGGATGTAAAGGTGTAACAACTTCTCATGAATCTCAACAAGAAAGGCAGCACATCGGACGGTATTATATATTGTGAAACCAGCTATAATAAGCGATACAATTATGGTGATAGCGAGATGGGAAAGACAGTGCAAGATGGTGAGATCTGCATTGCATTATAACATGGGGCATTGGGTTACAAAAAAAACAGGATACAAACATCAAGGACAAGAGTTCCTATCTTAAAATGAAAAAAAAAAAAATGAAAAAAACTGCATAATTTTCTGGAGGTGGCATGTCACCTGCATAATTCCATGTAAATAGAAAGTTTTAACATTTAAACATTCCCCATTATGCTACACTAGAATATTAACCAGCGTAAGACTGTTGCTTCAGGTTCAGGTTCCTAGAAAAAAAATGGTAAACTCAGGCAAAGGTAGAGCATGCACACTACTCACAGAAAAGCCCCATATCTGTTGGTCATAAAGTCAGAATTTCCAAGCTCTGGTGGTTTGGACAAATATAAAGGAGGGATTTTGAATAGGTGTGATGCTAAAAGGAAGATCAAAGAAAAGATTTTTGTATGTGGTCGAGACCACATGAAGTCGTGTGCTGTGAAATGACAGGCTGGAGATGATTCAAAGTGACAAATGGGCACAGTGAAAAGGAAGAGAAAAAGAGGGCCAGTTATTTAAATTGCTCATAATATGGGCCTAACAAAAGAGGATGGGGAACATGCGCTTTTGGACTCATCTCGTGATTGCACAATTGACCCTGAGTCCCTCTCCAGCTGTCTGCTCCGGTCACATTACGCTGTCAGAATGATGGCAGGATTTTTCTTTTTTTTTGTATATTTTTCTTCCATTTACAAGTGTCGCCACAATGCACTCAAGCCCTCGGCATAGTCAAACTCAAATCTACTCAATTCTGGTTGGCCATATGTGAATTTGGCATTGAACTCAACATAGCAAAGACAATATCCCGGTTTTGATTGTCATTGTTGTTGAGCAGGATTTAATGTCAAGCTGTTCATTGATTTGATTCACATTCTGCAGAAACAGTTATTGACAAAAACTACACAACTGAATTATATGCATTTCTACAAAAACACATAACATATAGTTTAGGGCAGAGGTGGCAAACTACGGCCCGGGGGCCACATACGGCTGATTGGGCTTTTTAATCCGGCCCGCTGAACGTGACCAAATTATGGCGCACTTCAGCTACATCAACCTGGCATTACTGTCTTATTCTCTTACCAGCCCTTCTGCAAAAATGAGCTTATCAAAGAAAAGAAAAGTGGATAGTGAGCGCTGAGCATTTAATATGGAGTGGACAACAAAATATTTTTTCACTGAAGTCCAATCAAAGTACCAAAGTTTTTTGCTGGCATTCAAATGAAAAAAAGCTAGTAAGCCTCTGAAGGAGAGTTTTTAAAATAATACATTTGGAAAACAATTTGAACAATGAGCCTTGTATAATCATGCTTTGCTACATGTTACAGGCCAAATCTCTAATGTAATTAATATATATATATAAATATATAAATAAATATATAAATATATATATATATATAAATATATAAATATAAATATATAAATATATATATATATATATATATATATATATATATATATATATATATATATATATATATATATATATATATATATATATATATATATATATATATATATATATATATATATATATATATATATATATATATATATATATATATATATATATATATATATATATATATATATATATCCTGGCCTGACCCCTCGCTCAAATTTTAGAACCCATCGTGGCCCGTGTCTCTAAAAGTTTGCCCACCCCTGGTCAAGGGTGTGCACTACATAAGGGGCAAATATATAATTTTTAAAGGCCTTGTACTGTTCTCCGTTTTCTCCCTCATATTTGAGGCCCAGTACAGATATATTGTATAAGCAGTTCTTACAGTTTTACTATCCAATAATCAGGAAGTGCACATTAGTATGCTAGCTGTTGTTAGCTTTACCATTAAGGTAAAATTCCACTCTAGCCTCTAAAACTTGTGAAAAGTGCTTATAAACTCATCGCAGGGAATAGTTAAGATGCTCGGAATGCATAAGTGAGGAATAACTTTGGATCCCTTCAGTTTAAAATGGTGGAACTAGGTCTGTTTTCTGCATGTTTTAAGACAGTAAAAATCAGGTACATAACATATAAATGAAACTACTAGCTTGGACCCTGTCTGATAAGCATATATATATAGCTCACCTTATGCTATCATCTTGCTGGCCCGCTCCCTCATCACCTCCATCTCTATATGAGCGCTCCTCTCTCGCTCTACTCAGGCCTTTCTATCAGCTGTAATTACTGGTCTGAAATGAGGCGGCGTGTCGGAGGCCATACTACGCCTGCTCCTCTCTCTCCCCCGTCTGTCTGTTTGAGCGTCGGGCGAGCGAGTGGAGCGAGATGACTCATGTGGCGCTGAGGGAGAGAGAGTGAAAGGGGGGAGAGGCCTGCGACCCCCGCCACACCAAAGCACATATCAGCTCATTAATTACAGCAAGAAGAGAGTGGAATGAGAGCGCGTGAGGGTGCGAGACGGTGGAATAGAAGGCATTATCCGAGAGGGGAGTGGGGAGAGCCATCAGGCAGCTAATTAAAATGAGTGCTGAGGTGTGAAAGCAAGAGAAGGCTGCAGTTTCTTTTGGTGTAGCGAGGATTTGGGACTCCTAAATGTAACACATGCACACTATGGAGAAAAAAAAGCCTGTGTGGAGACGGTAACTACTAGACAGATCATATTCCTGTGCGTGTTATTTAATGAAACATGCAACACTTTTTAAAATTTTGATCCTTAATTAGAAAAGCAAAACTTCTACATAAGTTGCCAAAACAAGTAAAAGGAGGATGAGGAAGTACCCAAAAAGAACAGACCATATACAGAAAGGCCATGCTGGATATGGTTGACCTCCTGGCATATCGACGTAAGCATTAACCACTCTGCCGCCACATGTCAGCCATCACACACAGGCTCAAAACATAACATGGTGCTAAGCTTATTTCACACAAACTCCCTCTTAAGCACACGCACACACAGACCCCCTATAGCCCGCAGTAATGGAGGGGACCATGGGATCAAGAAAGAAATGGTGAATTATCCAAAGGGATTATGGGTATGAGACAAATCAGGCGGTGTTGGTGCTACTGTAAATACGATAGGCTTTCACACATGTTGGAGCTCCCCAGGGTCACTGCCATCTGTGGGCGTCATCCGCACTTCCTGATGGCTTTCTGGTGAGACATGGATTGTCCACACGCTCCATAAAGTGAAAAGAGTGGTGTGTGCAAAGCTCCGCGGGTGAGTGGAGAAACGACTTGGCAGTTAAGAGAGATGCCCTGGCACTGAGCACATATACAGTGGTTAAAGGCGTGCCAAAACACACAGTGATTGAAGACTTTTGTAGCTCTTTGTCAGCATTTTCGCACTTTGAGGGTGTAATTAAGAAATGATACAAGGCTCTGTTTTTTGACTATTTCTATTCTAGGTTATTAGTATTTGTCATCTGCAGTGTGCAACATGGTTATTGTGGCTTTTCCTTTGCTGTAAAATATGTCTCTCAAAATAAGGCTGTTCATATGCATCCAATTATTTTTATAGCTTAGGTTTTATCTCTGAATGGTAATATTTGTCCAGAGGAAAAATAGTTGATCAGTTGTTAGTTTTTTGTTTTTCTCTGAATAAAATAAAACATTTAACAAAAGCATCTTTTTTTTTTTTTTTTTACTTTCCAACATGTTGAAAAGTGAAGACATACATTTCCGTTAATTGGAAAATGTATTAGATTCTGGTTCAGCCACCTGCAATTTTCCATAGTATGGCATTAAACTTACCACAAGACCAAGTTCTATGTCAGATCTGTAAAGAGGCGATGCTGTTTACCCTAAAAGCGCATGTTTATCAAGAAGAGTTTTAGCAATTAAAACACCTAATCTAAATAAATGGAAGATAGATAAGTTTAATGCCAGACTGTTGGGACATTCCAGGCAAAGCACACTCTTATAATAGAAAGCTGCGTGCGTTATTACTTCTACTGTAAGCACCATGCCTTGTTGTCTGCTGCCCCGGCCTATGACATCGTGTGTACTGTGTTTGGGAAGCACTTTGTCAGTCTAAGCCTCTTCCAGCTGTGTGCAGGGCTCTTTACTTAGACCTGCCCCCTCCTTCACTGTGGCCCGCTGCTGTTCAAATACATTAGTCATGTTGGAGTCAGGAAAACACTTGAAACGCTGAAGTGGTGAACAGAATCAAAAGTAGTGTCCCGCTGAGGATAGCCACATTGGTAACTGTATCAACAAATCAACATGCCCAACACAATACCAAGTACAGATGGGGAATTTTAACTGGTAAACTGGGATCTTGATGGAGACACACATATCTTAAAGCACATTGAAGCATTTGCTGAGATAGCTGGATGTCCACATTGGTAAATCTACCTACAAATAAAATGAGCACTTAGGGTGCATTTATATTTGTTTTACACCTGGTTTGAGGCCAGTTTAGTCCTGATGGTAGACCTGGTTTGGTCCTGTTGTAGTCCTGGACAGAACAACAGTATTAATTTGTAAACCCTGGACCTGTGTTGCTGGATCTGACCACTCTTCCAATGATCTTTATGTCAGGAGCGAGATTCGAACCGCCAACCTTCGGATTAAACAATGGGCACTTTACTACTTTACAATTGAGCTAGTATCACCTATATCACAACAGCAAACACAATACTGGGTACAGCTAAGAAGTTTTAACTGACAAATTCCGATCATGGCTGAAACATGGTTGTCACAAATTTCTTAAAGCATTTTGAGACGCTAGCCGTGATAGTTGGGTGCACAAAGTGGGGCCTAGCACATTTCCATTCATTTGTCAGATTCCCGCTGGCTGCAGCACAATGGAGTCATCTGCAGATTATCCAAAACACATCTCACTCATTCCATTTGACACGCTGCATTTGTGCCAGTCGATTTTAGTCTGCTCAAAATCTGCATCTATGAAATTACGCCAATGTAAAGGGTCTATTTCATCCTAAATAATCAAAGAATCATTGTATAAATCCAGCCGTGATTACGCTGCACACTAATGAGAAGTCGATATCGCACCAACAGCAGTCAGTGGGCGTCTTTGAAACAGGTCAAATTAGCTGGGGAATGGAGTTACAAAATGAGCACTGATACTGACACAATGTTGGGTTAGAAGTGGGAAATATTCTTGTTTTGGAGATATACTTGATATGCTAATTTGGCATATTGTCTATAATTAACAGTTAAAACGAATTGATCTTTCTGTCATTTTGTGCTTCATTTTACAGCCCATTGACGTTTTGCGCTAGAACTGAACCCCAACCAAGGCATAACATAGTACCACATATCTGATGCATGGCTAAAATCGGAATACCGTTATCGATGTAATGCAAAAAAAAATCAGTATTGCTGTACTACAACTACTAGCAATGTTGAAACCCCTTAATGTGTGCCATTATTGACCTCTAGTGACTGGGAGTGGCATATTTGTCCCACTGAACTTGTAACATTCATGGATACAGTGCTTCAACTTAATCTCCGAACGGTAAAAATCCTTGTACAAAGCTTTAATAAAACATATCACTTACCACTTACTTTTAAAAAACGCTTACGTGTGCATCTTTGCTATTTATATTTTAATGCACACCAATAAAACACCAAATGCCCTGAGCGTTTAACCACCCTGCTGCCTTCCATCTCCCACTCTCTCCCTCTCTCTCTCCTTTGTTTCCTGCACTGTCCACTGGAGTAAACCTTCTGCTTAGGCTAATGGCTTTACCCACTCAAACAACAGGGGTCAGCAGCTGCCTAAACACATCACAATTAGCATTTATTCAATTAGCTCACTTTGGGAGTACACTACAAATGCTGAGCCATGCCGTGCTCCTCGATACACCAACACAATTCTAGCTAGCACTCTCCTATATCCAAATCTGACAAAAAAAACACAAAATAAACACAATCCCACCCACGCCTTCCCCTGCTTTGCATGCAAGACGCAGGCCCAACACAATCTGCATAACATCAACGAGATAAACAGCAGCAAGACTCATAGCGCCACACACCGAACAAAACCGCCATCCTACTAATTCCAATCAATCCACTTTGTACTTATTGACTTGCAAATCATATTTATGTTATTATGAATGTTTTTATTGTGTCTGCGCTGACAAAACCTTCTTTAACCCCGGCAAACACCCTCCTGACAATCATGAGATCCCGAATTAGATTCAATGGGTGAAATCAAACCAATCACAACCAGATACGGGCACGTTAGCTAGATGATTTATTGAAGTACATGGCTTGCCAGGAATATGAGAAGATGAGCTCCCAAGGTCAGTTTGATAACACACAAGTAGAGAGGAATGGCTAAACGCTAGCTAATACAAATGTATGGACGGCAGTATACATGAGAGATACTATGTCAGGGGAACATATAGGGCCACGCCATATTGATTTTTAGGTCCTGTTATAAACACACTTCATGACTGGAAGGCAAGAAGAAAATCGAGCAAGAACAAGATGGTGTAATAGGAGACATAACCATCCAGCCTCTAAGTGCCTGATTCATAGCGGTGCAGTTTAATATCTGGTCCACAATGCTTTCTACGATTTTTCAGAATGTAGCCAGGGACCATCGATCACCACTTATCAGATGATATTGTGTTCACAAGACAATCCCTATGCCATAACATTCATATTGGCGTACCCCAGAGTGCATGTGAGTGCATGTGAGTGCATGTAAGTGCATACATCAGTGACACTAAGGGGCCTTAGATTTAAATAGCCACGCTGTTTTACGATCACTGCCTGGGACATTAGCATACATCTTCCAATGCAAAGATACATTATGGGATATAGAAATGGAAACTAGAACTTAAAAAGAGAGAAGAGTATTTAAAGAAAGATAATAAAAACAGATATTTCCCAAAAACATCTATTTGGAGCAGATGTTTCATTAAAATGTCAAACTCTTATTTTATAATTACTTCTTAATCAAATCCACAGATTTTTCCCACTGATTCAAAAGTATTTTTAAGAAGGAAACAGTTTCATTAATTTCAAGTTAAAAGAGTTACCCTTTTTAAAAATATATATTATTATTTGCAAATGAACTCTAAGGCATGATAAGAAATGATTATTTTGGGCTCCTGTTCACTAGCTCGGGTTACGCCCCTTGTACACTTGAAAAACAATAATCCCCACTTTAAAGACGTAAACAGTTCAGTTTTCTCATGCTTGAGCAGATCAATACCGGCCGTAAAGTAGCACGCCGCTGGTTAGCTTCATGGTGCTTAAATGCAAACGACTGTTGAGGGTCTAATGTATAGCTCCTAAGCACTGGCCTTTATTCACCAGTATGAGAACAGCTCTGGGGTAGTGCACTGATCCCTACTATTGCCCTATAGGGTTAACTGGCTGTGCAGTGGGTGGGCATATGCCAGCTTTAGCTGGAGTCACAGACGAATGCACAAAGGAAGATAGATTTAAGGCCTGTATTAAAATTGAAATCCCTTTGAAACATGGCAGGCTCTTAATAAAAGAAGAAACGCTGGTTAGGGTTTTGGCATTTAGCTTTAGCTTCAAAACACACTGCCAGTGGCGTGCATGTGTAAGATACTCAAAGAGAAGATGCAAATAACTGTGGAGTGCTTTTGATATAAGGCTTGCTGAGGTTAATGTCTTGTCTTTAAATGTGTTTTGAATGTAAAATAAATGCTAATACACACTCTAAATTCTTGTGAGTGCAGAGAAAGAGCATAGACAAAAATATAAATGTAAGTGTGTGTGGGACATTTTTTTTTGCCTTGTCCCTTCCCATTTTTTTTACTTATTAGGAGAATGGACATCATTCCAGGTCAAACAGTTGATAAGTATTTTTTTCATAGAAATATTTGGACTATTTTAGAGCATAACACTACAACATGCCTACACTACAGGTTTATAAGATAAACCTTTATTTGTGGTCACATTTGGCCACAATTTTTTTTTTTTTTTTTTTTTGTATAGTGCTTTTCTGTCTTCAAGGCACTCAAAGCACTTTACATCAAGGAACCACTCACACACACACTCATACATCAGTATACTGAGGCAAGGTGGGTTAAGTGTCTTACCTGAGGACACAATTACAGTATTCATCTGTGGGAGCTGTCGTATCAGTGATGTTTAAGTCAGGAGCGGGAATTGAACCGCCAACCTTCGTATCAAGATGGGCACTCTTCTGCCACCCCTCTGTCCCAATGGGGAAATTACAGTGGGACAATTAAAGGTTTATATGCACCTTTATTAGCCTTAAGAAAGACTTAATTAATCATGAACAAATACTAGTGTTACGGTATTAATGAAGCAGTTAGTAAGCTTAAATCATTCTTAATAAACCATTTGTTCCTTATGATTTAAGTCTTTCTTAAGGCTAATTAGGGTGTAGTTATTCTAAACACTTTGTAATGACTAACTACCAGCAACTTTGAAATGATAATTATAAGCCTTGAGTGAAAGCTACTGATGTGAGCAAACCAAACTGTTCATAATCTTAACATTCTGTCCCACACTCATAAATTAGGCAACATAATCTACAGAGCTGAAAAAGGCCTAAAAACTTCCTGCTGATGTGTTGGTGATTAGTTTCTCTACACTCAAAAACGCTCCACGCTAGCAGCAAACAGTGAGGTGTGAAAACCTCTCTTAAAAGGTGTTGGTCGCATGGTTAGCGCGGTTGCAAGCTACCAACAGGGAGCCTACACGTCCTACACATATGAGGAAGTCTATATTTAAGTGTTGATAAATATTTAGGTGTCGATCATGTTTTCTCTAGGGGGTTTGAGATAAAATTAGGAAGAACAATATATGGGAGCGAATATCTCTATCGGTGATATGGAGGAACTTTTTTATATTAAAAATTGATTGAATTTTCTGCTCCATGACCATGACGAACATCAGATATCACATTAGCTGATGAAAATAAAACAAAACTATGCTTAGATAAAATGCAAGACTGAACCTAATCTCACTAGTATTGCGATTAGATTAGTACTAAGTGCAGCACAAAATAGGCTATGTATTTTTGTACATGCTAATTTTGCAGTATGGATCTTGCAGAGCATATATTTGTTGTCAGACATCGATCGAGATTGATGACTTAATAAAAAACAAAAATAAGCCTAGAGTATTTCCTGACATGAGTCCATCAGAACTGTCATTTCTCAGTAATTTGAACTGCAGTGCGGGCCAACCGGGCAATCACGTGTTGCCAGTTTATCGTTTGATCTTATCTTGATTTTCATAGCGTACACACTTTCTTGCTATTAACATCGGTCTTGACAAATGCATTTCCCCACTGTGAGACTGTGTACTTTTTTATCTTAACTTGTACCATTCTTTCTTCTTATTATATCACTTTTTTGAGCTGTAGTCTAATTCTTTTGGCTGACAAATTACCCGTAAGTTCTTTCTGCCGCTGCCTAATGAATTTCATCCACTAACAGGTGTCATGATGAAAATATAATGTGTTATTCATTCACCTGTCAGTTTCCCTGATGTGGGAGACCTTGAAGATGCTCTGAAAACTCCAAAAGCCTGCAATTAGAGAAGTTTGATTCAACTTGCCATTTCTGCAGAGTGAAAACAGCTGCTCTAACTCTATGTCTTCATCGCTGCAGACGTTTCCACCAGGGACCCCAGTCTGATATTCTAATACAGCCCCACACACACAGACAGGGAGGGAGGCTGATGCATACAGGCAACGCAATGATTTCTAAAGGCCATCAGAGACTAAATCTTCTACAAACGTAATCCACGATCATTCAGATGAACCACCAGCCTCACAGTCACATCCAACAAGTACAAATCTAAAAGGTAACCAGAATTTTAAGACGTTATAACTCTGTTGGATTCAGTAATACATCTTCACAGTTCAACCGTAGTAATGAAAAACTCAATTTCTTAAAAGAATACCCTGGCGTGCTTTTCTGACTGCAGTTAAAAATATACTTTCAGTGTATATTTATTTGTTCAAAAAGAGTTGAAAATTTCTAGAATATGTCCACCATGGAGAGGGATATACAAAGGGATAAAAAAGGGTAATGGTGCAAGCAGTTATGATGATAGTAATTAAAGTATAAAGTATAAAAGTGATTGGAATAGTATACGCGGCTCATTACTTTGGGATGTCTGAATGGTGCCCACTGGGTATGACCAGTAACAACTAAGTATTAACAAAACATTAAAGTTGCAAGTGTTCCCATCCCTCCCATGCACCAGCCATGGATTTGCGGCCAACATGGACTTGCGTTGGCATCCAGTAGGGCTGACTTCCTATTTGATATAGAGTATTGCTTCAATTATGTTTTAAGGTGGTCCTAATGTGTCCCATCACAGCTATTTCATTGCATTGGCCTAAGACAAAGTACATGTGTCTCCTATCCCACAGGGGTTATTGAAAAGGTGTAAAATAATACAATATTGTTATGAGAATTAATGCACATTTTGCTCTTAAGATGGTTCACTCATCCAATCAGTCCCTAGGGCATGGGTCTCATTGGCTTTTCTGATCAAGGGCATGCAAATTAATTTTCTGCAAAGGTTCACAAATTACTGTCAAAGTATTTTTTTGTTATCACCATTGTAAACTTTGTGTGTTCCACTAGATGGGTATCAATGTAATCATTCATCACCATAATACATTTTTTTGCATCTTCTCATGCATAACTTTTAATCCTCAAGTTTTGTAAAAAATGATTAATGTTGACATTTCACGTCTATGGTAGGGGCGCTATAATGTACACTTTTCATATGGTCCATAGTCCATTATATTCAAATTTGAGCTCTCAAAGCCAATATCTGTGGCCATGAGGAGTTATCAAATAAAAGGAAATTATGTTTGTGTGTGTTGCATGGAAACTGTAAGGAATGTCCCAGAAAAAAAAAACAAAACAAAAAATCCTAACTTTTGAAAATCTCTATCTCCACACGTGTCCTGCCAAATCTGAGGTCATCTGGACCAGAAACAAAGGACTAGATTGGTTTCATACAAAGGCAGTAAAAGTGACAACAGAATTTCAGTCCAATATGGCTGACTTCCTGTTCATCATAGGACAGTGGTCCAGTTCAACTTTAGGCTTGTCTCATGGAGCTCTATCACTGTTCTGAATTTTATGAGCCTACTCCAAAATTTCCCAATGGAGTCCAATTTGTGGTCTCTGTGTTGAATTGGTATGTGTTGGGTACGATGCCCATTTTTATCACATTTATGCCGGGCCGGTCAATCCTCCACATGAGACTTTTCATCGATGCTCAGAGGATCAAAAATCCAATCATTTTTGGGGAAAAATAATAAGAATAATAATACACCAGTTACTGTTGTTACTAGCTCAGGCCACTTAGGAGTGGTACTATTTGAAGTAGCAGTATTGATAATTAGCGTGGTACTACAGTTGAAGCGACACACATTTAAAAGTATTTTTTTCCTGACAATATTATACTAAGGTTCAACAAAGGACACAAAACACATGTGACAATCTGATCTGTTTCATTTTTATTATTGTAATTTGTGATAAAATATGAAAGTTATTGTGCCAAAGGGAAAAATAATTAAAAGAGGTTTGGAGAAAGACTTTATTTTCATAATGGGCTCTCTGGGGTGTGGGAATTATTAATCATGAATTGGAAGGGGCAATGAATATTTTATTTAAAGCGATTCAAATTGGGTCAGACTGCTTTATATTATATTAAAATCTAAAGGAGCCCAAGAGTGACAGTAATGGACCTTAATACAATAGCAGAGAAAAGAGGTGCTCAAGTGTCCACACGATTCAAACCAAACTTTTGAAATGTGAATGCAAACTTCTCCTTGTTTTGAGTGTTGAAAAGTGTATAGAGCTGAATGTAACCAGACACACAGAACTGTCAAGATGTAAAGGCAATATCCTGTGACAGCTTGACAACATTTAGTTATTGGCATATTGGTATATTTTGAGAAGCAGTGACAGTATTCAAACTTAAAAATAGCCTCATATTTGTTTTAGAGATGGTCCAATATGTTTCCCCGCTGGCCAATGTTGATTATTTGCAGATATGTAATGATTTAAAGTTACACCGCATAACTTTTTGTTGGGTTGTTTTTATTGCAATAAAAATGTAGAAAATCTAAAGTCTGAGTGGACATTTCCACAAACCTGACTCTCATTTGGCTTCCTCCTGCTTTGGCTATAATATTCCACACTATGACATAAATCGTTAGGCACATTTTGAAGTGCGATATATTGCTGAAGTTGATATAGACGATAAACGATAATATTGAAACCAAACCATAAAATAGAATTACTCCTAAAAAGTATTCTATTGTGTTATATTATTAGCTCAGTCAAGTCAAACTTCTTCAGCTCATATTGCAGAAAAAATAATCTAAACTCCCCAAATCTACTACAAAAAAGTCCCAGTGATAAATAGGATTGATCCATTTAAAGTATGTTGATAGATCGATATAGAAATTATCATAACAGGGCTATAAATTGCCTCTGTTTCCATGGAAATCGTTGCAAAGTATAGATTTAACTGTCCATGCAGATGACATGCCACTACCAGAAAGTTACACAGTATTTTTTTCATTACATTACTGCAGCTAATACAAATTTTACCCAAATTATCTGATATAGTGACGCATTTTAGTCATTCACAGGCCTGTTTCACTGCTAACCTAGAAGGGAGTAGTTTATCACATCATAAAAAACGAACAATGGCATAGTAATAGCACTTAGTAGTAGTGTTTTATTTATAAAGCTTTTCGGAACATTCTCTTTTGGCAAAACAACACCACAGCTGACTCACACAAAGTATTTTTAGATTGTATTCTTTAAAACTTTACCACAGTGTCTTGGCGTAATGAACGTTTAGCTCTAATGGTGCTTAAATTCACATTATATTGCACCATCTGGCCAGAGCTAACAGACTCAAAGGCATGCTAAACTGCTTTAATAGATTTCAAAGTTTCCTTGAGTTTTCCAACTTCACAAATGTTCCATAGTTTTTTTTTTCCCGATCAGCCTCGCCACTCCACGGGTCCAGAGTTTGTTCAGCGGTTTCATTCTTGTTTTGCTCAACGGTCCCCGGGCAATCTGCTCTCCAGCCACCTATAAACCCATCTCGTATCTGTTGTACATTTCAATTTCCAACGTTCAAAACAACCCCATCACGCCATTTTTACCTCAGACCTCATCTCACGCTCTCGGCCCATTTTGAAAAAGTGGTGGGGAATTGCTTTGGGTTTCTATAGCACAACAACAAGAGTTTAACTACTTTAGCATTTAAGAGAATTTTATTTGGCCACTTTTATCGAACTCCCAGGGAACACTCTTGGTTGTATTGCAAACAAGATATTTTACTTAACTCTAAATTGTTTCAGGAGTAACTAAATGGGTTATTGTGGTTTAAGCATTTCCATTCGTCTCAATGGAAGTCTATTGTGGCCGACAGTATCACTCACCTGCCTCCTTTGGCTACAATTTGTCGTGCAATACTCTTAGCATTATACAAGACCATTCCAGCTTCAAATCCACATAACAATCTTGTCAATGCAATGCTGAAATTGATATTTAATTTGCTGTTCTTGTCTATATGTCTCTGTTGTATGTGATTTCTATAGAGAGTTTGAGCAGGGAATAGAGGAGCAGAAAAGGTGGGAGGATGACACACAGTTTCCATGGTCCTGGAGGCAAGAGGAGGCTGCGGAGCTTACATAAGAACAAGACCAAATCCAGGCAAATTGCATGCTCTCGGCACATAGGTTTGTCAGTGCAGTGTGCAGAGTGGAGGACGGAGCTGGCCGTGGTGCTGAAAGGCATGACAACTACATTATAGTGTTAGCTTGTAATCACAGCTTTTGCTATACACCAAATAGTCTAGCTGGTATAGAAAGTGACAGGAAAGTTGCATTTGGTAACACTTTATAATAACTACAATTAGCCTTAAAGAGGGAGTAATGTGCAAAATCGACTTTCTGAAGAGGTTTTATATGTCATCCATGCATGCTAGAGTATTTTAATGATCTCTCCTAGGCTTCATCCAAACCACCCTTACGGTTAGCTGTATGATTGGCTCAATGCGCCGCCCACAACCCTATACAAAAGCATGATATAAAACAATACACTCCAGCTTTACGAACCTGATGCGATGTGTAGTAGTTTCATTAGCAGTAGGCACGCTAATTGTAATGTGATAGCGCTGTGAAGGAAGAATTACTTTTGGCTCGTAGAAATGTATAAAATGTGTTAATATGTTGTTTTTGGCAAATTTAGCATTTTCAAAACAAAAAAAGGTAACACGATGATGTAAATATGTTATGTGTTATGCGCAATTGATACCCTATTTAAGTAAAATTTTAGTAAAGCATGGAGAAATACAGTGTAGTGAAGAGTGTAGTGAGCGTTACATTGGAGAAACTAAACAGCAGCTCCATAACAGGATGTACCTACACCGGCGTGTCAGCAGCGAAACGTCTTCACTCTTACAACCATTTGTCCAGTTGACCAATTTAAACTTTGCCTTTTGCTATGAAGAAATACACTTAACTCATAAAGATCAGATAGTTGAATAGTAGAATGATTCAGTCTACTCATACAGTTAAGTAGTAGTTCATTCTTTAAAAAAAACATGACATTATTAAGACCAAAAAAGCTGTAGTTATGATAAAGTGTAACCCTGGATTTTAGCACAATATACAGCAACACTGTACAGCACTTTTTCCATGATAAAAATTCAAAAATAATACATCGAAAAGACCAACAGAACCTATAAATCAGAAAGGCTCTAACTGAGAAGGCAATGTGGTAGACTACTGTGACTGTGTGCTTAACCTGGGGCTTGTGGGAACATCGCAATCTCAATCATTTTGCCAGACACACAGCTGAAGTTAATGTAGCAGCATCTTTCAATCCTCCAGAAAGCTTACATTGTGGACCTTTAAAAGTGAAACATGTAAAAAATGCTAATGACTGACTTCCTATACATACCCCCATTGGGCTTATATGTGCAGCTATTTCACAGACTTGGCCAATTGTGACTGTACTTCCTTGACATCATTTCTGAGACACAGTTTGCAGATTGCTGCCTATTGCCTTTGTGTTACTATTCCCACATGCCCCGTTCTATATACTTAAGTTAACAAAGTGTAGTGCTAATATTGAGCCATTATCTTATTTGCTGCAAACTCACTGGTATTGAATGAAAATAGTGTACTTTCATTGTCTGGGAGGAAAGACCAGGCAAAACAATATTGACTCGGCTTCAAACAGGCACAGCAGAGGCAGCAGTGGGTGATCAAAGTAACACAGAGTAAACAACATCTATAAACTGAATAATTTCTGAATTAGGATCGTCAAATAATGGACCGTAATACCCAGATACGAATCAATACGAGCAGTAGCATTAGAACTTGATCTGTCCCGTGTGAGCTTTAAGCCATGTTATAATGTTGTTACTTCATCAAAAACATACATGGAGTCGCGTTTTGTTTCATTCACATGTTTGTCTGTCTATATCTCCAAAGCTCAAATGCTCTGTTCCACCTTATGATGTCATAAAGTGGTAGTTTTCACGTTAACAGCTACCTTGTACCTTTTGATTATAAGAGATTGGCAATTCCAGAGCTGAAATTATCCAACTGATTCTCGTGAAGGTGTATAGAGTTTAAAAACACAGTGGAGCACTTCCTGTATTACCACATGATGACATCACAAGGTGTAATGGAGTGTTCCATTTGAGGGAAAAATTAAAGCCTGCTAAAACTAAATCTGCAGGGGCTCTGTGTTGAACATGTGTGAATGAAACAAAACACAAATCCAGGTCTGTTTGTGACGAGGAAACATTATAACATAGATAAGAAAATATCAGTAATATCAGCCCTTTAATTATGAAATCAGTTTTAACAGTGTGATTTTTAAGCCTGTGTTACTCCCTGTTCAAAGCGCGTATTAGTGCCGGGCGGGTCTCACGTGAGAGGAGATGGATGGTGACAGGTTGCCGCCAGTGGATCTTGCTGGTGACAGTCTGCATCAATCCGCCGCTCTGTAATTAAAGCTACTTTATGCTAACGTGGCTTAATGAGTGATCTCAGCAGCTGTTGACTTTGGGACTACAGGGTTTTAACATGCAAACTCAACATGGCACTTTGATGTTCTGATAAATACGCTGCTGTGTGTTGACTAAGGGTTTCTGAAGCATTCCCTGTGTTTATATTCACGCTTTTTACTTGGATCAACATACAGTTTTACGTGAGTCGTTGTTTCTTGCACATAGATGTTTCAAATGGACCTCACATGATGCTTGGTAATTTTTTTTACAATAAATATCAAAACAAAGGAACAATTTAAAGCTGCACAATGTAACTTTTTCACCTTCTGCTAGCCCCCATACAGATGTTCTTGCTTTGCCTGAAATATTCCACAGTGTCATTAATTTTATCTTTATGTAGTAACACGTCAGGAATGGTCAACAGAAAACATTATTTCTAAGGTATTTTTAAGCAACGAAAATGTTTAAATTGAATAAATGCATTATCGTTTAATACCATAACTCATAATCTCCATGGAGACAAAGCAAGTGGCGCAACGCACACTAGAAAAGTTACATAGTGCGCTTTTAACACAGCAGGTCTCTTGACAGATCGACGCAAGTAAACACAAGCGCAACTCATTCACTATTTTTTATTCAATTGTTGTAATTATAGTAGAAATTTCATGTAAACAACCTCATAATACCTCAAATTAAATGACTGTACGAACAAATAAATCATTTCATTAACGGCACAAGTTTAAGCAAAACACAAGAAGTCCTTTTTCAAATCCAATTAGCATAAGAGCTGTAAGTGAATGAAAACGTAATGTGACTCTGGGTGCACTGCCAAGCAAAAGGCCTAAAATATGAATGAAAACACTGAGCCAAAAACAGCAGCCTCTGAGTAACTGACTCTTCTGCGGGCCCCGGTCTACCTAACTCACCGTCAACACAACGGATCCCATCCCCTGCGCTAGCACTAGCTTCAAACAATACTTGAGAGGTTTGGTGAAGGTAAATCATAAACTCGGGCTTGAATAAGTGATGGTTTGGTGAGCTTGAGAAAGATGGGCAGATGGACAGAATGAGACAGGTAGGACTATGGCGTGCCGTGCTGTGGCTTTGTGTGTGTGTGACTGCTGGGGTCTATTTAAATTATTCAGGCACATCCAATCATGAGCACACTGGCATTGCATTATTTACATATACCACTTTTAACACAGACAAAAAAAAATTGTACTCATAGCGTTGTGCACATTTACATAACAGACATCAGAACGGCTAAGTTTCATAAAGGTTGTTCAGGGCAGTTCGTGTACCTCGCTTCCTCCCTGTCCCTTTTATCACTGTAATACTATTTGAAAAGAGGAGCTTGCTTTCTGCGGAAATCCAATACTATCACCAAAGTACGCATCTTACTATGTTTTGGGTAGTTATTTTAGTTGCCAGCGGTGTGTTTTTTTCTTTATTCTGTTACTAAGAGGTTGGCTTGTTTTGACCACCTGCAAATACACTTCACTTGCGCAAACACTACAGTCAAAATTTGAACTAAACGAAACCAGAACTAGACCAGGACTAAACTAGGACGAAACCAGGACTAAACCAAGATGAAACCTGGACGAAACCAGGATTAAACCAAGACAAAACCAGGACGAAACAAGGACTAAACCAAGACGAAACCTGGACGAAACCAGGACTAAACCAGGACTACACTGGGACTAAACTAGGATGAAGCCAGGACTAAACCAGGACTACACTGGGACTAAACCAACACTAAACCAGAACAAAACCAGGCCGAAACCAGGATGAAACCAGGACAAAACCAGGACTACACTGGGACTAAACCAGGCCGAAACTAGGACTACACTGGGACTAAACCAAAACTAAACCAGGAAAAAACAGCACTAAACCAGGACTACACTGGGACTAAACCAGGCCGAAACCAGGACTACACTGGGACTAAACCAAAACTAAACCAGGAAAAAAACAGCACTAAACCAGGACTACACTGGGACTAAATCAGGACGAAACCAGGACTAAACCGGGACTAAACTAGGACAAAACCAGGACGAAACCAGGACTAAACCAGGACTACACTGGGACTAAACCAGGACTAAACCCAAACTAAACCAGGACTAAACTGGGACTAAACCAGGACAAAACCAGGATGAAACCAGGACTAAACCAGGACTACACTGGGACTAAATCAGGACGAAACCAGGACTAAACCGGGACTAAACTAGGACAAAACCAGGACGAAACCAGGACTAAACCAGGACTACACTGGGACTAAACCAGGACTAAACCCAAACTAAACCAGGACTAAACTGGGACTAAACCAGGACAAAACCAGGATGAAACCAGGACTAAACCAGGACTACACTGGGACTAAACCAGGACGAAACCAGGACTAAACCAGGACGAAACCAGGACGAAACCAGGACGAAACCAGGACGAAACCAGGACTAAACCAGGACTAAACCAGGACTAAACCAGGACTAAACCAGGACTAAACCAGGACTAAACCAGGACTAAACCAGGACTAAACCAGGACTAAACCAGGACTACACTTGGACTAAACCAGGAGGCCCCGGGAAAAACTCAGGATAGGCTGGAGGGATGTCTCTCGTCTGGCCTGGGAACACCTTGGGTCCCACTGGACGAGTTGGAGAACATGTCTGGGGAAGTCTGGGAGTCCCAGCTTAGACTGCTGCCGCCACGACCCAGCCCTAGATAAGCCAAAGAAAATAGATGGATGGATAAAACAGGATCAAACCAGTCTACTAAAGTTTTATCATTTGTTTTTATATAGTATATGATTGGCATAAAACAGACTTAGTCACCCCCAAACTGCATCTCTATGTGTATAACAGTTTGAATGTGTATCTTCTGTTTTATTTAAACTTTTCTCTTTCAATAAAATCAAACATAGATTGTTTTGTGCAGACATTTTAGGAACTATTTTGCTCAAAATTTGCATATAAATTGCATTCTGTTCACTATTTGAGTTTTTTTTTGTTTTTTTTTTTTTGTTTTTTTTTTTTTTTAAACAACACAGCAAACAGGTACGCCAATATCCCCCTTTCAAAGAAGTGGGGAGCATGCAAAAACACTGCATTAGTACAACTGTTTTTTAATCGCTGTTTGGACTATTTGGCAGGTGTTAATATCCTAAAATGTGATAAAAGAAAACATTTGGAAGTGGTTTCTGTTAAACTCTTCATTGTTTATAAGTAATTGAGGACTTTTACTGTGCTGTGTTGCTCCGGGCGTGTTGTGTGAGAGCTCTGTTAACAGCTAGCGGGCTAATCACGTCGCTATCTAGGTTAAATACAGATCATCAGTGCACGCATGTGTGTGTGTGCTACAGAAATAGTGGTCACATTAAGCAGGCTAACCACGCTGTGTACGTGTGTGTGTACGTGTGTGTGTGTGAAAGCCTTTGTAAAAACACCCACCTCATCTAAGACCACGCCGTGTGACTAATCTTAACATATCCATCAAAAGCTACTTGACACATTGATTATTGAGTCGCTCACTGGCTACTGTTAACTTTACAATGCAGTACACTGGTATTATAAATTCACTCCACATTCGGTGGCAGTAAGCTGTTTTTATAGCCACATCTGCTCTGCGGTAAACTGACAGAATCAAGGCTACCGATCTATGCCAAGGTGTTTGAAATGTTTGCCCAAGGACGCAGTAACAACAACACGCACTTGTCCGAGCGGCGATCGAACCACCGACCCACAAATGAGAGTCTATGAAGTAAAGAACAGCACATTTTTAAAGAGCAGACAGGAAATCTCACATTGTTCATATTAGTCATCAGTTTTATCCTTTGCTTATGCAAATTAAACTAAATGCAATAAATATTTCTATATAATTTTCAAACCATCTTCACAGTAGTGGGGTAAACATCTCACTGGTAATAAAATGACCAGGGAACTATATCCACTGAGAATAATATAAAAACCTCTCTGGCCTCTGACTTTCATCATTTAACCATATTAAACATTTCATCTCTTGGATTTTTTCATGATTAGCATATAAATTATGCTAGTTATGGACATGATCGTGCCAGAGGAGGTCTTCGTAAACTCGACCTGTCACTTCTGCATTCTAATCAACTTGTAATTGGCCAACCGTGTCTAAGTTCCACAAGCTATGGTTTCCCAGAATGCATTTGCACAGCCCGATGGAATATGTATGATTTCTAACATGTTTATCCTAATGAGGCGTATGTTTTACTACATTTTTATAATCTACAATTGATTAGCCGTATCAAGTACACATATTACTGAAACTACTGATATTGTTTAATGCCACATTATGAAACATTAACATCACTAACAACAACATCCATACAGACACGCAGGTGACATTTAGCTGTTTTGAATCCTACAACATATAAATGCACATATTAAGGCACTACTAAAACACAACTGCAGGGATATTTAAATAAAAAAAGATAAAAGTACTGTACGATATGAACGCGTACACAAGCGTAACATTTAATACCCAAAGTATAATTGGTTGTTTATTTTGAGGGATTAGGGCAGCATATTTTTGTTTATCCTGAAAATTGTCCTCTTTGTAGCTACTCTGACACTTGCCTGGAAATGCACCAACCATAGTCACTGGACTTGAGGTTATCCCCATAAGATTTGTACCCAGCAAAGTGGTTCACATTTGAATTGATGTAGAGTGTGGTTATGTGTGTGTGTGTGTGTGTGTGTGTGTGTGTGTGCATGAATAACAACTGAAGCTTAAAAGTTGGTCTCCGAGGAGCCTCCCTATGCTGCAAACTGGTAACAGGCTTTTATTCCCCCGAAAGAGGCTGATACACTTAAATGGTCAATAAAAATGTGACTAGCAGGCCCCTCACTCAGCTGTGTTATTGGGATTTGAAATGGTAATCTTGGTCTTACAGCAGAAGAGCTCTCTGTGGTGCTCAAAGACGGGAAAGTAACGTAACGTGTACAGTAAGAAGTGAGTAGCCTGGTTAAAATGAAACATAGAAACAAGATATTTGAAATCTATTGTTAATGTGAAGGAGACAAAAGGACACATTGCAGTGTCATATACTACACCTTAATTAGCCTTAATAAAGCAACAACAAAGAGTTAATTAAGAAATAGATTATCACGAGTGATTCAGGCTTAGTAACTACTTAAGTAAGGGGTTAGGTGTTAGGGTTAGTGCATTAAGTATTTACGAGTCCTGAATCATTCTTAAGGCTATTAAGAATGTAGTTACCTAACTGCTAATTAGGAATCCATTAAAATAAACAGATGAACCAAAACACCATGACTGATATGCACCGATTTTACGTTTGCAATTAATTTACAAACAAAATAAAAAAGACAGAACCAAGATTCTGAGTTGTTAATACCTGGTAGCTCTGGTAGCTGTCCATGGTGCTGAAAATACACAGCAAGACATAGGAAGCAGTCAAAATGTCAGCATTTCAGGGAAGAAAGCCAGTTGAGTCTTTGCCAACAAATGAAAAGTGAAAGACTGCTGGCCAGCAGAGGTGTGTGATGGCCTCGAGGAGTCTGTTTCTCTTTAGTTCCTTACTCCCTTAGTATAGGTTTGTTTCTGGTCAGAACATGGCAGAATCTTAGAAATATCCAGATCCATTGGAAGAACATCTAAAAAGAACTCTCATATATATTGCATTTAGCCTGTTGGAATATTCCAAGATTGGACATGTTTTCAGCCACAGATTTACACTGGATCAAAGGGAATGTTGGTGGTACAAATATAACCCAGGGGTCTGAGCTAGATGGTCCACGACTGACCGCAGTGGTAGCTGCGGGCGCCGTGTGTCCCCTCAGAGCAAAGCAGTACAAGAAGCAGAATCTAAGATGGCTGTGGAAGTAGACAGGCAGGCAACTGCCAAATGCAGTTTTTTCCCATATACACTGTGCATAGTTGTTTTATGGCAAATGTATATTACTACTCATACATTATATTTTATTGCCCTCTTAATATGCAGCCATGTGCAACCCATTCATTCATTTTTTTCTGTTATAATGTTGTTTCCTCATCAACACATACCTGGAATTGTGTTTTGGATTATGTCAGCCCTGGAATTTCTAATCTTTAATAAACTAAAGGTAAAAGGTAGCTGTTAACTTGTAAACTACTTCTTCATGGTATGACAAGGTGGAGCCTTTTGACCTTTGGGGATGTAGACAGACTAATAATGCAGGATTACTCAAACATGTGTGAATGAAACAAAGTGAGGTTACAACATTACTACACGGCTGACAGGAACATCAAGTCCTATATTGAAAAACTGTTGGTAACACTTTACCTTTGGGGATATTTACTGATATTTAACTGATCCTATTCCATTGTTGTACATTCATAACCATAAAGTAAAGGTTATATTTCTTGTGGTACCTTATTACCAAAAGCCTATAAGAATCACAAATCAAAATGACCAAAAGATCATAACACCATAAAAGCAGAAATAAGGAGTTTACTAATATGAGTAAATGTCTAATTAGCAGCAGAATAGGGTTAAGGTAAATTTTTATACAGCACTTCTCCACCTTCAAGGCACTCAAAGCACTTAACATCAACAAACCACTCATCCATCCAGTGTCTGCGTACACTGGGGGCGAGGTTCGTTAAGTGTCTTGCCTAAGGACACAACAACAGTATTCATCTGTGGGAGCTTGAATAACACCGCCAACCTGCGGGTCAAGCTATCTGACCGCTCTACCCATGATGTTTTCTGCCGAGACCGGACTCAAACCTGCCAACATTCAGATCAGTGGATAAACACTCTACCGACTGAGCTATTGTTACGAAATAAAACACTGGTAAAACAAGTAATAATTATTTAACACTGAATTAATGCAAATGAGCAACTAGTTAGCAAAGTGTTACCAAATCATCTTAGCTTGGAAGTTAATGTTTTATAAAAGAGGAGCTAAAATAAAACAATAGCTGGTAGCACAACATGACAGTTTGTAGTGAAGGCAATTTGTCCCTGAAGTAGAACAGTTAGCTTTGAAATTATGCAGGATTTTTCACAAAAAACGTAACAACAAACTAAAATCAAAAACACTGTAATAGTTTCAACACAATAGGGACCACTTTTTCTATTTTAAATCAACAAAACAAACCTTGTATGTTCACAACTGCAAGAACATTTCACCCCAACATTAAAATGATACACTAATGCGTTGTTATTGAGTCAAATTCTTCCTAGATCTATTCTTCTAATTACAAATACATACTCGAGATAGGGCCCTGACTACACCCACCCTAGTTCTGCTTATCTTTGGAAACAGACACAGAAGACAGATGAGAGGCCCAAACACCATCACTAACGAGTCATTAAGAAGGTGGAGGATGCTTTGTTTCCTGTTGAGGGAGTTAACAAGACCTCCAATGATTGCAGTCATTGCTCCCCAATTTTAACCGCAGCACACTTCCTCCGAATGTTCCACCAGCATCAGCATTTTTGTAAGGCCGCAAGATTAAACGCGCTCAGGATTGTGTCGTCATAGATTTTTCAGCAAGTCTAATGTTAAACTGATGGAGATTTTGATGA
Organism: Periophthalmus magnuspinnatus; assembly: GCF_009829125.3. Lineage (NCBI taxonomy): Eukaryota > Metazoa > Chordata > Actinopteri > Gobiiformes > Gobiidae > Periophthalmus > Periophthalmus magnuspinnatus. The sequence goes on along the minus strand of NC_047147.1, from coordinate 11,830,547 downwards.
TGATGATAATGATAAATGATAATGTTATAGTAATAAGTATGACCCAGCAGCCTAAACAGTTTGTTCAGTGCTCTTCTGTTTACCTTTTAACACAGTTTTAGCTAATGCATCTATATGTTTTGCAATATAATATACAAAAATACATCTTGAACAAATTTTTGATATAGATGAGAGATAGAGTAAATATGTGAATGTGTGGCTACAGGTGGGAAAGTAACCAAAAATATTGTTTAAGTTATTCAAGTTAAAATATTATTACTTAAGTAGAAGTTTAAGGTAGTGACCCAAACAATTACTCAAGTAAGAGTATGAAAGTATTTAGAGAAAGTACTACAAGTTTACTCCACCTCAAACAAAATAGTACTCAACTAGAAGTAAAAGTAGTTTCTCTTGTAAAGCCTCATATATATCTTTTACTTGAATGTTTGAATATTTTATAGTAAGATCTAAGCCTAACATAGTATAGATAATTGGTCTGAGGGTTAGCTTGGTGATTTATGGACAACCTTTGACCCTGGAAGTCATCATGGGGGTTTGTCACTATAGCAACTGATTACATACAAAGATACAATACACCTGTCTGATATCTATCTAACTGCTCAGTGATTTGCAGAAGAAGTAGTGTGTAGTTGTACGTCTTTATGCAATGTGGGAAATGTATAAACCAACCATTTTTTTCACAGCATTATACTTCTAGATGTATCTGTTCTGTGCACGCCGGGTTTCTCACACAAGACCTTAAGTAGTCTAAATAGATGCTGAGACCAGGAATACATTATAGAATTAAGTAAACAAGGTAACAATAGCATTCAGAATCCCTCTAACCTCTCTGTGAACCACATGAGTGCATCTAAGTATAACTGACTAGTTCAACATGGGACAAAACTTAACCTAAAAGCTACGCCAAATATAGCGAGGATGTAAAAATACCAATTGCTCTGAAAACAGAAACTGAATAAAACTGAAAGGCACTCAGAAAGAAATATTCAAAGAAAAACAGGAAGTATGCGATAGATGGATGGATTGTGACCACAGGCGAGTTACAAGGAAGGTCCCAATGGGTTTAGCAAGAGGGTACACAACCTAAAATAACGTGAAACAAAATGGCCGATTTGTGTTAGGCTTTAGGGATAGAAGCAAAACATCTGTCTGGCTGAAAATACTAAGCTTTTAAAATGGGAGTATCGGAGGAAACAGCCCAGTGGAGAGCGTGGCATGCATCAGCGCGATGGCTGCATTAAAAGCATAATAGGAAGAATACTCGATGCATTTGTAATCAGACCCGGTGCCTCTATATAGATGCTGTCTGAAAAATTGTGCAAGCAAAACAATAGGTCTGGCTTTTACAGCAAAAATGGCCAACCACTTTTCACATCCCTGCTGCTAAAATACTGAGATATCAACAGCTAACCCAACCACATGGGAACTTGCACACGTAAAATAAAACTAGACATTTTTAGCATTAGTCCTGTTGAAGAAAGCCCGAGTGAAAGGCTTTTTGTATCATATGGAGCTGTCCAAGGTTCTGAAAATGTAAGCTTAAAACATTTATGTAAGCTCAAAATTCAAAAGTACTGCTATAAAATGTTTTTATTTTTACATCTTTCACAGTTACAAACAGACCATTTAGTTGAGACAAACAGATTCTGATTTAGGTATACTTTTTTTTTTTTTTTTTTTTTTTTTTTTTACACCAGATGCCCTCCCTCATGTCATAATACCTCTCAATTCATTTATTTTTTAGAATCATACATTGAAGGTTGCAGTGTGTCAAGACTCTTAAAAGGGCACTATCTAAGGTTTTAGGAGGATGTCTGAAACCATCTGTTCTCCAATGAGATGTTGTTTTGCCAGGAATGTTCCACAGAATAGCATTAAATTTAGCAATCTCCATGGAAACTATTAGGGTCACATTTTTGGTCACATTTTTATATAGCCCTTTTCCACCTTCAAGCACTTCAAAATTCTTTACATCAAGGAACCCATTCACACACGCATTCATACACTAGTGTACGCAGACACTGGGGGCGAGGTGGGTGAAGTGTCTTGCCCAAGGACACAACAACAGTATTCATGTAGAAGCTGGAATCGCACCGCCAACCTGTGGGTCAGTCGATCAAAGCGCTTTACATCAAGGAACTATTCAACAATTCACTCATAATACATTCATACACCAGTGTACACAAACACTGGGGGCGGGGTGGGTTAAGTGCCTTGCCCAAGGACACAACGACAGTATTCATGTAGGAGCTGGATTCGAACCACCAACCTTTGCCAAAGCAGATATTAAACCAGTGACCAATTCTCCATTAGAAAACGTTCACAGTGCACCTTCAGTCCGCTCAGCAATCACATCTTTCCAATTTTCTTCATGCAAATCTGGCATTTCTCAACAACTTTTCCTCAAGATTATTTTTTCCTTCATTTCCCATCCAAAGCTGTCGCCACATCACCCTGACAACCAATATCCAATTTCCATTTTCTGTAAAATGAACTGAACCTTTTGTCACAACTTTTGTTCCTGACGGACAAAGTACAAATTGAGTGGCGCCGAGCTAGCAACGCCGCAAATGCGCAAAATCCAAATGAGCGTGGGTGGTTTATGGCATCGCGTGGCGGGGCATCCAGATGATTTGGAGCACCAGCTGGTCTCTGCGGGCCTCTGGGTGTGATAAAGACGTGCTCACTTCGCTGTCACAGGTGAAGGCAGCACAGATGGAGATGACTGACGGACGTGACACAGACTGGAGCTGGGATATAAAGGGGAAAACAGCTCCAATGAAGAAACAAGGTGTAAAAGAACAGACCAGGCTCAGAATAGATGAGGTGTATATGAGCAAGTAGAGAGAGGCAGCTTTAAAAAATGATTGATTTACAAATAAAAATGGAATAGGGGTTAAGCTGGATGCCCTGATATTACTTTAATTGTATATACTTGGGATTGGCATGAAGTAACTTTGTACGCTCTGTTGCTTATTTGGTAGTTTAATGGTTCATTTGCAAAAACAGATATTTAAGTGTCAGTTTAAAAAGTCATCAAAGATTGGAGTTTACACTTTGTAAAGTAATGCAAATGCATTTTGCTGCTCAAAATATTCAACCCCTACTTGATAAAATCCATTAGATATTATTTCCATTGATAATATCTGTAAAAAAAATACTTACATAAAGGAGATGAGCTCTACTTCTACCAGCATGCAGCTAAATTTAACATACTATTTTTACAACACAATTGCACAGATAATATGAAGTCAGTGCAACTCTGTGCCACTATATGTGTTTTGGAGGCTTAAGGGAAAGTCTAGGAATCCAGTCAGAACCTTCTTAATGTGAGGTGTGAGTGCTTAACATTCAGCCACAACGCCTTTCATGAAAAGTTGTGTTTTGTTTTGATGTCTCTTTAATTGCTCAATTAAGGCTTAAGGATGTCTTTTCATAAAATAGGACCCCTGGAAATATCCCTGGAGTGATACAAAATAAATACAAAAATATATCTTCATACTCACTTTCGAACTAAATATATTTGCTTTTGCTTTTCATCTCTCTGATTTCTGGTGGAGTAAGTCTGCCATATTCAATTTAAGATTTTAGACATCTGATGGAATGTTTATATTTTACTGTGAATGAATTACATTTGTATAACTTTCAAACCGCCACATTTGGCTTTATTTACTTTTCCGCCTGTCCCAACTGTTTTGGAAATTCATTTTTACTGAAATCAAAATCATCTTTCTATGCATCTGTCAGCGCTGTGCCTATTAGCGAATGATTTGGTGTGATTCAGAATGTCACGGTTGACGCAAACCAAAGCAGTCTCTCTTTCTCTGTGTGTGTGTGTGTTTGTGTGTCACCCTCCTGCTCTCTGCTGCTGTCGGCCTGTGGGGCTGTGCAATAAAACATGGCCGCCTTCACATCCTGTTTCCCATTCTCTATTTCCTGTTGCCTGCGGTGAGAGCACAATGCCATTTCTACCGAGGAAGTCACAAATAATGAAACTTTTTTTTCGTGTGAGATGGGAGAGGAGATTCAGTGCATACCCAAGCATAAAGGGATGAGCGATAGCATTTTCAAGCCATAAGACAAGAAGTTATGGCCTCATATACTCCAAACACTACTTTTTGATGTATTATAGCTATTTATCGAAGTATTCGGGAACACCACTTCTCCTCGCTCTCCTGCGTTACAATAAATCACCACGAGCCGATGAGATATGTCCCGTTGCCTCTTTAAACAAACAAAACAAGGTCAACATGGCTATCAGCACTTATCACGGGCTTTCACTTGTTTGTTGTGAGTCAAGTGATGCCAGGATAGCAATCTGACTATTGTTTATGTTGGCACCATGGAAACGGGCAACACAAAACAGCAATAGAGCGTCGCAGGTGTCTTGATTAGACTGATTTGTAATTGCAGTGATTGACAGAAGAAGTGCACTTTCCGATGGCACAAATAGAGATTCAAGATAAAAAGTAACTGCTGGGTCACTATTGGTACATACAGTAAGCACACAACAGCGTTAAAGTAGTTTGGAGTGAAAAGTAACTTGAGTATTTCGCATCTAAAAATATCCACTGGTTAATAAGCTTACATGGAATTGCTAATCTACAATTTCCTGATCTTTCCAAATGGATGCAAAACCATTTCCCAGATTTGAACCAACGCTGCATTCACGTGGTCCTCGGAAAACTCTGCGCAAGTTGGGAAAATAGCTTGTAAACTTGCGTAAAACCTGTCGCCCGACTTCCACACTCCATGTTTAGCTTTTGAAAAGGCTAACAACACAAAATGTCACCGGTTTGCTCTATTGAACTCAGCGATTTTATGCGTAGTGGCATCAAAATCACATCTTTCTGAGACAATAGCGCGTGAATGCAAACAAGCCGGAACCCCGCGTCTTATCCTGGAGCACCGAACACCCCAGGAACACATGAACATGGCATTAACAACCGGATTGAAATACTTAGAAGATTAACCATCTGTACTTGCTTAAGCTGTATCCGGATCAACCCCACCTCACCCCAAAATGCAAACATCGTACAAGGAACTGAACCTGTGACGCTAAAGCTAATTTGTAATGTATTTGTATCTACCTCGTATTCCTTCCAGCTTCCTTACAAACCTTGTTACAGCTTCTACTGTACCGTATATACAACTAGTATTTCCTCTACTGCGCTGAATTGGATTTTTTATTGAAGCTCAGTTTGTAATGAAAACGCAACATTACAAAGCCTTAAGCCTACAGATACAACTCTTTTTTTCCACCACGCTTTGTGCTTGCTGTATTTACATTTCCTCTCATGTGCGATTGGTCCATATTCCCTCCTCTTTCATACTTCTTTTCCCGTCCTCCCTGTACGCCTCCGGTTAAGCATCACCCCTCCACAGATCCAACACCGGCTAGCCAATACCTCTGGAATCGACCCAACCACCGCTGTCCTTCTCCAATCCCCAAAGGTATCCACGCCTTTCAACGCTCCAGGAAAAGTGTATACACACACACACACGTCCCGAGGGAGACCGCTGCTCCGGCCTCTGAGCTGCCGGAGAAGAGGTAAAGGAGAGGTTAATGGTAGACAGCAGGGGATAAAAGACTAGGTTGGGACTAGTGGGAAAGATTATTGTGAGAATAGCATGACCATTTCTGGAAAAAATTAGAAAGTGTAATTTGAATTTTAATGGCTCGAAGGAAAACCACCAAATGGGACTTAATGGGTGCCTTACGGGGCGAATTTCTCATAGGGTGACAGAAAGGTTAATGCCATCAGGGTATAAATTTTGTTTCAATTCACGTCTTCTCTCCAATCCATCAATCTTAGCACACCGCAGTCACTCGTCCATCTATCAGTTTGTAGCCATCACTCCATCCAGGCATCTATTCATCAAAGTGAGTAGGGGACAGTGATGACGTTAATGTATTCTTTCTGAACTTTAAAGGTGTTTCATAGCTATTCGCTGTGGGCTTATCTCGCAATGGTGGAGAAGCGGTAGGTTTACTTCGGGACAATATCAGGCTACAGTTTGCTATCTGAATATTTATACAGTATCATATCGATTGCGAACCATAACTGAAGAAGATGGACGGTACATTGGTGGTCCACCCCTGCTTCACTTTTCCTATAAAAACAAAAAAGTTCTGTTCTAAAGCTTTGTTTGTGCCTAAAGATGTACACATGTGAATACTAGGAGTGTGCGAAATGGTTTGGAGAGCCAGGAAAAAGTTGGATAGTTATAAAAATCAGGTTAAGATAAGGTTAAGTTATATTTCTTTGTACCTATAGGAAAATGTGTCCTCTGCATTTGACGCATCTTTCAATTCCACTGTCGCAACCCATCAGGAGCAGACTCCAAATTGTGACGACCTGCTGTGGACGACCTGCTGTGTTTTTACCTATGTTGCGTTTCGGGTTGGGTAATGCATCTAAAAATTGTTAAAGACTGTTGTGTATGGAAGTGCTAGTGCTTGGTCTTCTACTTCATTCTTTCTGTCAAATTTAATATGATTAAAAAAAAAAAAAAAGCCAAAAGTTTTAAACCTCTGGCACTTTCTTGTAATCAAGCTTCCACAGACCAAACTGGCTCTGACTTTTTCAACTTCAGTGCACATCTGAGATCTCTAAAAGCGTTACGGTTGCAAGTTCTAGTCCCCCGTGAACCTAAAGGCCCCCGACTGACCTCAAACATATAGCAAACATGGCCGATTGTTTGATGTGCCCGTCACACACTTATCGAGCCTGCTCCCTGACGTAATAAGAAAAATCACTGCACAGCTTCACCTGGGCCTCAGCGCCTTCAGTACATTCACACTTAAAGATGATTGACAGCGGCTGAATCGGCAGGTGGGGAATGAAACACAACCACCGGTGCTTCTATATATAATGGCTAAGTACAGGTAGCACAGGGTCTAAGTACATGTTGTGTAGGGTCTCTATGTTTCTTTGTATTCTTGCACAAATGCTCATCAAAGTCATACACCTGGAGGAAGGATTTGCCACAGAAAAATAAATGATGCTATTAAAATTGAATACTTAAATACACTTGATTGTGCACTTAAGGTTTAAGGTTACGCCACCAGCTTGTCTTCATGGAGATGTTATTATGTTTCCTTGAACTTCCACAGAAAAGCATAAAACATATCAATCTCCATGGAGACAAGCAGGTGACATGACCAGGACAAGTTACAGATCAGGTATGTGAAGGTGCAAGGCAAGTTTTTCAAAGGATTTTTGTGCAGCTAAAAAAAAGCAACTTAGACAAGTTTATTGCCATATTGTGGAATATTTAAGTTCGTTAATAAGCAACAATCGCTTGGTGTTTCATAAATGCTAACTATTGCATTATGGTGAGTAGGTCTGGCATGGTTCACAGATCTTTGTTTTTTTGTTTTTTGTGTTTTTTCATTTGTGTATAGGCCATATAAAGGTATCAGGCTTATGTTTTACCATTATTATTTTCATGACCTTGGACATTAGTAAAAAAAAATTCAAATCCATCAATGGAACAAATAGTTAGATAGATATAAGGCAGTTTCCACCAGCAATCCATCCAGAACTGAAGAAGCGGCTTGGATGGGCAGCGAAACGTCTTCACTCCTACACCTTTTTGTCCAGTCGTCAAATTTGAATTTTTCTTTTACTATGGATCATCCCTGGATGACTGAGGAATTACACGGAGACCTTGAACATTTCAAAGCTAGAATCCAATGAAAATATATAGAAATGTCATTTTTAAAAGCACAATGGTTTGAAAAAATACTGTACGAAATGAGGAGAAGCAAAAGTGAAAGCAGCGTGAGGGTTCAGATTCGGGTTACGCTGGGATATCTGGCTTTAAGAGTAAATAACCATCTGAGGAGTGAGCTGTGAAGACCTGGAGCTACGATTCTATCTGAGCACAGCCTTTATGTGCATGTAAGACATTTGTTATGGTCCGAACTGATTTCCCCACTGCCCGCGGTCTGCCACCAATGTTTATTCAATTACACACCCGGAACACACATGAAAGCACACACTGGCTCACACTGATCCTCCATATTGGTTTTAGAGGAATACGTCAAAACATATACTATATCAGCAAATGAATTGGTGATTTTCTAAGCATAAAGATTTCACAGTGCCCAACGGACTTATGCAGCAGACAATATAAGCGGGAAAATATTAAGTGAGGGATATGAACAGAAGAAAAAGGTCTACAGATGACTGAAAAAATATTCCCAATCAAAATTAAATTTGAATGTGAACAAATAGCAAAGGCTGCTAATATGTACTTGGTAATATGTACTTTTCAGAAAGCCAAATATCTTGTCTCCATGGGTTGTCTGTAATAATCTATATGTTTAAAATGTGCACGAAACGTCTTCACTCCTACAACTTTTTATCCAGTTGACAGATTTGAATTGTGATGTTTTTCTTCCAAAATCGTTCAGCCCTTTGCAGCACGTAGCAAAGTCAATTCAAAATCTGCTAACAAAACAAACTAGATCGTGAAGTAAGTCCATTTAAACTTCATTCATAGAAGACGGCAGCGCATTTGCCTGGATTGACATGCCTGGTTCTGTTACATGGGCAAACTGGGGCGTCCTTCTTTCTTAAGAGCGCCCACACAATGCTGAACTGGATAGCCTGGTTTCCATTCTCATTTCCATAGCAAACTCACAGGCAGCAAACAGGCTCTATTCAGGTTTCTGTGAGTAGCTGACTTCCTCATCAAGGACTAATGCAAGAGCTTGAGTTTCCACAGCTGGGTCAACTCGGGTAAAACTGTCAGTGAGGCCAGTTAACTTAACTCTAAGGCCTGAATAAAATGATCTCGCGTGTGCTTTTACAGAAATGCTGTTAAGTTTAGGAGTTGAAAATTTGCTCTGGATGCTCTGCTCGTAGTTTGACCAGTATTCTCTGTAATATTATCTTCTCTTATTTTATCAAACAAATACATAAAACATACCAGATAGAACTGAGTTAACAATATAAAACTATATAACAATCTGTGGATATAAAAAAAAAAAAAAAAAAAAAAAAAAAAGTCAATACAAAATAATAAAAAGTACTGCCTTACCTTAGGAGATGTAGTGATGACAGTGCTTCAGTATTCACATAATACCATTGCTATACCATCCTCGTCATGCGTGGAGCTGTGGAGCTGTGGAGCTGTGGAGCTGTGGAGCTGTGGAGCTGTGGAGCTGTGGAGCTGTGGAGCTGTGGAGCTGTGGAGCTGTGGAGCTGTGGAGCTGTGGAGCTGTGGAGCTGTGGAGCTGTGTCTCTTTGCCTTCACTGTAAAAAATAAACAACAACAAAAGACATGTATGTTATAGATGATTTAAAAAAAAAAAAACGCTACACAATGTATCTGAAATGTCTCCAGTTTATTCTCTGCGGGTTCTCATGTGACATTGGTTGAAATGTTGGACCGATCAATAAAAAAAATGTTGACCTTCTTGAACTGCAGCCTGTCTGCATTACCGCTGCAGTAAACAAGTTGAAGAGTGCTTGGTTAAGACTCTTCCCCCGTGCGCAGGAAGGAAGTACGCTACTGGATATCAATGACTCCAACAACCCTGACCATTGATCCGGAGATGCTCCCTTTCTTCCATCCCTAATCCCGCTTTCCTCCTTCCTCTCCCTGTTTGTCTGCTATTTTTCCCTACACGGATTTCCCTTTCCCATGTCCTGTGACTCCTTCTACCGCCCTTTTCAGCTCGCCTCCTTCAAAGGCCAGAAACAAAGAGCGCTTCTGTACCAGCTGAGCCAGCAGGAGAGTGGGCGAAGGAGGGCGGGTGCATGGGAAGGGGATCAAAATGAGGCACTGTGAGAACCAAGGGCCAGAAAGGGTTAAAACGCGATGATGTGAATGGGGAATGTAGATGGAGAAGAGATACACAGAGTCATGCATGTAGAGAGGAGAGATTTAGCGATTGCTCACGCATCAATACTGAAGGCTATTTGGGTGTTTGGTATCACCAAGATCAGGCCTGCACACAAAGACTTATTACATGCAGCCAATAATAAAATGTGCCTACAGCAGCACAACCGCTTCTCACACATGCACGGGACATTTCAGCACGCGGAATATGGACCCTAAAATATGGATTGCAGTAAGGACTGTGGTGACAATAATAAATGTATATGAAATTAAGAGTTTCTAAGATTATATACGTTTTTATAACCTCATTAAAGCAAATCTGATCTCAGAATTACTAAGCAGGGTTGGGTTTGATTCGTAATGGGATGCGAGACTGCTGGGAAAACCTGATGCCACAGGAGTGAACTGCTGTTGTATCATTAGGTAAGACACTTCACCCTCATTGTCTTGTTTGAATGTGGTGTTTGTGTGAGTTGTGAGTTGTGTGGTTGTCTTTGTTCAAGGCTAATTACTGTAGTTACTAAGCACTAATACTATGCACTAGTGATTCTGAAATGTTCATAAGAAGTTAGCAAAATTCTGTCATGATATTAGCGTACAACAATTTCATGAACGATGAGCAAAACCAAGCTTGGGTAGAAACTAAACCAGGACTAAACACGACTTAAAGGTCCTATATTACACAAAATTGACTCTTGTGAGCTTTAAGACGTGTTATAATGTTGTTCCCTCATCAAAAACATACCTAGAGTTGTGTTTTGTTTCATTCACACACGTTTGAGTAATCCTTTATTATTAGGCTGTCTACTTCTCCAAAGGTCAAAACGCTCTGTTCCACCTTGTGATGTCATGAAGTGGTAGTTTTCCAGTTAACAGTTACCTTTTACATTTAGTTCAGTAGAGATCGGCAATTCCACGGTTGAAATCATCCAAATGATTCTAGTGAAGGTGTATGGGATTTAAAAAAAACAAACAAAAAAACCAAAACAAAACTGTGGAGCACTTCCTGTATTTTCACATGACATCACAAAGTAGAACAGAGTGCGTTTCTGTTTGAGAAAAGAAATCAGTCTAAATATGCAGGGTTTGTATTTTGATGAAACAGTGAAACAAAACACAGCACCTGGTATGTTTATGATGAGGAAACAATGTTATAACCTACATCAGAAAATAGCGTAATGTAGACCCTTTAATCAGCACTATGGTAATTGTCATTTCAAGAAACAAAAATGTAGCTCGTAGCATTGTAGCAGAGCCTGTTTTTTACTTTAGTATTACAGTGAAATATGCATTATATTTTAAGACACAATACTGGACAGCATGACTAAGCCTTGTAGCCTTATAGATCCACACGCATGCTATCCCATAAGAAAATCCCCCTGCATATATATAATTTACATTGTCTATATGTGGTCTTGTACTCCTGCCCATGTTATTATAAGCATGTATGACCCATATACACGGTAGACAGCCAGTCTCACACCCTGCCACTGCTGTTCACTGCTGAATCAACGAAACAGTATACAGAAGAAAGTAGGTTCACTGCGATTCCTGTATAGATAAGGCTGTTCAAAATAGTGGAATATGTAAAACAGAACAACATGTGGGTGTAAAAAAGTGTGGAAATCAGTTTATGTATTCATTATTTTTTCTCTTGCATACTTATCTGACTTGATAGTAAGGCATGGCGAAGCAAAGGTTTTTCTCCAATAACGCAAAATGGCTGACAATGTATTACATGACCAGAATTTGGCAGTTTAAACCACTTTTTAAGTTCTAACCTCAAGTGAATAACTATAGATAGCCACATACACATTCCACTTGTGAATTCCCAGTCCTGGCTGTGACCTTGTTGGAACACAAAGTCCATCAGTACAGGTCTACTGCAGTAAAACAGAGTCTTTGTCAGCAGATCTGCCATCGCCCCAGTGAAAAACTTGACTGATGTTAACATGCATGACCACACTCTTTACACTTGACAAGGACACACATGCACGTCTGCTAGTGTATCTTTCGCTAAAACGTCTTTCTATAATTCCCAAATGACTTACATAATTAAACATTTCCCTAATTTGTATTTTGCTGGTGTTTAAATCTTTAAAATTGCGCTGAAATCCATCCCATGACTCAGACAACCCACCACATTAGTGTCTAGACCAAGACTGTTATGTAACCCCTATTACGCACACCAAACAATTCGTCTTTTGAATGCAAGGTATAAGAAGTAATCTGAAAAGGCATCTTATTCCAGCACAGTGGGGTTTGGGGACTTGGCTTGTCAAAGTTACTTTCCGAACAACATGGCATTTACGACATCATCAAGCTTCCCCCATTAAACTTTGATGCAGTCCAGAGGCACTGTAGCAGACAATAGCCTTATATAAACTGTAGGTCAATAGTTTCCCAAAGTGAAAGCAACCGGTACAGGCTAATGAGCTAACGTCCCGCGGGTGAGGATGCGTTTACTTGGTTTTATTTTGCTGCGTGCTAGCCTGCGTGCTTATAGTTTTAATGAGGCTGGGGTACCCGGGGTGAGAACACCATAACAAGTTCACTCAACATTTTGCTTCTCTGATGAGCACGGAAACAAGGCTTTGAAGATTCCCCACCACCTGCAACAACAATATTCCATCTACAGAAAAAAAATTGCTCCTAAAAATAATTACTTTCAATTATTCAATGGCTTATGCAACTCCAAGATCCCTAACAGGGCAAAGGAGGGAATTCTGACGCCTGTTTGTTCTTTGTTTTAGAGAGAATGTGGTGAAGAGATGTGCACAAGCTCCCCTGACATTACACCAGACAGGAAGTGTATCAGTCAACTCCTTAATGTGCCAAGTCATTTAGTTAGTCGCAAACCCAATTCCAAGATGCATGATGACAGTATTTTGGAGAGCAAAGTTGCACAATGGTTGCTGCTCCTGCCTTTTAGCAAGAAAGGGGTTGAGGGTCAGATTCTCTGTAGTTTTTGTGTGTGTCCCTTCAGTGTTTACATACGCACATAAATGTATCTATCACCCTAAAAAGATACATGACGTTCTTTACTGTTAAATATGTTTATTGTATGTTGGATCCTCATCAAAACAGTTCTTCTCTCACACAGAAAACACTCTATTCCACCTCGTGATGTCATATGGTGATACAGGAAGTGCCCCATTGACAATATCTACTGAACAAAAGGTAAATGTGAGCAGGTTCATGACATCACAAGGTGGAACAGAGCGTTTTGAGCTTTGGGGATGTAGCTAGAGTAATAATAAAGGGTTACTCAGACATGTGTGAATGCAACAAAATGAAACTCCACATGTGTTTTTGATGAGGTAACAACGTTATAACATAATTTAAAACTCGCAAAAGGGAATTTTGTGTAATATAGAACCTTTAACACCTCAGGCCCTTCTCCTGGTCCAGTAAAAGTCAGGTTTGTGGATATGCAAGCACGCTTAAAGTAAAGTTGCATGCTTTTCTATGTTTTTCAGTGTGATATAAACGTCCATAGTGAAAAAAAAATTACAAAAAAACTTACTATCGCTTTAAGTTAATGGAAAAAGGTGACACGATAATTAAGTAAAAAGGAAATATTTCATTTTTTAACCTTCAACAGATCCAGAATTATCAATGTTGTATTACTAGAAAATTAAACACAAGTAGTCCCAAAATGATTTATAAAACTGTATATCAAGCAGCAGAGCAAATACCTGACATACTCACAATATACAGATGAGCAGAGATAATTAATAACATCGTTTTTTAAGAGTTGCGTCTAATTGAAGCAAAAAGGTGAAAATTGTTTGAGTTTACAGTGCTTAAAGCAGTCATAATTCTCGTTTAAAAGTAAATGCTTATTAGAGAAATGTTCTTTTGAGTCCACACTCCTGAGCTGCAGCTGCGAGAGTGTTTCATCTCAGCGTGAACCAGCCAAGCACAAAGACGGAGCACGCCTTTATTGTTCCACTGCAAACCTTTGAAGCTTTTCCACAACTCATTCCAACCCAGCACAACTTTATTTGCCTGTTGTCTTGAGCTGTAGCTTGGGGTTGTATTAAGAATAAAGTGAAAATAAAACATAGGAAAGTAGTTACAGAGAAAAATAATACTAATCTGGAATATGGTGATTAAAAGTTTAATTAAAGGTGCACTGTGTAATTTTTCTGGTGGAGAGTGCGTGATCTTCAGTTTTCCATGGAGATGTTTTGCCTGGAATGTACCACAGAGTAACATTAATAACTTATCTACTGTATCTCTATGGAAACAGTGTAAAGCAACAAATCTTTAAATTTTTTATTTATTTTTTTGCAATTGAACAAATGTAAATGTCTTTTAGCCTTGTTATAATGTTGTTACCTCATCAAAAAACATACCTAAAGTTGTGTTTTGTTTCATCTGTTGTGATTGTTTGAGCAATCCTTGTTCTGAGCAACTTTGTTTTGTAGATATTGACAATTCCAGGGCTGAAATTATGCAAATGACTCCAGTGAAACAGTGGAGCACTTCCTGTATTACCACATGACATCACAAGGTGGAACAGAGTGTTTTTTGTTTGTTTTTTTTTTGTTTGAGAGAAAAATTCAGCCTAAATATACAGGGTTTGTGTGTTAAAAATGTGTGAATGAAACAAAAGAAAACTACAGATATGTTTTTGATGATAAAATATTAGAATAAAGATCAGAAAATAGTGTAACATGGGCCCTTTAATAGAAATGAAGAATAGTAGAAGGCATTATTAACAATTGTAACTGACATTCACTGTTGGTATATATGCCGTAGAGGAAGAAGCTGAGAGGTTCATTTACATAGCAAATCTATATCTAAAGATGATTAGCCCATTGTGTCCTTGCTGACTGCATTAACTATGAAGGATTAGGCAAATATGCTAAATGCACAAAGAGCTCATACTTACTGAATGACATTAAAAGCCCAGTATCCCTCTAAGTCTAATCTTACACCCTGAGCTCCATACAAACCTACAGTATAGCCGTATGCCGGTTCTGCGGGTGAATTTGCACAGAGCACTTAACAGAGCCCATTGCGTTCTTGCTAAGTCACTCCTTTGAATTATTGAAACGGGTCAGTGCGAAACAGAGCAGCATTTCAGAGAGGCATTCTGCAGATTTTGATGTTGGTTTTTGCTAGATTAATGTATATTATTTATGAACAGTTGTGTATTCTTTTGTAAGCAAATGAATAAATACTAAAGGAATTGCTCGTCTCATATAGTTTAAATCAAAACATCCAGCCATTACGCTCCAACCATCTGCCAAATCGCTCAAGCTCAATATGTTACGTTTTGACCAATGCAGCCCGATACATAACAAAATGTACAACAAATGTGCAGTTTCTCTCTGTCAGAATCAAAAATCACAAAAGCCAGAAGAGGAGCTGTTTCGAAGATTCTCTAACAAGTCAAAGAGCAATCAAAATCAGACTTTCCTTATGTATAGATAAATTATCAAAACAGCTCTTAGGGACAAAATGAGACCACTGTGTGCTGTCTGCATCTAATAATAAACCATTTTTATCGTCCGTGAACCAACAAGTAAGACCAGATTCACCTGGGACAGTCCCAGTTTGGAGCCCTTTGTCCCCTGTCCCTGTAGATTTATCCTAAACCAGTGATTTGTCCCAGTTTTATACAAGAAATATCACAGTTGTCCCTATTTTTTGACCAATCTGATATAACAGTAAAGGGGGTAATATATCGTCAGCTAAAATACAAAAAAAAGCTTTAAAATTACCTTAAGGCAGAAAAATAAACTCTAATGCACCAATAGAAGTCCCTTAGATTATATACTGACCCACAAGTGAGTGACAATGTTACACTCTGTTTTCAAAATTGTATTATACCAACCAACCAGAGTATGTCCCAGTTTAGAATTTTGAAAATCTGGTCATTCTAAATTAGGATGACATGAATGTGTTAGGAAAGTGAGGAAAAAAATTAGACCACTGCACTTTAAAATTAACTAGTGCAGTTTTTCGCATTTGGAAAAGAGAAAAGCTGAAATAAAGTGTGTTTAATGTTATACTGTTATGTTACACTTGCCTACAAAGAGTAGTGAAAATATAACACCTTATCTCAATTGTGTATTCTCCAAAACATTTAGAGTGGATAGTCTTTTAATTACATGAATCATCCCTCTTCATTTTGAATAGTTGCAAACTGCGTCATTCTAAGAGGCTGGTCCAGAATCCACGAAGTGTCTGCAGCAGAGACAGAGATATATGTGTAGCCCAGAGTCGGACAGCAGGTGTTTTATCAAAGCGGAGTCCTACATGAGCCCATCACTCTTCCTCAACGGTGGATACAAGTTTTTCTCAAATCATTTTTTTAGTAATTCTTCTTCGTGTCTGCAGGACCTGGACGTGCATTTTGCTCCTTGGCTTTTGGATATGTGCATGTGGTTTGGTTTGACACAAAAGAAAAAGCAGTGTACAGCGGTTTGAATGGGACCCAGAACACACGCTTCTTCAATACTTTACAGAGATGTGAGTCTGGGCACCGGCGAATCTCCCCGTTTTCAAATGGGCATGATTGACAGGTGGATCAGCCAATCAGGGACATGCACGGTCCGTCCGTATTGGAAAATAAAAATAAAATATCAGAGGGAGCTGAAAAACATTGCGGATTTCTGCAGAATCAATGGGCAAAGCACTAAACACTGTTAAAGGTGAGATAAATGTGATTTTATTTATAAATTATAAGTGAGCTCCTTCGTTTCACATGTCACCGAGAAAAAAAACAGATCTGATTGCATGATTATGTTTGACTGGACTTGAGACACAATGGAGGACTAGAGGACCAGACTGATATCAATCTGCTTATATTTGTCAGACAACTAGCTAGTGTTTGGGTTTTGGTAATCAAGAAAAAGTGTCGTAACGGTGCGGATAGGACCAAAGGATGCAGACCAGAGCAGTTTTAACAGTGTTTATTTACAGCGGTGAAAATGCAGTCTTTAAACAGGTCACAAGAGCAGGTACAGGAACCGGGGAGCGGGAGACGGGTCAGGCGGGCGCGGTGCAGGTAGAGGCGGGCAGGACAGGATCAGGACGGGGATAGAAGCAGGTGCGGTACCAGGGCGGGCGGAGCAGACGAAGACCAGAGCGGGGAGCGGGTGACAAACCAGAGACCAGGACCGGACAGGAGACGAGACGAGCAGGAGACGAGACGAGCAGGAGACGAGACGAGCAGGAGACGAGACGAGCCGGAGACGAGACGAGCAGGAGACGATACCGGGACTGGAACGTGACGGCAGGAGCTGGGCGAGTGGAGGCAGGAATCTGGAGGGTGCATAAATCCAAATGAGCATTTGCCGGAAAGTACCAAATAACAAAGCTTAGCTAGAAACATTCACGTTTTACACGCGGACGGTCTGGCACCGAGTGTAGACTGCCAAGCCTTCTTGTACTCAGCAGCAGGTGGTGGTGATTAGGCTGATGCACCCCAGGTGTGCACGGGAGGAGTCAGGCACTCCACCCAGCTCCAGACACACAGGTAGGGGAGGGGGAGAGAGCACGGGAGGACAGGGAAAACTGACATCATGACAGTACCCCCCCCCTAAGGTCCACCTCCTGGTGGACCCCCAGGCTTGTCAGGATGAGCGCGGTGGAAGTCTCTCACCATGTCGGGATCCAGAATGCGTGCCCTGGGCACCCAGGATCGCTCCTCCGGACCGTAACCCTCCCAATCGACGAGGTACTGGAGGCCCCTACCACGGCGACGAACGTCAATCAGGCGGCGGACGGTGAACGCCGGGTGGCCGTCAATGACTCGGGCGGGCGGTGGGGGATCGGCCGGAGGGCACAGGTCGCTGGTCCGGACTGGTTTAACCTGGGAGACGTGAAAGGTCGGATGAATCCGGAGAGACGGGGGTAGCTGGAGGCGCACCGCCGATGGATTTATGATCCTCATGATCTTAAACGGTCCCAGGAATCGGGGGGACAGCTTACGGGAGTCCGTCTTCAGCGGGACCGTCTTGGCGGAGAGCCAAACCATCTGGCCAGGTTGGTATACGGGCGCCGGGACACGGTGGCGATCGGCCGTCGCCTTAGTGCGCGCTCCAGCCCGAAGAAGGGCCGCCCTGGCCTTCTTCCAGATCCGGCGACAGCGCTGGAGATGGCGCTGAACAGACGGGACGGCGAGGTCCCTCTCCTCCGTGGGAAAGAGAGGGGGTTGATATCCCAGCGATGCCTCGAAGGGGGACATACCAGTGGCGGAACTCACGAGGGAGTTGTGAGCGTACTCTATCCAGGGCAGGTGAGTACTCCAGGTCGCGGGGTTGGCGGAGGCTGTGCACCGTAGGGCCGACTCCAGGTCTTGGTTGGCCCGCTCCGTCTGCCCATTAGATTGTGGATGGAACCCGGACGTGAGGCTAACCGTGGCCCCCAAACTGTCGCAGAAAGACCGCCATACCTGAGAGGTGAATTGGGTCCCTCTGTCGGACACGATGTCCACCGGGATGCCGTGGAGTCGGAAGACATGACTGGTCAGCTGGTCGGCAGTTTCTTTGGCTGTGGGGAGCTTAGGCAGGGCAACGAAATGGGCGGCCTTAGAGAAGCGGTCCACAATGGTGAGAACCACCGTGTTCCCCTGGGAAGGGGGAAGGCCCGTCACGAAGTCCAAGGCGATGTGGGACCAAGGGCGACGAGGAACTGGGAGAGGATGCAAGAGACCAGAAGGGGGTGAGTGGGAGGCCTTGGCCCGAGCACATACCTGGCAGGCGGCGACATAAGCCCGGGTGTCTGTGTCCATCGTGGGCCACCAGAAGCGTCTCCTGAGGAGGGAGAGAGAGCGACCGGCACCAGGATGGCAGGCGAAACGGGAGGCATGGACCCACTGGAGCACCTGAGACCGGACAGAATCGGGAACAAACAGTTTATCTGGAGGGCCGTTACCTGGGTCGGGGTCGTTGGTCTGGGCCTCTCGGACGGTGTCCTCGATATCCCAATGGACCGCGGCCACCACACACGAGGAGGGGATAATTGTTTCTGCGGTGACCGGGCTATCCTCCAGGGCGAACTGGCGGGAGAGGGCATCTGGTTTGACGTTCCGAGATCCGGGGCGGTAGGTGAGGAGAAAGTTGAAGCGGCTGAAGAAGAGGGACCAACGAGCTTGACGGGGATTGAGGCGCCTGGCGGACTGGATGTACTCCAAGTTTTTATGGTCGGTCCAGACGATGAATGGTTGCTCCGCCCCTTCGAGCCAGTGGCGCCACTCCTCCAAGGCCAGCTTTACGGCAAGGAGCTCCCGATCCCCCACATCATAATTGACCTCGGCCGAGGACAATCGCCGGGAAAAGAAGGCGCAGGGACAGAGGCGGTTGTGGGGGTCGAACCTCTGCGAAAGCACGGCCCCCACTCCCGAGTCGGAGGCGTCGACCTCCACGATGAATTGCCGTGAAGGGTCGGGCTGGTGCAGGATGGGTGCGGAGGTAAATAGTCTCTTAAGCTTCTCGAAGGCTGTCTGCGCCTCAGGAGACCAGGCAAACGGCAAAGCAGGAGAGGTGAGTTTAGTTAAGGGCGAGATAACCCTACTAAAATCCCGGATGAAACGTCTATAAAAATTGGCAAAGCCGATAAATCTCTGGAGCTGTCTCCGGCTGGTAGGAACGGGCCACTCAGTGACAGCCTGGATCTTTTCAGGGTCAGCTCTTACTTGGCCCCGCCCCACAATGAAGCCCAAAAAGCTGACCTCCTCTGCGTGAAACTCGCATTTCTCAGCTTTCACGAACAGTTTATTCTCGAGGAGGCGCTGGAGAACCTGGCGAACGTGCTGATGATGCTCCTGGGGGGACCGCGAGAAAATCAAGATGTCATCCAAGTAAACAAAGACGAATCGGTTAAGGAAATCACGGAGCACATCGTTGATGAGGGCTTGGAATACGGCAGGGGCGTTGGTGAGACCGAAGGGCATAACCAAGTATTCGAAATGTCCCAGGGGTGTCTTGAAGGCCGTCTTCCATTCGTCTCCCTCCCTGATGCGCACCAGGTGGTACGCATTCCGCAAATCCAACTTTGAGAAGATGGTCGCACCGTGGAGGGGCGTAAATGCCGAGTCCAGTAAGGGAAGCGGGTATTTATTCTTTACAGTTATATTGTTCAGACCCCGGTAATCAATGCAAGGCCGCAGGGATTTGTCCTTCTTAGCCACAAAGAAGAACCCCGCTCCCACGGGTGAAGTGGACGGGCGGATGATTCCGGCAGCCAGGGACCCACGGATATAGTCCTCCATTGACTCGCGTTCAGGTTTAGACAGGTTATATAGCCTGCTAGATGGTAGTGGGGCACCCGGCAGGAGGTCAATGGCGCAGTCATATGGACGGTGGGGCGGTAAAGAGAGGGCCTTGCTCTTGCTAAAAACCTCCCCCAGGTCGTGATATTCAGCAGGCACCGAGGACAGATTGGGGGTGTCTGGGGACGGATCAGCGACAGGAACGGACCTCCCGGCCGGAGGGAGGGCGGACCGAAGGCACTTGGCGTGGCAATCGGGACTCCAGCCCGAAACTCCGCCCCTGGCCCAATCGAAAACAGGGTTGTGGGCGCGTAGCCAGGGGTAACCAAGGACCAGAGGAGAAGCGGAGGAGGACAGGACATGAAACTGACGGTTCTCTTGGTGGTTGCCGGACAGAATCACGGTGACAGGTTCTGTGATGTGAGTGATGTGCCCCAGAAAACGTCCATTGAGCCCCTGGGCATTTAAGGGGCGTTCGAGGGGCTCCAGGTAGACCCCGAGCTGCTCCGCGACTTGGGCATCAATAAAGTCCCTCTCAGCCCCGGAGTCGATAAGGGCGGAAACGCATAAGGTCTCTGTGCGAACGCACAGGGTGGCGCTGAGCCGCAGTCTATTAGAAGAGTCCAGGATGTGTTGCTCGCCCACCAGTACTCCCAGTGCTACTGGTGGGCCCCCCCTTTTGGCCGAACTGGGCAAGTGACCACATAATGTCCGCGCTCACCGCAGTAGAGGCAAGCCCCGGCCAGACGACGCCTCCGTTGACGCTCCTCGGCCGACACAAGGGTCCTGTCGAGTTGCATGGGCTCATCCGGCGGGGGCGGGGCAGCGCGTGGCTCCGGCGGGACCGGTGACCGGCGTCTCTCTCGGCGACGAGCCCGTAGGCGGTTGTCTATACGGTGAGTGAGGGAGATGAGGGTCCGCAGGTCGGGGGGTTCGTCCCGGGAAACCAATTCATCTTTCAAAGTCTCGTTCAGGCCCCGCACAAACACAGCCCGCAGCGCGCTGTCCGTCCAGTCCAGCTCCGCCGCATGTGTCCAGAATTCAATGGAATAATCCGCTACCGTCCTGGAGCCCTGGCTGAGAGTCAATAACCGGGAGGCAGCATTGTCCTGGTAGTGCGGGTGGTCAAACACCAGCTTAAATGTGGACACAAATTCATTAAAATCCAGGCTATCCACAGACGTCTTCATTAGGCGCGCCTCTGCCCACTGGAGAGCTCTGCCCCGGAGTAATCCACATATATATCGGATCTTGGTGGCCCCCGAGCTGAAACGAGAAGGGCATTGCTGGAACATGAACTCGCACTGGAACAGGAATCCGCGACAGAGGTGAGGTTGTCCAGCATACGGCTCCGGATCCGTGCCTCTCGGCTCCGGGAGGCGTGGCGGCGCTCCAGCTGCAGCAGGCGGGGTGACGAGGAGCGCGGCCACCTGGTGGTTAAGCTGTGCCACCTGCTGGGACAATGTCTGATTTAGCTCCAATAGAGTTCGAATGGATTGTTCATGCTGACCCAGCACCGCCTCGGGGTGAGAGTGCGTGAGGCGGCGCGTCTGGTCCGGATCTGAGCCTGCTTGGTCCATAGTGGCCAGACCGTTCTGTCGTAACGGTGCGGATAGGACCAAAGGATGCAGACCAGAGCAGTTTTAACAGTGTTTATTTACAGCGGTGAAAATGCAGTCTTTAAACAGGTCACAAGAGCAGGTACAGGAACCGGGGAGCGGGAGACGGGTCAGGCGGGCGCGGTGCAGGTAGAGGCGGGCAGGACAGGATCAGGACGGGGATAGAAGCAGGTGCGGTACCAGGGCGGGCGGAGCAGACGAAGACCAGAGCGGGGAGCGGGTGACAAACCAGAGACCAGGACCGGACAGGAGACGAGACGAGCAGGAGACGAGACGAGCAGGAGACGAGACGAGCAGGAGACGAGACGAGCCGGAGACGAGACGAGCAGGAGACGATACCGGGACTGGAACGTGACGGCAGGAGCTGGGCGAGTGGAGGCAGGAATCTGGAGGGTGCATAAATCCAAATGAGCATTTGCCGGAAAGTACCAAATAACAAAGCTTAGCTAGAAACATTCACGTTTTACACGCGGACGGTCTGGCACCGAGTGTAGACTGCCAAGCCTTCTTGTACTCAGCAGCAGGTGGTGGTGATTAGGCTGATGCACCCCAGGTGTGCACGGGAGGAGTCAGGCACTCCACCCAGCTCCAGACACACAGGTAGGGGAGGGGGAGAGAGCACGGGAGGACAGGGAAAACTGACATCATGACAAAAAGTTAGCCTGGCTTTGAGAATATAGAATTTGAGCTCCTCTGGACCCCAGTACACCGTACATCTCCATCTCAAAGCCACTAACCACTCCTTTGAAGACAGTGAGGTACAGATCTTAGCCAGAGCAAAGAAATGGCTTGAGAGGGAAGCAATTTTTGTTAGGAAAGACAATCCTTCCTTGAACAAGAATGGGGGCTTTAGACATCATCTACCTCCAACTTATAACTTCATCTTCAGACCCAAACCACACAAAGGAAACAAAGAGAACAATAGAGTGAGCCATTAGGGCCGTTAAAGCTGAGTGCAGGCTAATTTAGGCTGAAATTGTAAACACTAGCTGTTTATAGTGTAGTTTACTCCTCCCTTCAGATAGATATAAGGCAGTGTCCACCAGTAATTTGACTAGAACTGAAGAAGCAGCTTAGATGAGCAGCGAAACGTCTTCACTCCTACAACTTTTTGTCCAGTTGACAGATTTAACTTTGGCTTTTACTAATATAGATTTTGGATAGTTGTTTAGCAGAACATTTGAAATTCTAATGGAAATTGAAGCGGGTGTTATATAATGTACAACAATTCCCAAAGTTATCATTCCCGGAACCACTAAGACTATATTTGACTTTCTGAGTACCATCACACCCAACCCAAGTCAATAACACATCAAAAAAATGACTAAATCAGTTCAAAAATGATGACTAATAAAGGAGACATAGGCTATACCACTGACTCTAAATTAGATAAAGCTAAAGCTGCAAAGAACCCCCAATTTGCTGTAATCTAAACATAAAGTGGACAGTTACCCAGCTGTGAATGCAGGTACTGTACATAATGAAGCATACGCTGAGGAGGCAGATGAGTAAGGCTAATTAGCGGCACTAGCCTCTCTGATTCAAACCCACACAGTAGTAACACGAACCAATATGGCCGCTCCCACACATTTACCAGCATTAGCTCGGCATTAGATAACAGAGGTGTGGTCCAGAGATGGTGGTTGCATAATACAGACTCAGAGTGAATATTTTTGCCCGTAAATGTGCTTGGTTAAAATGTTCTGCAGGTGGGAAAGTGATGCAAATAAAGCATAAGGCTGCAGAACAAACAACAGGAGTAGCTCACAAACAATGATATCACACAAGACACCAAAACAAACACCAGCTGTGGCCCGTTCCCTCTGCTCCCTCTGCTCCACGATTCACGTTTGGAAGAGGTGTCGCGTGATCTGTCAAAATAAAACTAAGTAGATGAAATGTCTGCGGTTCATTTGACACAATTATGTTCACCAGTGGCTTCTTTTGATAGCAATCTACAAAATTATTTCAGTTAAAAACACAAAGAGAGACAGTTGAGATGGCAAACAACTACAGCGTCTAGTTAATTTAAATTCCTCACTAACTGGAGGGCTGCTGGTTCTATCGTTACCTCAATATTTCCTCCATCGCACATAACTGGGCAATGGGATTTGTACCATGCATCACTTTGAGAACTGTTTTTTTTTTTTTGCATACATGCTTCCCTGGCAAAACCAAAATCATATCTCTGTGTATTTCTTATAAAGTCTGTTCATCACACCCTCTGTCGCTTCTTGAGCCAGATTCACACAGTATAATTTGTGACATTTGAAATAAAGAAGCTCATTGGCCACCTATTATTTAAAAAAATATATAATGTAGCACTTTGCACATTGATTGAACCTTATATATTTTTCAATCCTCTGCTATATTTTTTTGTTTGCTTTGTTTTCATATGAACAGACCATGCACGTCCCTGATTGGCTAATCCACCTGTCAATCACGGCCATCACCGTTGACCGGACTCACAGTATTCTGGATCCTAGGTAAACATTGTGCCAAATAAAAATAGTGGAAGAGTGTTATACGCAGTTATTTTGCCTTGTCAAAATCGT
The DNA here is from genome assembly GCF_009829125.3 of Periophthalmus magnuspinnatus. Classification (NCBI taxonomy): domain Eukaryota; kingdom Metazoa; phylum Chordata; class Actinopteri; order Gobiiformes; family Gobiidae; genus Periophthalmus; species Periophthalmus magnuspinnatus. Next base: position 11,806,287 of record NC_047147.1, on the reverse strand, counting down.
AGACCTAGACTTATCTTAACAACTACAACTGTAATTACGAAAAGAAAAAAAAACCCACAATAAATGAAACAGACAGCAGACAAAAAACGTAACAGGTCACGCGTGCTCCTCAGACTCTTATGTGAACGTGCGTGTAGTAGCAGATGCCAGATTTGCCCATGTCTCCGTGTGTGTGAATGTGTGTTAACTGGGGGTGAGGGGTGTCTACAGCTGGACCATCTTTCATCTGTACATCTGTCATCCCTGTGTCTGTGTTTGGATCCTGGCACATCCATCTCCGCTCCCACCTCTCCTTTGCCATCGTGCATCTGGCTCGGCCCACCTCCCCGAGCCGTTCTGCCGTTTGAGAAAACCCCTCACGGACACCAGATCAAACCACATCCTCTAACTGCAAATGTGTCGGTGTTACTTTGGAAGGCTTCTTACTGCCCGCGGTTTTTAGCATATAAATGAGGAATGTGATTGTTTTAAATGTCAAGACGTATAGCTGAGGTTCAGAGGACATTACGATATTCTACAGGGCTGGGGCAATATGCAATCAGGCCAGTTGTTGATTTTACACAGCAGACTTTTTGTGTCTCGCTAAAAATGTTGTACAGTGGGTTACGTTCTAAAAATAACCCTCAACAGGCAAAATTCGCTTTATTTTTTACAATTATTATATATGTTTTAAGGCTGTAAAACCCCTCGTCACACACTTTATACACTTTTCTCAGACGGGCATTAACATTTTCTCACATTTCTCTCGTTTAAACACTCTCAAAGTTCAAACGTTTGTAGGTGCAGAACGTTTCATCGACATTGTGGGTTTTGTCGGGGAGAAAACTTGCAAACATACAGCACTTCAGAGCGATCGAGCGTTTACGTAAATTTGGCTGAACGCATTCTGTACAGTACAGGAGACACGGGACGGAGGAGATTGATTGGCAAGTCCTTTAGCCAATCAGGACGCAGAAAGCAAGACATACACTGTAAAAAAGCATGTAAAATTGCACAAAAAATAGCCGCAAAACCACAAAAGATGAACTGAGGAACAACTATAGTGCGATCTGCATTCTACAACCTATAGAGTCTACTTCAAATCAGACGCAGTATATGCCATGAAAATAAGCGCACTAGAGTAATGAATTGAAGTAATGTTTATACAATGATCTTTGGAGCTCGGATTGTTTCAGTCCACAGACAAATGAGCCGAGATATCCCAGTGCCCTCTTAATCTCATAATCCCACCTCATATGTGAGACTAGGGGCAGTGTGGCTGTAGTCCTGCGCAGTCGTGAGCCCCCCGCACAGAGCTGCTTAAGGTGCCTTAATCTGAAACTTAACCTGCTATGACTGTTGGGACCTTGGCTTTTGTCTTCTGGTCTTATAAATGCACAGCACGGTAGAAGGAGAAGTACCGGTATAAGCAGTAGTTCGAGTTGTTGCAATGGTAGTAGTGGTAGTAGTAGTAGTAGTAGCAGCAGTAGTAGTGGTGGGTTAATCTGGAATTTAAACAGCTGTGACTTCTGGGACATTGGCTTTCTTCTTGTTTTTTTTGTTTTTTCTTATAGTGGTACAGCAGTAGTAGTAGTAGTAGCTAGTATTAGTAGAAGTTAGTAGTTGTTGTGATGCCAATAATAGAATTAGTAGTTGGTAACAGAAGCAGCAGTAGTAGTAGCAGTAATAGAAGCAGTAGCAGTAGTTATTAGTACAGTTTTGTGTCTTGTTTGTTGTTTATACTTGAGCAAAAAAAAAAAAAGAGAAAAAAATACAAAAAGGTTCGACATTGGACTTTGTAGAAATTGGAAATCCCCCATTTGGATGTTGAGGACAAGCTGAAAAACTCCAAATAAAACAAACATAACGTCTTTCAAACAATTTCTCGCTGCCATGATGCCTTTGTAGATTTCTGCATGCCGCTCTCAGCCAGCCGCAGCTCACAGAAGAGAAGAAAACAGAGGGACAGTGACAGGTGGTCTGAGCCAGAACTAGTGTGGATTTGGATTCTACTCAGCCGAGATCAGCACTACAGAGAGAACAATGCATGAGGCTTGTTTTGATTATGTATACCTCCAAAATAGACCAAAGCAGTGTCATCTACCTATTTGATAACCTGCTTCTTTTCCACTTAGACCTCTTTTGTTATATGGCAACATCGTAATTCCACTCCATGTCCTTTCACTGGGATGTAAAAGTGCATTATGTCATTTTTCTGGTGGAGAAGTTCACCACCCATTTGTTTCCATGAGGATGTTACTGCTTTGTCTGGATTGTTCCACAGTATGATGTTAATAAAACCTATGTATCTGGCCATACCAGCTTGGCCATGCCTGATCTCATCAGACCTCAGCAAGGCTGGGCCTGGTTACTACTTGGAGACCGCTGGGAATATCAGGTGCCACAGTTGGACACCAGTGGCATAACTGTTGTTTTGTTCTTAGGCAAGACACTTCACCCGTATTGCCTAGTATGAAATTAATGTGTGCGTAAGTGCGTTGGTGGTGGTCAGAAGGGCCAATGCCATTTGGCATCCTCACTTCCATCAGTCTGTCCCAGGGAAGCTGTGGCTACAATACTAGCTTACCACCAGAGGGTGTGGTGCGAATGAATAATGTACTATAAAGTGCTTTTGGTTCATGAAACGCATTACATAAAATGAGATAAAACTCATTATCTCCATGGAGACAAGCAAGTGACACCACTAGGCCAAGTTACAGGTCAGATCTGTGGAGTGCCAAGCCTGCTCATATTATGTCTGTTTTTGAGCAATACACCTAATTAGATATATGTGCCATTTAATTTAATGCCAAACTAGAACGTTCCAGGCGCAGCATTACATCTCCATGGAGACAAGCAGACAGGTTATATTACACACCTTTAACTGTACTTCATACTAACATACTTTTTGCACAGTTCATTTTACTTATACAGTAAGTGACAGCTGAACACTCACTGTAGCTGAAATGACAATGCTGTGCAGTTGCTGTAATCCATGGCATAAGGTCTGTTTTGTGTTCCCAGAAGAACAGGGATTTCTCTGCTTTGTTGTGCTGTGTGGATTTGACACAATCACTCATCTTCTACATTTGGGTTACAGACAGAGCAGTGCCATGTGACTATGTTTGCAGATGTCTCTAAGCACTGGTGACAACAAATCAAATGCGGCTTTTGTTGGTGAAGCCATGAGTGCAGTTATAGATTTCTTTCACATTCAAGAATCCAAAAAGCTCTATTTTCTAGTTCACGCTCAAACTTTTATTAAAGCTGCTATATATCCATGGTTGACAAAGTGCTTCGCAGGATCAGTATTGGAAAAGAAATATGTTACACAAAATGCACTTTTTGACCTTGTTATTTGCCTGGTTTATGGTTAAAAATATGACATAGTAAATCTGGAAGACTAATGTTGTGGAACAGTGAGTTACCCTGGTTTGGGGTATATGTCAGGAGAGAAGTGCTAAATCTCTAGGCCTGTGCGTTTAATTAGCTGAGCTGTCGACCAGAGAACTCTGCAGCATATGTTAATTTCATGGTGAGTAACAAAATTGCCCATCACCAAGTGGAGCTTTAGACTAGAAGAAATGGCGTAAATGAAAATATTAGATGCAGGTGATCATGTAGAGATCATATTAAGGTCATTTTAAGTTACTATTAATTTAGCCATATGCAAAAATGTAATATTTACTCATGTGTGGATTTACATGCAAAGAAATACATGACCTGCAACCTGTATATAGCTTGGATTTTTACCACACTGTACAATCCATGATAAAAAATCCAATGCTTACTTGTCAAAGATCAGTTGTTACATTTTGAAAACTTTCTTAAATTTAAATCAAATGTTAGCTTTGTTTAAAATCATTCATAGATCAGTTTGTAGTGCTCACTTTAGAGAACACATGCCAAGCCATCGACAACCGGAGGAAAGTGTAGTGTTACAACATGCAGCACTTCTGAAACACCCTCCCACATGAAATCAGACCATGCACAAATTACACTGCCTGGCCAAAAAAAAAAAGTCGCCACGTGGATTTAACTAAGCAAATAGGGTTGCTGCAGTTGGTCAGGTCTAGGTTCAGCAACAGTCTGTGCTCAAAGAATGAGGTCAGCTGACACCTGAATATACTGAATGACCAGTTTATTCCATCAATGGATTTTTTCTTCCCTGATGGCACGGGCATATTCCAAGATGACAATGCCAGGATTCATTGGGCTCAAATTGGGAGAAAATGGGAGCTCATTTTCACACATGGATTGTCCACCACAGAGTCCAGACCTTAACCCCATTGAGAATCTTTGGGATGTGCTGGAGAAGGCTTTGTGCAGCAGTCAGACTCAACCATCATCAACGTAAGATCTTGGTGGAAAATTAATGCAACGCTGGATGGAAATAAATCTTGTGACATTGCAGAAGTGAAAACAAAACAATGTAATCAAAGCTAAAGGTGGTCCAATGAAATATTAGGGTGTGTGACCTATGACAAGCCTAACCAGACAATAGCGCTTAACCAAACAGACCTGTACACATTAAACTGCCTTGTCTGAATGCAGTAACATGGACTGTATATCTGTAAGCTGTGGACAGATGTGGTTATTGAGATCGAAGGGGACTATAGTTTTACTTATTGATTGACTGTATGAGTGAACTAACTAAACTTGGCAAGCTCCAGAAGTCACGTACCTTATATTGTATAAAATGATCGTGTCCGTGTCCCCTATATCTCTAAACTGGACTAGACATTGAGGTTAACCAGAGCTGCTTCTATCTGACAGACTCCTCATGCATGGGGCTGAAAACAACACGCCTTTTATATCCTTTACAAAGAGCCAGTTATCAGTGCTCCTCAAATTGATGTGGACTCAATTGGAGCCTCGAATGAATCACCAAGAGGCAATCGCAGCCAGCAATTTGAGTCTGGTCCAGAATGCAGCTTTTTACCTGCTAGTCTGAGAATTCAGCTAAGAGGTTATCCTGACAAGAACATCCCCCTCTAAGAAAAAAAAACAAAAAAACACCAAAAAAACACCAGATTGCCAGCGGTGTAGACATCTGTTTTAGCATTTAATCTCCTGCTGGAAAATGTGGTTTATTTATTTATTTGAACTTTTTTTTTTTCATTTCATGTTGATGCCATTTTGATTTGGGTGAAACAGGTGGTCCCAGCATGCAGATGTGTAATCCACTCCGTGTAAACCTGTTATTGGTTCCAGACTGTTAAATCTATTGAGTTGCCTTTTGGTGGGATGTCACGGTGAATCAGTTATTTGCAGTACTGCCCGGCCAGATGGTTCCTTTGCATACTAAAAAAAGGGAGTAAAGCATTGTCAGGCAAAGACATTATGGCATTTTGTGTGATTTAACAAAACATTAGGAAGGAAACCAACTAAAGGGGCTATAGAGATAATCCATTGCGCATACACAACATGCAACAAAGCTGTCAGCTGGTTAGTACTTGGATGGGAATACCAGGTGCCACAGTGGGGTAGCAGTGGATTTGTCGCTGTGTCCTTGTGCAAGACGCTTCAAGCTTGCCTAGTATGAACGTGACATGTGCTTTGGTGGTGGTTGTAAGGGCAGATGGCCTCGCTTCTGTCAGTCTAGCCCAGGACAGCTGTGGCTACAATAGTATCTTAGTATCAATATTACCGCAGAGTGTGGAGTGAATGAATAATGCAATGTGAAGCGCTTTGGGTGTCTTGAAAGGCATTATATAAATCCAATGCATTATTAAAAAGCAACAAATATATAGGGTGTATTTGAAGAATAATAAGCATGTTTCATAATATAAAGATCAGATTTGGTATGAAAAAACTGTGATCAGTTTTATGATGTTGTAGCTGTTTTGTGAGCACTAGTCATCTGAGAAGTGCTAAAATAGTTGTGAAGAAATGCAACGGAGAAAGCACACACAGGAACAACTTTGATCTCCAGCCTCATGTAAAAGCAGCCAACACGCACAACCGCACACACACACACACACACACGGAGCGCAAGGCAAAGGCGAGTGTGTGATAATGATGAATGTGGTGAGAATGTCAGAGGACTTCAAAGAACCTCAGACCAACGCTCACTGTTTATCCCATTATTTTGAGAAATAGGCCAGATTGCACCGTGCAACGACAGCAACTGGGGCAGAGGCTTTTCCTGATCCTGTTAAGTTTGCACTTTTAACTACAAGAAGTTTTCAAAGGCGTTAAGTATGTGTGACAATGAAATATTGGCACTGTTAATAATAATAACAACATTGGTAATTATATATACAATGTCAGTTTATAAGTCCTTAACCAAATGTCTGTGTTTTGTAGATACTCTGGGCTAAACAACTGCTGTTACCTCTTACATAAGAATATCACTGACTCTCTTTACTCCCTGTTACTACTATATATAATATCCACATATATTCACGCAGGTAATAAACACTACTTTTGCCGTTCGCCGTCTATTTCTTCACTATTACAGAAAGTGGCGATTATCATTCACATTTACCTTTCTACTAGTAGATAGCTAACAACTACTGTAACTATATCACATAATAATACTATAGCCTTTACTACAAGTGCAACAATGCTGGCAAAGTACCTTTTCAAATCACCAGACAAATGTAGTCTATTTGCATCTTTGCGCATCAGTGAGAAAAGGCGAATTTCTTCATCCACAAAACGTTATAATACTTATGTTTCACAGCCAAATCAACAATTTAAAAGCCTTTGAAATGACTAAACACAGAATTATTTCCACCATAGCCTTAATGTGTTTCTGATTGCTGGTGTTGACAGCACACTTTTCCACATATTGACTCATTATCTCATCCAAACTCACTGGTGTGGATGCAGCCAAGCACATCTGCAGATTATTGACATTACTTACAACTGTTGGTTCTCCATCTGCTCCACCATTGCCATATATAATTACAAACAGAAACGAAGTATGTCCCTAGATTACCCCAGAACTCAAAATTCGATTTGGTCTTTGGATTTATAAGGCAGGCAATTTAAAAACAACATTTCTTCAAGATTGGAAACAGCAGAAAGTCAAGTCAAACTATCTGCCTAAGTGTTTGTGTAAATCTAGCATCTCCGCTTGTGCACAAGTCTCTCCATGGCCTTGCACCAAAGTACATCTCCGACATGTTAGTGCCATATGAACCATCTCACTCTGAGGACTTCAGGGACCGGCCTCCTGCTGGTGCCTCAGGACTAAACATGGAGAATCAGCTTTTCAGTTTTATGCAGCAAAAACCTTAAACAGTCTGTCTGAAGATGTGAGACAGGCCTCTACTTTAATGATGTTTAAATCCAGGCTCAAAACAGTTCTGTTCAGCTGTGCAGATGATTGAAATGATTTTATTTTGCATTCATTTCTAAAATCTATGCAAATGTATCTACAGTTTGTCCTTCCATGGGAGCAGATCTGTCCTTTACTGTGACTTTTCTTGAGATTTTTCTTATTGGTTTGGGGGACGGAGGATGCTCTGGCACAGTTTTCCATTTGCTTGTTTACTGTGAATGTTAGTTAATCTGCTTGTTTGTTAAAGATCAATGAATTAAGGGATACATCAAAATAAATGTAATTAATACAATTTTTTTATTTTATTGGTCTTGTGATTTTAGTGCATCTTTCTTGCTGTGTTAAGCACTTCGAATGTGTGTACAAACTGTTCTCTACAAATAAACTTGCCTTGCCTAGAGCTCCTTCCTCCTCACTGCAGTGTTAAGAAACAATGTATGTAATGTTTAAATAATCCCAAACTGAACAAGGATCTGTAAATTATTGGATATTTGTTGTAAAATTCAGCTGCAGTGATGTTCCGGTTAATTCTAAGACTATACGGTGTGAAATAATCCGATCGTTCAGGCTGAGTGGGTGGCTTTGCTGCTAATTAGCTCCCCTCGTATCTGCACTTATGTTCGCGGCAGGCCTATGGAGACTGCATATGGCCAAACTGGAACTTAGTCCTGGGTCACTGCTTTGCACCTCCAATGGAATTTGATTTAGAATGAAATTTTCAGTTTATCCCACGCATAATTAATCTGAATGTTGTTATAGATGGCAGTAGTTTACAGGGCTGCGCTGTAGCGGCTCGTCCCATAAGAGTTCACCATGTTCACATATTTGTTGACGCATGGACAGGCCCTAAAGAGCTGAAAATGGCTGCTTATGCTACATCCATTTATGCATTATGAAGAGGACATAGTTTAAAAATAACTTCAAACTGTGCTTGTCAGTTGAGTTATTATCAGAGAGAACATGCATTGTTTGGGTTTGAAAGAGCTGACACAATGAGTAAGAATAAATATAAAATCAAGATAAATACGCAACTATTTTTATCACTAACTACAATGGGGTAGTGGAGACAAAAGCTGGCAGGACAAAAAAAACAACACATTTAAATTTTTTTGTTGAAATTGTAGTCTTAATATGATTTCTGTTTTTTCCAAGTGCAATTTTCCATCATTTGAACACATCTACTTTTAATTTTTAATTTTTAATTTTTTAATCTAGGTTATAATGATGTTTATTGATGAAAAAATATACCTGGAGTTTCGTTTCATGCACGTTTAACACACAAAAAACATGTGATGTCATGTGGTAATACAGGACGTGCTTCATTGTGTTTTTAAACTCCACACACCTTCACTAGAATCGTTAAGATTAAATCAACCCTGGAATTTCCGATCTGTACAAAAAAAGGTAGCTGTTGCAAACTACCACTTGATGACATCACAACATGAAACGGAGCATTTTGAGCTTTGGCGATGTAGACAGACTAATAATGCAGGATTACTCAAACGTGTGAATGAAACAAAACATAACTCCACGTATTGTAACATGACCTAAAGCTCACAAGAGTCCATTTTGCGTAATATATGACCTTTGATGTTGGTGTGACGTATAGTTGCAAGATATATAAATACTCTTCCTTCATGTTTGGATCAAAATTCTAAATTTGAATTCATATTCTGTTATGAACTGAAATTTGTGTTGGATTTTTATTTTCCTCATTTTCCATGGACAACCTGGCTCTTAAATGGAGTAGGCACTGAATAAAAACTGAGTGCAGAGAAATGTGATGATTGTTTCCAAATATTTTCACTTATCTGTCCAAAAGTGAAACAAGCTTGTCTTTGCTAATTAGGTGACGAAAATATTTGATTTTGTTTTTCCACCTATTGTCCCATCTTGCTACTCGGCTTGGTAGAATTTTTAATTTTTTTTTCCTTTGAAGATTGAAACGATGTTGCCACTAAGCTATAATCGTCTTTCGATATGCTCTTGATGGTTCGACATCTCGCGAGAAAAATGATCTTGTGAGAGTTTTCCTCATGTGTTCACATTCAGATTAGACAAAAACTGAAAAGAACCGGATAAGCTACTTACTATACTTAATGTCAAATCTCATCTTGGCTCAATCTTATGTCTCTTCTCGTGGAAATTGTATCGTTTATTAATGCAGCCATTTTTTAACATTTGTTCCAATCCCAACAGGTGGCTAGATCCTTGTTGAACTTACTGCCTGTCATTCCACTACAACAAATACATTTCTATTAGCAAAATGGTTGAGTGCACTAAACATCTGCTTTTACATTATATCATAGTGTGCCATTAGAAGTAAACTGCCGTGACAGATGGGCTCCTGTATGCATGCTTACCTCTAAGTAATATTTGCATTTATTAATCAAACATCACAACAACGTATTATCCATCTGCAAAAAAGAAATATGTGATATTGGCAAACAGCATCAAATCCACTCAATATAGAACCTGGTGCGTGTGGCTAGGTGAATGAATAACACAGTACCTCAGAGCTAAGCGGCTTTGTGTACTGATTGCGTGCCGATCCTGTTGTCAATACATATGATCTGTCGGTGTTGTGGTATGACAGTTATCCATGCGGCCTATAGCCCACCTATAAGCCTGTGTATGTCCAATTACTCCCTATAATCCACGGTTCTATTTTCGCAGAATAAAGCCGGTATACTCTACCTATGTATGCAACCTCCATAAGCCCGTGATACAAGCAGCCACCATCTGGTCACTGTGGAGCTATGACCCCTTTCTATGAATAATACTTAACCCATTTTTCAGCTACTTTGTAAAAAACAACCTCTTGCATATAGCAGCATTGAGAAAATGCATGGGCTACACACTACTTTGCAGTTTGTTGCTTTAGAAAGTACAGAACATAAGACTTAAATGACATTTGAAAAACTGCCTGTTTAGTCCCTCAGTTGTCCTGATAGATTCCATTGCAAAAGCAAATTGGATTCTGTCAATTGAACAAAAGTTTTTTTTGAGAGAGTGAATACATTTTGACACTCCATGCTGCTTTTTCAGTTCTGACAGGTTTGTGGTAAGACTCTGCCTTAAATATCTATCTGAAGGGAGGAGCTATTTACAGTCAAACTAACACCGTAGTTATTTACAGTAAGGATTGTCTGTTATTAGTTAAATCCATTGAACTAATCTAGGTGTGATCTGTCAGTTGCATGAGTGCCATAATGGGGGATCTAATTGCTATATGCTAGTAGGCGTTAAAGTACCTAATGTGGGTTTTGAAAAGTCAAAACCCTGTCAGAACTGAAGAAGCCTTTTAAATGAGTGGTGAGACGTTTGCACTGTCAAAAAACATTTGTTCAGTTGAGAGAATTCAATTTGACTGAGTAACATTTGAAAACATTTTATCAGTAAGTAACATGAGGTAAGATTCAAGTCTACATTTGGAAAACTGATCTGTGTGTGGCAAATATGTATGTATAAATATCATCGCAGGAGCTTTGTTGTTCATTTTTTTCACTGGAATAAACAACTAGTACTTATTATATGGTCTATTTAATTGCCATTGTATTACAGAAGCAAAACCAAGAAGTAATGTTATCTAATAGTTCTTGTGATAGTTCATATGTGACTAGCCAAAACCAACATTACTTCCATGCAGTTACATTGCACGTAATCCAAACTATACACCTTAAATAGATTTTAATACGTGTTTACTGTAGTTTTGCCTCATGAGTGGGTGTATGGTGCAAGATGCGCAGTGATTGGCAGCCCCAACTCAAGTGTGTTTGCTTCTCACTTGGGTAAAGAGAAGTAAATGATGCAATGTGCTACAGCGAGTCTGTGCTAGTTCCACTGTAAGCACAAGTAAACCGCCCACTGAAAACCATCTCCGCGAGCCGCAAACCCTCTTTTTTGTGGCCGTCTCTGCAGATGGAAAAGTGAAGCGGACTGATGTAAGAGTGGCACATATCCTACAAGTCTTACAAACAAGAAGTACTTTAAGTCACCAAAGTGTCACTGACTTGCAACAGTATTAGCAAACGTATACGCCATTGATATTTAACACAGACTTTAGCTGGAAATCTGCATTATAAAGTGGGAAGATGCATGACTTATCGCTCAGAACCGGCCTAGAACACAAGTCAAAACTTTTTAGAGTGCGTCTGACAAATTATGCTTGAGGCTTGCCAGACAATATCAAAGTCATTCTGTCAAAAGCAAATGATGTGAATATCAAGTATAAACTTTTGATAAAAATATATATATAATTCAGACTGTAGGCGTAATAATCTGTGGGTCTATGTGATTTAAGACCATACTAAATGAATATTGCAAGAGACATAACAACTGCAACACAAAATAGAAAAGAATCAAAAGATGAGTGCTGGATTTTTTCTTCATCTGTGTACTCTAGTGTAGCATTTGTACTAATACTCAACTGGACTTGCAATTAAAACATACCAGGATTTTTCAGATTCAAAAGATATATTATTTAGTTTTAATTATCAATTGCTATGACCCCGATCATAATTTTTCATCATTCTGAAACCCATGGATAAACTGAGTCAGCGTGAGAACGGCTAAAACCTGGAGCGGTGCACAGCAGGACGTCTTGTCTCCTCTAATGCCTTTTGCCTTTGACCGCAGTACACATTACATTGGGTTAGGAAGCGCCGGAGTGGGCAGGCTGCCAGACACTGATGTCATTACACTGTTAACCGTCAGCGTGTCAGCCTGCAGGTCGTAACCTTTACCTCACAGGCTTTTGGATATGACATTACACCATCCTGTTCTATCTGCGGCTAAGGCTAGCATTGAATCAGACACTAGACAGACATCTACGGGCAGCAAAGGTCTGCAAAAGTAATTTTCCGACGCACCGGTTTGAAAATATAAGATTGAAAAGTAGGATGGTAGAACTATGTTGAACAGAAACTTATCAAAACATTAAGATAAACTTTGTCCTAGGTCAAGTAAAAGGAAAAGAATGAATAACAAACAGCCTTCAGATGGAAGTGTGTGGGTTGTATCTGACCCTGGAAACTAGCCAGAAATTTGAAGTTCATTGCAAAATCTTTTATGAATGTAACTGGACTAACAAATCGCATGGTTTGTACTGATTCATGTTATACAACTTTAAGGGTGTATATAAAAATGGAATACATCTTAGTCGTATATAGTGTTTTTCTAGGTGCTCAAAGCCGCGTTACAATTCCATGCACTCCACACTCGGTGGCGGTAAGCTATTACTGTAGCCATAGTTGCCCTGGGACAGACTGATGGGAAACGATGCTGCCAAACGCGTCATCGGCCCCTCTGACCATCACCAACACCCACACACCACTTTTTTATTACGCAATGTGGGTGAGGTGCCTTGCCAAAACAAACACAATTTTTGCCACTGCCGACCCACTGTGGCACCTGATATTCCCAGTGGTCTCCCATCCAATTACTAACCAGGCCCAGCCCTGCGTAGCTTCTAAGAGCTGATGAGATCAGGCTTGGACAAAGAGGTTTGGCCACATAATGAAACAAACTACAAATGATGGTGTTTATGCTGCTTTTCATGATTTCTAACAACTACTTGGTTTACTGGAATAACACTTGTGCTAAATATTCATCATAGTTTTACATCAGTCAAGAGGTAGTTTGTGAAGAACAGCTGAATATGACAAAGTAACAGAGAATTCTAAAAATAAATCTGTGTCATTAATACACACAATTCCATCCAGGCACAATGTACGTGCAAGGAAGACATTTTAAAGTTTCATTAGAGTTTTTTTTTTTTCTTTTTAATATTTCTGTAGTGGGTTTTCATTTTTCTTCAGTTCAATGTGTGCAACGTGATGCTAGCAGATGCTGGGAAGCCTAGATAGCAGAGTTCTTGGGGACAGACGCAGTGACATTCTTGTTTTTCTGATGTATGACTCTGCATCTTGAGTGTGACAGGCTGCCACTCCTCTGCAGGGCCCCGCTCTCACACAGGAAAATGTAAAGAAATGGATGCTATTCTCACAAGGGTTATCTCGCTCTAACATCCGGAGCTCTAAGCCGCAGCGGCATTCAGTTAAAGTGCATTTGGCTTGGGTTTGGTTTGATAGCACCCGTTATAAGTATTTCTTAGATCAGTCAAAGTGCGTTTTTTGTTTGAAAAAAGTTTCAAAGAAAAGTACAAAAATACAGGAAGTAGAACGGAAAATGGAGCATCACTACACAAAATTCTATCTAAAATAGAGGGTCAATTAATGTGCAGGGAAGGGATTTTTTTCTCACAGTTTAAACCTTCATTTAACAAAATACAGTTGTTGTCATCTATTTTTATTAGTTTATTCATAACTATTGTGTAATTTAGACATGTTTTAGCTCTTGTTAACATGATGTTTGCTCTGTAACATATATATGCATTATGTTTTGAACTCCGTTTTACTGAAGTAGTCTAACCTGTCATATTAAAGCAGTAGATTTTTGATCATTAGAAACTTGAAAAACCTACTCTGACATTCTGCCATTGTTAAAGCCATTATTTACAAATGACTTTGGGTTAAACAGCTCATCATGCCATTTCTCTAAAGAGCACTTCGAACAAAAAAAAGAAGCTTTTTAATTTTCAGCACCTTTTGGCTAATGCATTAGTCCTCTCCTTCCAAGCTAAAAATAATCACACTTTTAATTCACTCTGATTTCTGAGCAATATTGGAAAAGAATCATCCAGTGACCAGAGGTTTTGCAGTTAAATTCTTTAACTATATTCTTATCACTGTGCTCTCAACTCACCTTATGCTTAGTTGACTGAATACACTGCTTTATGGTATTATGGAAACAATGTCATTCTTAGTTGTTGTACTCACATAGTATAGACAGGCTGACTGGTTAAGATTAGGCACAAATCTGTAATAGCTAAGGTTTGTGACAGGTGTTTGAATCGTCTTTAATGAGAAATAGTGTTAAGTAAACACTTAAGCAACGTTTTTGCTACTAGACTTTGCATATGTTGTTTGAATAGCATTGTATGTATGTGGGTGTGTCCAAGTTTCAAGTGCCCTTGCAATTTTAAGTGCTTGGTGACATCACGCATGACTGCTCTGACTACAGCTAGGTGTAATCAGAAACACCTGCAAGGGCGGAGATTGAAGTGTGGACACCTGTTTGACCAACCACACTGTTCCTCATATGTCCAGACCTCACCCCTCCTCCCTCCTCTTTCTTTTCTTTAGTCCTCCAGGTACTGCCTAGTTTAGCTGATCTATTTGAAATGTGGTTTTGGGCAGAGTTCAGGTGTTTAGTCCCAATTTAAAAAAGCATCCATGAAATCAGTGACTTCCTGTCTTTTGGCATGGCCACTGTTTGTTTACTATTATGGCCCTGTGGATGGAGGTAAGTTGAGGGTCCTCCTGGTAGAGCCTGCTGGGTAAGGGGCTACAGTCTACAGTTAATTTCACAGTAATTCTCTGTAAGTGGGTATGTCTTTGTGCATAACTAGTGGCAAAACACCCTGAAACCCACAGCGTTACTGAAAGCATGTGCAGGCAAAAACAGACATGACACACAGCCAATGTCACCTATGAAGTCAGCAAAGACGCTCGGACCCTCACCTTGGCCCGTCCTGACTGTATGTTTAGCTATTGTCCTGTGCTATGTTACAGTATGTGAACACGTGATTAATCACTGTTATCTTTAGCGCTGTCAGCCCACCGAAGATTTATGATGACCATAAAAGCAAAAACATACACGCAACTGTACACGGGGAGATAAACAACATGGAACACATTCACTAGTGCTTTGCACCTGCACCTTGTTAAATAATACATGAGGACTTATAATTGGGAGTTCATGATATGGACGGTGGGTAATTGCTGTTTTGTGCACACTTCAGCAACACAATGCACTTTTAAAACCCAGCAGGTCTAACATAACAGCTCCTAGTCGGTGTTTGGTTTTTAAATACACTTTTGCATAATTACATATCGTTTAATAGTGGGCCAGCTTTTACCTAAGTGATTATGCAGCTGACATGGGCTCAGAGTATCCACCGGCGCTGCGATTCTCAGGAACAATGGCGCCTTTGTCTGTGGTTTGACTAAGTGTTTTCTGTATGCCACAAGGCGCTTAAGCAGAGAGCACAGCCTCACATTCAACTCAGAGGAGTGACCTTTAGAGTGAGCAGTCTGGACACAGACTAAGACAACTGAGGAGGTATGAGTAAGTCGGTACTTTTTTAGTGTAGTTAAATTATATTTGCCATTACACGTGTCGGAAAACTATTGGAAGTATTCACTCTATTCTGGAAGTTGCCGTAGGCGCCGCCATCTTTATTCAGGTCGTATTATTTTCTTGACAGCTAATAAGTTCTATAGGGGCTACAGAGCAGTTTTAAAGCCACCCAGGGAGTCAGGGCAGTGTCGACTGTTGTTGCACGTAAACACTGAGCGTTTTACACAAGTCATCCTACTTTATATGATATTTTAGCTGCAAAACTTGACCCAAATTCTCAGTTGAAATGAATGGGATTCATGGGGCGAAATAAAGTCAATAGGGCGATGACTTTATGTGAGTATTATGTCTTCTGCAGAACTATATCAATGTGTTGTTTTGAAGGTGTGCCACTAAAAAAATATTGAGTATATTGTCTATAAAGTTTTTAAAAGTGCAAAATTTAAGTAAACTTGCAACATAGAGTTTTAAAAATGCTATAAGATGATGTTTAGGCACTTTTGGGGTTAATTTGACAGTTCTTTAATACTAGGCCACATGTGTCAAACTCAAGGCCCGCAGGCCAAATATGGCCCTCCACATCATTTTATGTGGCCCTCGATAGGGTAAATTAAAAGGTTTGATGGTAAAATGTCATTTTATCAGTAGATACGCAGTTACACAGACATATTTTTACATCCTTGCAAATGCATGTGCAATATGCATATGCAATTTGTATCCTGAATAAGTAATAAATACAGAAGTAGTTAATTAACAAGTTTAAAAAGTAGTTACATTTATTTTACTTCTGGCCCTTTGACGACAGCCATTTTGCTGATGTGGCCCTTGGTGAAAAGATGTTTGACACCCCTGTACTAGACCCTCTACAAAAACTTTAGATTTGACCAATTCCAAGAAGTTTGCCCCTGGAGATTCACATCTTTGGTCTGTTACTGAGATACTGAAGCATCTGTTAAGTTATGCTCGAATTTTTATATTTTAAGGTCGAGGCCAAAAATGGTCAGAATGTTATTCGTGAAAACCTGGAACATATTTTACTGCAGTAACGCCAATACTACTTGCACAACTTGAAAGGAATAAGATAGATTTGGTTACATTTCTTGATATAAGGATTGCTATAGGGACAGGGAGGCTCAGTGGAGAGTAGTTTTTTTTTGCTGAAACTGTAAAATTCTAGTACATTTCCACTATATTTAAAATCTTGTGAGTCAGTTGTTCATCGGTTTAAAACTCAGCTCCTCACTACTACATACAGCTTTCTTGCACGTAAGCTGCGGAGTATGACAACACAAAACGCTCGCCTATACTTTTACCTGTCTTCAGCACAATTTAGTTTAGAGTTGTGCTATCTGACAGTTCCTTACAGCCAAGTTTAAACTGCTGATATAACTTTTTTCCAATAAACACAATGTTGTCACCCACCTTTAGGATCAAATCATAAAAATGCTCTGTTCTTTAAACCACTCCCATCGGCCTGCGTGTTTACAGCGTGAGGAGGAACAAGATTCCTGCAAAGAAGTGCAAAAAGCTTCTAATCCCACACTGACAGGTTGTGTAGTTGTGCGCTGTTGTGTGTGCATTTGTGCTGTGTTATTGGCCACAAGTTCGGCCCCGAGTCACGACCATTTTCCACTTGATTCACCAGCCACTTTTCCCAACACAAAACCCTTCAAACGTCTCCTTTAAAGTGGCAAAGAAAACAGGATGAGTAAGAATCCGACACAATCATGACAGCTCAGTGTCTAGTCATCTGATGAAGTGGGTGGAACCAACAATGGAAAGGATTTAAAATAACATGAAAAATATAAGAGAAATATGTCATTGAGAGTGAAAATGATATGATGGAAACAGTAAAACATAGAGTAAATGAGCAAATATATGAATATACTGTGCAGTCACTTAACTAGGCCAGTCACAATAACACATTTTAGATATATTACTGCAGAGAGATACTGCCAAAAATGATAATATTGCAACTACTTGACACAACTGACTCAATAACAATAATAGACAGTATCCTGGCCTGAGCTGCAACAATAGCAGAATGAAGCAATAATTAACTATTGAAGTCACTTATTCAACCTTTTACAGCTCAAATGTTGACGTATTACAACAAAAATACCCCAGATCTCCCCACTTTTACAAAGAAATTCTAAAAATGTCGAGCCCTAAAGTATATTGTTCCAGCTGTCGTGTATTGAAAGATAAGTTGATATTATAATTATCGTGACAGGGCTACATGTAACTCACAAACCTTTATTGATGAAAGGCAAAATGTAACTTAAAAAGACAAAACAAGTCAAGAATATACAGTATGATGTTGTATGGGGGGTATTTAGTATTAAGATATAACATTCATAGATATCTAGTAGAATTGCAGTGCAAGGAGCGGATTTTCATTTACTGTTTTTGTTGTTGAAAACTGTCTGTGATATCTTTAACCCTACATGTATCACAAGTATGAATAGAGTGTATTTTTGAGTACTCAAGCCTCAAAAGCAGGTTACACTTCCAGTTTTCACTTTAAAGGTCTTCCATTAAACAAAATTGACTGCTGTGAGCCATGTTAAGCTGTGTCATAATATTGTTGCCTCCTCAAAAACATACCTAGAGTTGTATTTGCTTCATTCACACATGTTTGAGTAACCCTCTGTCTAAATCTCCAAAGCTCAAAATGCTCTGTTCCACCTTGTGATGTCATGTGGTAGTAGTTTTCAAATTAACAACTACCTTTTTGTCTTTTGTTCAAGAGAGACTGGCAATTCGAGGACTGAAATTGTCCAGATGATTCTAGTGAAGGTGTGTGGAGTTTAAAAACACAGTGGAGCACTTCCTGTATTACCGCATGACATCACGAGGTGGAACAGAGTGTTTTCCGTTTGAGAAGGATTGTGTGTAGATGAAACAAAACACAACTCCGGGTCTGTTTTTGGCGAGGAAACATCATTATAACATAGACCAGAAAATAGCGCAACACGAGCCCCTTTAAAACCTACTACAGAATATTCATTTTTAAGCTTTTATGGTTTTTTGTTTTTTTTTTTTGTACAAATTGATCAGGATTACGTCACGTGTTCTTCGTGGAAGTTGCCGCAGACACAGCTGAGACCGGCTCCATCTCTCCCGTGTCACTGCTGTGTCATTATGCCACTAACGACCGTGTAACTACAACACCTGTCAACTCCTCACCCAAACTCAAAACCGGGTGCTAAACGCTGTCGCCGTCTAATGGGAGTCTGCCAGTGGGACCCAGACCAGCAAAATATAACATTAAGGAGTATTATGTGTCAGTATAATACCTCACGATTAGACTTTGAGCACACTACACTTCTGCCTTGTTGTCTAGATTACCCAAATGGTTCCTCTGTGTGCAGTTACAATGTTTGTCAAGAGCAAATCAAATCATTACATGTGTGAAAGTAGCAGTGGCTCTAAAGTGTGTTTTAATTATGCGTTTTATTGTTCCACAGACAAAAGCTCTGCTATGCTAGGACAAAATGTGGCACCACTGCTAACTTGATTTTTCTGCTTAATGAAAAGAGCAGAATTGTTAATGTGCCACCACAAAATACAATAGTTCATTAATCCAAGTTCTGTGAGTTCAGATCTAAAACCAAGTATTTAATTATAACGGTAGCACTGGTACAGACCCTGGGGAGTGTTGCGAGCTTAAGATGTGTGCAAACTTAAGATGTGTGCAAGGAAGCGATTTGCCAAGGCTAAGCTCTGAGCGTTTTGAAGTTTTATACAGTTTTGTTCAACATGCAACTTCACGTTTCGCTGTTATAAACAAATCCACCATTTGCAATCTGAATTAACACAATTTGGATTATTCTACGATTGTATTTTGAATGTTAAAATACTATACTCACACACGGCGCATTCAAATATACAAATTAAAGTGGTTCATTGTAAGTTGTTGTCAAGAAAATCTGTTGTCGACGCGCTGTTTACCCAAAAAGACTCAGCACAAGTGTTAGACTTTTCTTCTACTCTGATCAGAGGGGAGCGAGCACAGGTAAAGAGCAGCGCAGACTTTGCTTCTGCGATGCCTTCCCTGTACCTTCTCCACTCTCCCTTAATCGCAGCAGCCTTTTATTTAAACACACTGACAGAAATCATCATTACTTTAACATACTTATCAGAACTAACCTTGTTATCTTTCCACGCAAATATGACCTTCCACCCTGGGCCTCCCATTTCCCATTTTTCAATTCAATTACACAGGTTCCTGGTCTTTCCACTCGCATCCCAGTTTCCTGTTTTCAAGCATACAGTTTATTAGATGATAAAACATTAGCATAATTTTCTTACAGTTGTAAATGTGTTTTTGTTTTTCGGTTCCGTTCAAGATTGTTCTAACTGTGGAGGATATCCCTTTATGTAATACTTGAGTAAATCTCTGCCCAAACATGGCGAATCCCAGGAGGTGGCAGTGACATAACCGGTGGTTGCATTATGAGGCCAGAGGAGAGTGTGGGGCCTTTGTGTGGAGAGTGAGATCCAAGTGAGACACGACAAGAATACTGCATCAGAAAACTCCTCCTGAACTCAATAGTCTAAACCTGTGTCTGTTTGAAAATAGACCTGTCACGAAGCTTGATATTTTGCTGAAGTAAATATAGATGGTGATACTGAAACAAATTTATGCCACAACAACCCAAGAGCAGATTTAAACCGCAAAACTATTCTAAATGTGTAATACTGTTAAAAAAAAAAAAAAAAAAAAAAAAGAAAATCATGAGCTGCAATAAATAAACAACAGAAGGAAACACTTTAGTACTTAGTTTGCATCTGTAATGAGTCATAGAAGTTATTAATTCAAATTTTACGACTTAAATTGTATCGCATAGCTAAAAAATAACCAAAGATTTCCTGGTAGTGCAAAGAAAAAGTGCACATTATAAAAACTGACTCTAAAAAAATATTGTTCCAACTTTCATATATAGAATGATATGTTGGTATAGTAATTATCATGGAAAAACGGAAGTGTATTTTCATATGATATATCAAACTGTATCTGGTACAAAAAGACAGGAGTAACTAGAGGATGAACAATGGACCACAATCAGTTGTAGATTATTGTTATTCTTTTACTGCTGTTGTATGACATAAACATTAGTCCAATGCCGTTCTGGTCTTCCGTTCGTTTATTTTAGATTTTTTTTTCAGACCAAGGTTTAGCTTGCTTTCATACCTGACTGCTCACTAGCGCTCTTCCTCAAAGTGGTCATGTTGCTGTGACATGTCCGGTCGGCTGGTTTAAACACACACTTGGGATACTGTCCTGAAGAAGTTGGACTGCAAATGGCGCTGTCCTCCTGTCTCCACTGGTACGAACACAGCGCCAAAACCTGTTTAAATCAGATGACCGACGGCACAGCAACATCAAGTGGCCACTCTGAGGAAGGCCGCTAGTGAGGAAGACCGCTAGTGAGCAGTCTCTAACTGTCAGGTATGAAAACAAAGTAAATCTTGGTCTGACAAAAGAATCTATTAAAATATGACATGAAAGTGCTCGAGGCAAAGCTCTCAGTTTATTGGACAATCTTCCAACTCTTAACACCAAAAGAACAAGATCGTGTATAAAAGCTCTCCTGATCGTGGCTGAGTGATCCCTTAAGGCAGAACTGTCCAAACTATGGCCCAGGGGCCAAATGCGGCCCTCAGACCAATTTTTGTTGGCCTTCATGACTCCTCCTAAACTGGCCCAGTTGATCAGGAAGTCTTTTTTTACTACAAACTGGAGATTCTACCTCTATAACCTGAATAACATCACATTGCATTGTGACACAGACCTCAAAATAATCTTCCAAGTCTTATTAAAGGTACAATGGCTCTATCAAACCTGTTTTAAATCCAACATTTGACCCCCTGTATCGACATTAATCTGTGGCCCTCTGCTTCAAATATGTTTCAGTGAAAAAGTTTGACACCCCTGCCTTAAGGTGAACAGCTCAGTCACACGAGAGGAACTTAGATTAGAGCTCCTGCTCCGTAGGTATGGTAGATTAGAAAGATTTAATTCTGTCTATACCTATATTTTTGATCAACTTCAAGAAAAAAACAACACGAAATACAGTTAAAAAGGAAACACAGTCTCATGATTCTTTTTGAAGTCATTGCCCAACAACATGTAAACTTTTTAAGATTTTTTTTAAATTTGTATTTTTTTTTTTTAATGCTCATTGTAGTCATGTATTTTGTTCCTTTTGTTCATATTTTGCAGCTAATGATAAATAACCCTGCACTGAGAACACAAGCCCATACTGAAAAACACACACCTGTACAATAGTGTGTAATGGTCAGTCTCTAAAAGCCGTGGTCTCGCTGCCGCTCATAGAGTAACAGTTCCCGTACACCGCATGTGTTTGTGACTGATAATGTGCCATTTCCATGTGCTCCTCTGTGCCTCTTCTCATGTTGAAACATCTCAATTAAGCCTCCTAACTGGTGCAGGCTCCCATGGGTGCTCCCCGATCCATTCTGCTGCTGGTTTATCGAGGAACGCACAGGAAGACAAGGCACCGTGCCAGCTCCAAATCCTCACCATTACATGTGCGTCTAATGTATTCAGCATGTGCCAAGGGAATAGTCGAAACGCAATTTGTTTGTTCTATCAAATCTTTACCCCCCTCAATCTGAATGGAATTACCAGGCGGGGGATCGCTTAATAATTTATACAGACAACAGAGGAGACAAATTGCACCGTGCGTGATTGGCAACTAAGCATCACCGCAGCTCACCCTTGGGTGTTCACTGGCTTTGTGTTTTTTGTGACAATAGATCGCGTTTGGACCACATGACATCGCTATCCTCTCTCAGCTTGTCTTTTGTCTGTCTCATATCGCCCGATCCAAAGGGCTGACTTCAGAGGCGTTTTCCCACCAAGCGCACACACATGTAACAGGCGCGGCGGGGAGGGCTTGGGAAATTGGCTGTGAAGCTACTCACTGCTTGCCCACTGCGAGCTGAATTGGCCTGTACGGATGGTGGTTTAAAAGGACACGTGTGCCAGAACTCGCCCGACCAAGTGGTTAATGTCTCTCCAAGTGCGACAAATATGAAATCAAAGATACAAATGAAAAGAGGAAGGAAGATCTGGGGTGAATAATTGTTTTGTGTCAAGTTGAAGGATGATTTAACAACAGAGAAAGAATAAACAATGCATCAATAATGGTTTTCAAGACAGCAGCGTACCACAAAGGAAACACGCATGAACAGCTTTTGTCATTTCAAACATGAGGAACTAATTTGGAATGAGACATGAGGATGCTGCCTACGATGGAATTTGAATGCTGATTTGATTGTGTGAGTTTTTAAAGTGCTAAATATAATTGTTCATGTTTTCCAACAAGCGTTCAAATCTGATCTTACTTTTAATTGTACCAAAGCTAAAATACTTTTCTTAGTTCAAATCTTATACAATAGCAAAATCAAGTTCCACATCACTTCATGACAAGTGCAAACTATTTAAGAACAAAAGATATTCTTGCTACTACTGCTGCTGCTGCTACTACTACTACTACTACTACTTTACTGCATCCTCCTACATTTCCAGCACATTATGATAATAGAGAGCTTTTAAAGAGCTGTCCCCCCTCCTAGCTTACATCTTTATTTGTATTACACATTTTATCAACTTTCTTAGTGCTGCACAGAAGTAACACAACTTCAGTGAATAAACATACTGACAAAAAGCCTAAAAAAATATACATTAGCTAGTCGGAAAAAACATCCACCTTTGTGCTGGAAAAAACATAAAGTGCAGCTTCAGTGTTTCTCCTTCTCCTGCACCGGTCATGTAGTTAGCCTCTCTCTCTCTCTCTGTCTCTTCCTCTCTCTCCCTTTCTCTCTCCCTTCCTCTCTCTCCTCCTCTCTGTCTCTCTCCTTCTCTCCCTTTCTCTTCCTCTCTCCCTTTCTCTCTCTCTTTCTTCCTCTCTCTGTTCTCTTTCCACCTCTCTCTCCCTTTCTCTGTCCCTCTCTTCCTCTCTCTTTATCTCTTTCTTCCTCTCGTCCTTACTCTCTCTCCACTTCTCTGTCTCTCTCTTCCTCTCTCCATCTCTCTGTTTCTTCCTCCCTTTCTCTTTCTCTCTCTCTCTGTCTCTTCCTCTCTCTGTTTCTTCCTCTCTTTCTCTCTCTCTCTCTCTCCCTTTCTCTCTCTCTCTGTCTCTTTCTCTCTCCCCCTCCTTATCTCTCTTTCTCTCTTCCCCTCCTTATCTCTCTTTCTCTCTCCCTTTCTCTCTCTCCCTCTCTCTCCCCCTCCCTCCCTCTCTCTCTCCCTCTTTCTCTCTCTCCCCCTCCCTCCCCCTCTCTTTCTATCTCTCTTTCTTTCTCTCTGTGATCTGATCTGAAGTGATGTTCTTTCTAAAGTCACCTCTGCTGTCCTGCTCTCCATTCATCTCCTCTTGTGGGGGTCCATCTTGTCCTTTGCCAGTCCAGGACCTATTTCCTCGATCTCAAAAATCATATTAATCTGTATTTTGCTAGAACTTGGGGCATGTTTTGTTTTTTGTTTTTTTTGTTTTTTGTAACTCTCTTCCCATAGTTACAAAGTCCTTTTTTTTTTTAATTCCAAGATGTCTGTTATTTTCTCATTTCTCACCACCTGTGCCCTCTCTTGATTACATTTTGTCTATACCCTGCACCTCAAATCTCTTCCTCTTTTATGAGTTGCTTCCCCCTCATAGTTTGTGTGTCTGGACCACATCTGTCCGTCCGTGGTGAGACAGGACGTCCAGGTGTCTGTGCTGCAGTGTGGAGCGGGCCTCTTGTCTGTGTGAATGGAACAGATGCTCACAGATTAGAATGACTGGCCTCCCTGTAGATTCACAGACAAATTAGAAAGCCACTCGCATTATTCAGGCTGGACCTTTGCTATGTCAACCTGGAGTCTGCCAAAACAAAAGGCCACGGTCATAGAATTGTCACTATCTCATCCAATCAGCCTCTGTAATTCCAAGATGTTTAAGATAAATTATGATTCAAAATTCATTGCAATCAAGTCTGTGTTTTTTTCTCTTGACCTAATGAAGTGCTCACAACATGCACTGCTCAGATAAATACAAAAAAAAGTCACTGACACTTTTAAATCTTCAATAGCTCCTATAATTCTTAAGTTATACTCACTAAATTTTAGCAGTACGTAAAGTGAATCTTCCGAGATTTTTGGCAATATATACGGTTATAATTGTTCGCTTACACTTGAGCCTATCACTACTTAAACTAGAGGAAATAAATATAATGTTTTTAAGTGTCCACTATTTTCGATTTCGCCCTGAATAGCCCGATCCAACACACTTTGCATAACATTTGAAAGCATTTCCGGGCTTATGACTCTTATTTGATCCTTGATATATCACATTTTAAGTCGTTTATTGTCTGAGGTTTATTCACAAACACCTTTTCTTTAAGATCGCACCACAGGAAGAAGAATCTGGACTAGTCAGGTCTGTGGAGATCACATACTGCACCCTGTCTTTGAAAACGACTTATTATTTCTTTAATGGTGTTTACACTGGGGGCATTTCTGGTATTAAAATGTCGACTGTAACACCACTGGGTTTCTGAATTTGACCCATGTGGCTCAAAGTATCACTGTGAAAACTGACTCTGAAAAAATAAAATAAAAATATTTAGAAACAAAAGAATTATATGTTTTTTTTGTTGTTCTATTGCTCATGACATAAACATAAAAACATCAGAAATTTGAAGCAGCAGAATAGGTATAAATTCATGTTCAAAATCACTTTATCTATCGCAGATTAAAAGGCAATATAAGGTAGTAGTGGGTAGTATTACAACTCTGTATTGCCATGAAGACTCCAATGTAACGAAGTATAACACACCACAGTTTTTTCTAATATTTCATCGTCTTTTTCTTGTTGTTCTTGTTGTCAATAATAGACAGTTTAAATCCAACACTAGCCATTAACAATATGACTTTACGGCAATAAGCATCTTCGTGAATGGCATCTTTTACACTTGAAATTATTGTATTTATCTGTAGCGCTTGAGGCAAAGTTCTCCATCTGATAAACAATCATGTGTTTACACCAAATGCCGTAATATCATCTGAAATCATAGAACCAAACGCCCGAGGCCGACATCTCAAGGCAGGCGAAACTATTTAAGCATTTCAAGTAGTTCTCGCACAATACGTACACTCCTGTCTAGTGCACTTAATCCTGACACGCCTTTAAGAAGTGTCCAATTTGCAGCTGTCCCTCCAGACGTAAGCGAGGTAAATGGGTCCAAATTAAAGCAGGTGCCCTCCCAGTGACACTGTCTGAGTGCCCCAGCCTGCTCTGGAGCTGCTGGCTATAGAATGAAATGAGAAAGAAGATTAAGAAACTGGATATTCCACTCCTTACAGGGTCTTTTAAAGCTTCTTAGGCTCTTTCACTCTGTCTACCTCCTCCCTGTCTCGGACTATTGAATAAATGATGAAATTCAATCCAACTGCACGATCACTCCACTTCTTTGTATCCCTTTGCTGTTTGTGCCACTGCGCCGTCTCTGGCTCTTATCTCCATAATAACAAACAGTCCCCTTGTGTTACCGTAGTTGTTTGTCCCCGGATTTTCCTCATTTGATTTTCTGCCTCTTCTTGGTAATTGCTGAAAGTGTAGAGCACAGCTGTGGGTTCCTTTTATAGGCTCACACCAGCTGGAGGAAACAGGTTGGGACAAAAAAAGTTCTAATCGCACCTGCACTGTTCTATCACTGTCCACCCATAGCCTAGTGCGGGGCTGCAGTATCGACTTATGCCGGTAAACTCTTTTCTCGAGTGTTCTGGCTTCAAAATAAAACAAAAAGTGAAGATGCATTTTAAAAAGGATTACTGATTTTACAAAAAATTTGAAAAAGTAAATTTTAGATATATGTTCACACCAGTTAGTTAATTTGTCTTTTTCTGTTTCACTGTCAAAACCTGCACATAATTGATTTTTTTTTTTTTTTTTTTTTATTGGTATGGACTATAGGAAATGTATTGGACATAAGGGCATTTATTGTATTTTACTGCTAATGTCAATGATGAACTGTTTGTCTTATAATGTAATTGTACTGAAGTGTGTATTTTAATGTGTGTTCACCTGCCCAGGGACTGTACATGGAAAGTAGCAGTAGCTAAATCTGGTACAAATTGTCTCTTCTTTTGTTAGATTAATAAATTTGTACGTGGTCCGTGACAAATAAAGAATAAAGAAAGAAAGAAAGAAGTGCGTCCCATCAGGTGCGGGAGAGTTGGAAAGCTCCCTCGTCTCCATTCAATCTTTGCATCTCTCATATTGTCTGATATATGCTGTATATGAAACACTAAATTATATTACTACAGCAATTAAAAAAAATAAAAAATAAAAAACTGGTGATGGTTTAAGTTTATACATTTTATTTATGTATTATTATCATTATCATTATTATTATTATTATTATTATTATTATTATTATTATTATTATTATTATTATTATTATTATTATTATTATTATTTTACAATATTTAATATAACAGTAAAAGAAAAATTAAATTCTCTCAACTGGACTGGAGTTTTTGAGTGAGGACATTTCGCCGCTTCTTCACTTCTAGGCGGATTACTGGTGGACACCGGATGGATTGTCTTTCCTAATAAAAATTGCCTCTTCAGGTCCCCTCCACCTTAGATATAAGACCCTGTAACCAGTAATCTGACCAGAACTGAAGAAGGGACTTGGATGAGCAGCAAAACATCTTCACTCAAAAACTTTTTATCCAGTTGACAGAATAAAATTTTTCTTTTACTATGAATCACACATGGAGGACTGAGGGATTACACAGACATAACAATAAATAAATAAAATAATTAATAATAATAATAATAATAATAATAATAATAATAATAATAATAATAATAATAATAATAATAATAATATATTTTATTATAATGTTTGATAATAATTATATTCAGTTTCTATTATTAGTGGTTACTTTACATCATATATTCCATCAAAGCCATTTGAGGTCTTTATATTATGTGACATGCAGATATAATTGTCTTGTGATAAATAATGCATTATAAACAACATTATCTATGCATACATTTATTTTTCTAAGTGAAACAAGTATTGTAGTACTATAGCTAGTGGCTTAGCTCTGTGCATCTGGGGACCACTCATAAACCAACACTAGATAGAGAGAATACTAGGCCTCTGTGGGAATTCTACAGTCTTTGAAATAGAGACCTGCGTGTGGCTCATTAATTCATGCCCACTGACTGACCTACAGCTGTGAACGCTATAATGGAACTAAGTAAATATTAGCATGACAGTTATTAGCTTAATTCTAGAGGGCTGCACCATAAACAGTAATCTTATTGAAATCACAGTCTGAGTTGGCACTATTATCAAAGACTGTAATTACTTAGATAATAGAACACATCTTGTTGTACTTGTTTAAACTTGTACAAACATGTTCATGGTTCATGCACGGGTCGTCTTCGATTAGTTGAGTCATATTTCATCCTCGTCTCAAATGTTGACACAGTTGGAGTCGCTTACAATGTGCAGTCGTGCTTTAAACATGTACTGCAAATGGAATTGTTTGAAAAATCACAGTTTTAATTTTACGTACAAAACGGTGCGGCCCAAGTACTCCGGCTTCATCCATTCTCTACAGTCTGTTTACGATGTCTGTCTCCATAATCTCTCTGTCTCCAGACCGTGCCAGCTCATCCACACCCATTATCTCCCAGTACGCACTTATGATAATACAGTCACTGGCCACTGTACAGAAGCCGATGAAGTCCACAACCTCCTCTTTCCTCACCCTCTTCACACTCTCTCCAGTATTCCTCGTGCATCGCAGCCAGGCCTTAAATCTCACATTTCCGTCTATTTGATAAAGTATGGGGAAAGCCTTCTGCCTCTGAATACAGCGGTGTTGGGAGATGTGCCAGAGGAATACAAAGGAGGCTTGTATCAGATAAAGCAGAGATCTGAGTGGAGAAGAAGGGGCTGGGATGCTGGAGTTAAGCCACTGCCTTCTGTGTGTGGATTTACACCGGATTTCCTTCAGGTGACACAAAGAGTTCCACACACAGATTTTTAAGCCTTGTTTCTGATAAGTAAAACCTTGACAGCAGATTGGTGGTTGGTGTTAAGTAAAAGTTGTTAAAAAGTGTGGATTTTAACATGGTGTGGTCACTGGATTTTGGTACAAGCCATTCAAGATCATTTAAGCTTCGGGCAGTTTTATTCTTTGTGCTGTATTTCTTTTAGTCTTTTATTCAATTTAATTTTACTTACAAATCTGAATATATCACCTTTGACACTTTTTGCTATCCTATATTAAAGCTGGGAGATAAAAAATAAAATAAAATAAAAAATACCGGTAATATTGCAACTGTTGTTTAGGAGATATACAAAATTAGAATATGGAGTATATCATCCATAATTCAGAAAATTTACATACAAAAAAAAGAAAAAATTACCACAAGAAGAGATTGAAACAGCTAGCGTAATAACACAACACAGGGGGTTAAAAAGGTATATCTGCACATTTGTAGTTAATTTTATGCCAAATGCATTATTAAAATATTGTCTGAATAATTTGCTGTTGGTTAATAAGAACTATTCTTATACTAGAATTTGTGATGTATTTTTAACAGCCCATGTGAATTGATAAAGTTTAGTTCTAGTTTAGTCTTGGTTTATTACAAAGTACCAAACATTATCCTCTAATAACTTTTTGACATTTTTTGTTGTTGAAAGAATGCTCCCTCTTGTTTTCTAAGTTCTTGTCTTTAATAGAAAGTTGTGTCCTCTTACCCGGGACGTTTACTGTGTGTGTACTGAAACAATAGCTTCTGTCCCGTCGGTCCATCTGTCCTGTGCTCTTTGTATAAGGCCCACTCCATCTCCATCTCTGCGTCTGTCTGAGCTGCTGAATTATTCATGTCTCGTCTTCAAGGAGCCTCTTTGTTCTCCTCTGCTGCAGCCAGTGCGTTCCTGGGAGCACTCAGGGTAATGTGCACGTAGACGTGTGAGACACATGTGCAGCCCGCTGCAGCTCAAGTCAACGCCAAGTTCAGGGAGCGTCTTTCATCGTATTCACATACAAGCTCATTCTCAGTCAATATGCAGTTTGATTGTATATTAAGTGGAAACTATTTTAAATACATTTTTGAAATTGAAAAAAGAAAAAAAAAAAAATTTCCAGTAAAATTATAAATGGAAAACATGTAAACTGCTAAGGCCAACATTGTAAATACAAATTTGCTCTTAGGGTTTTGCCTTATAAAATAAATACAATATTTGAATAGTTGCTCATATGGTGAATTTACATTTTTTTTGTAAGTGACCACTGTTTTGTTCTTTTTTTCTCCTTGCCGAGAAGGACGGTCTAAGGACAGAGGACGTTCTTGGACAGTTTGCTTGTCTGTTTCTCTTTCAATGTTGATTTTCTAACTTTCTCTTGGTTAAATCAATTCTCATGTTCAGCCCTAAGAGGCGACTGCTCTTGTGACTTTGGGCTTTACAAAAATAAATTGATGTATTTACCTGTTTGAGCTGCTGGCTGCCAACCATCCTCCAAACTGTCACGTGTCTTGATGGTGACGTGTCATATATCAGCTGTTGTTACATCCTTAGGGCGGTCAGTCTGACAGACCTAGCAGGTCACTCAAACTGACCACGCCTCCTGTTGCCCAGGGGGCCTTGGAGAAGGGTGTCCCATTTGTGAAAGGGGGAATTCCCCTTTATTATGGTTGATGGTGTCTGCTCCTCATTTTCTGATTTCATTGTCCTTTATTTCTTTGGCAGTGATCTGATATGCAAAAAGAATAATCATATCATGGACTGGGACAGGCCACAGGGCATAGAATCTGAAACCAAAAAGTTGAATCCTGCCAGGTCTGCCAGGCTGAACACGTCCTCAGGAAGTAACAACAGATGAAATGTGACACCTCACCACCCAGACCGGTGACTGAGGACAGCTCACAGCTAGCAGCCCAAACATGTCAAGATAAATACATGTCACTGAAAAAGTTGTCTGCTTAAAAGAAATCCAATATAAGTATCATAGAAGATGAATGTTACCAAAGACATATTGTGGGTGTTACATGTTATTATTAATGATAATTTATGGTGACACTTGTTGAAGCCAAATGTTTGAAAACATACACTGACAGCTTCAAACTAACTGATTCACATGCCAAGGCAGATGGAAATCAGCCTCCACTCTGTGAATCCAGGAATTTCTTAATTTCTGTACTGTTGCACGATTAAAAATACAAAGAAAATAACTCATCATCAATAATATTCATCAATATTTTCACTGTCTGCCTCAGATATGGTTGGTCCAGGATTCCACATTTAAACCTTAAACAAATGACACACTGTCGATGTGCAGCACTTACTTAGAAACAGTTGGCCAAAGCTTTGCCTCATTGTGGACTTTCTCTGGCTTCTACAAATTATACTTCTAAGAACATACCTCAATGTTTTGCAGATTTAGAACATCAGTTTTTTGTCCCTTGAGCGCAGCCTCCTCTACCTCCCACACACACCTAATAAGCCCATCATGTTGATGAAGACAAATACAATACTACACATACAAATAGACTTAGCATACAAGTGGCCCATGGCATCAAGTGCTCATGGTCGCTCCACACAAAATGTTGACTTCATTCTTTTTCCCGATTAGAATCACAGCCACTTCACCCGTCAGTGGCCTGGAGGCAAAATGAATATTCAAACCAGTTTAGACCCGGCTCATGCATATTTATAATGGTTAACACCACATATGCAAATGAGCCAGCCAACCCAGATGGCTCTAGATCACGACATAATGATGGCACATACACACTCGCGGGCGCACTGTAAAGGCCGCTTCTCACAAGGCCAAACGCCGTCATGTCTGGAGAACGAGAGACAAAGCAGCACTAGAGGCATCACAAGTGGACATACAAATGAGCCGCTGAAAAGGGGATTGTACACTCATGACCACAACAGAATGGGTAAAAGGTGCCATGAGACAGTTGTTGATACAGTGAATAGAGGCAGGCGGATGCGGAGGAAGAGAGTGTTGTAAATACTGTGACTCTCCAGATACATCTTAAGATAATCTAATTAATGATGAGCTATAATGTGAGCCGTCAACAGGGGATGGGATTAAAGAAGTCCTCAAAGGCAGTAGTGGCTTCTGCTGGCAGCATATTGTCTCAGTAGTACAGATACTAGAATGTACTTGTTGATACCTTTAGTCTGGCCAGCAAGAGTAATTTCTCGATTTCACAAAGACATGAAAATTCCTACTGTTGTGATTGGACCCAGCTTAGGAGTGGATCAGACAAATCACAGAGCAGAGAGCGGAAGCCAAATGTGAAGCGACAAAACAAATTAAAACAAACACAGCGACACAGACCATAGAACATACTTCAGCCTCTTTTAACAGAAACACAGGCAGTTTGACTTAGAGGTAAGTAAGCGTTTCGTGCATTGGTGGATGGAAAAGATGTCTGTGCTTTTCTCTCAAACCACCCATTTACTGAGATCTGTTCCAGGTTGACAAATGCGTACTGTTCTATTCAGAGAGCTATATATCATTCTGGTGTTATCCAGGTTAACTGCAGTTTTTTCACTCAACTACTCAAATCAAGCCGAAGTATCCATCAGTGACCAGAAAGCTTATGTCACGGTTCTGATAGAAAACTAACTCAGTGTTCAGCTCCAGTCAAATGAAGCTCATCAAGGACAGCAGTTTTATGGGAAAATTTGGAACCATGTTTGGAATTCTGGCCGCGAGTATCATAGCAACCAAAGAGCTAATCCAAAGTGAACGCCTCTTCTTTCTCCGCACCGCTGGGTTAGCACGGAGCAGGCGCTTAGCAACGCTATCAATCAAACCTGTTGCTAACGCTATAGCAGGAGTGGTCTCGGGGAAAAGAGGCACCTGATTTGTCTCTTATTAGTGTTCATATCTTGAATCACGAACAAAAAAGCAAAATAAAATAACTGGGATCATGTAGAATGGGTTAATACAAAGATTTTAAAACCGTAATGACTGTAGCAATTACAGAGAGAGGGGTGACAAGTTTCCAATTTAAAGTGAATTGGAGCCAGGGTCGATGGAGCTGGAAACGAGCCCACGATCACTTCCTATTTGGAACACGGCAGCGAGCAGGTTAGCTATGTCCATTTATATATACAGTCAATATATATGCAACCCGCCTCCAGTTCTTCTTATTCCTCATTCTTCTTTTAACCTACTTTTTCTTTTTTTTCTCCTTGTTGTTAGTACACTTTCTTTTTTAACAATCATCAGCTGAGATCCATAACCAGATTAATTCAGTGCATGTTCATTGTGAGGTTTGAAAAATAAATCACATAACCGGCTTTTGAAAATAAACAATATATTTATTCCGACATTGCTTTGCCAACTCAATCCATCTCATAACTGTAAGGAGCATCTGGACGGTCTCACCGCTAACAAACCTGTCGTAAACTTTCTCTCTTGTTATTTCTTTTTTCCCAAGGACCACTAGCACCTCCTCCCTAGGTTTGTTTTCCTTTCCGGGCTGATGCTTTGATCTGGACTCTGCCTCTCTCAGCCCGACAGCAGCAGAAACACAGTGGCTCGATGCTGCTCTGTGGACACAATCAGATATTTCCTTTGAGCTAAGCCTTGTTAACAAGCTTATCGGGCCCATAGTGCTGCCCAATGAGTTGCCAGTGCGCTACATATGACAGGGCTAACACAAACACGCAGGCTTGTGCTTATGTTGTGTAGAGAGATTAGGAGCAGCCTGTTGAATATAAGCCTGCTCCTACTACTGCTCTGTCACTAAGGGTCATTATTAACCTGATGTTTTTATCATGGACAAGAGATATATGTGCAGTGACATATATATACTTTACATGCTGGTGACACAGACTTAAAAACTGCTTTAAGTTTGGGTAAAAATAATGAATTGAGACGTACATGTGTTTGTAAAGTGAAACTGAACACTAAATCAATGTTTTTGCTACTAAAAATGTGCGTACGGTGTTATAATAGTCCTGTTTACTGTTCTGATAACACCTGGCTGTAGGGGCGGAGTTTCACCTGTGGATACCTGTTTGACCAATCACACTGTTCCTCTTATTCCCAGACCCCGCCCCTCCTTCTCCCAGTTTAATAGCTCTATGTGAAATGTGTTTTTTGGGCAAAGTTTAGCTGTTCAGTCCCACTTTAAATTACAATTCAGTTCACGCTTCACATCGAACACTTTCAAGAACACAGACATTTGAAAGAAGACCAAATCTGAACACCCGAACAAAAACAAGAATCCTTGCTTCATGGATAGCAGTGATTTGAACCTGCCAAGATGATTATAAGCAACACATACTGCTGCCAGGGATTTATCGGGAATTGCATGCATAATTAGACAGGATATTTTGCCGTTTGCTGAAGACGTTCTATAACCCAAATTGCTGCAGCATTTGAGATTGGATAATTTAATCAATCAAGTTCTAATTTCATTGTGATTAACTGCGCTGGCCTCAAAATCATCCAGAATTTCAACTTGAAGCAACAAGTAACTTCCATACAAATTTCCATTCAACAGCAACTGTGAAATGCACAAGTGTATGCAGCTTTTGTGTTGTGTCAGCCCAAACAGTACACAGTAGGCTCACATTAGTTTAAGTGTGCAGTCAGAATGAGGTCAGGCAGAGGCACACAGCTCAACTAGGTCAGAGGCTGAGTCACTACGCTGCACCATACCTGGACCTGCACTGGACAAACACAAGTCACAAGTAAGGCAGACATAATCTTTATTGTCACAGGCAGTAATCCAACCCCTATATGGCAAATGTGCATGGGCTACATTCATTAAAACAATCAGTTGATTATGGAACCACTCATGTTAAGAAGTTTATTATCTTTATTATTTAAAGGTACAGTTTGCAACTTGCTGGAGGTTGAAAGTCACTTGCATGATTCTATACAAATAAAAAAATAAAATCATACTTTGGAACATTCGTGGAGATAGATATGTTTGGCAAAGGATCAACATCATCAATCAATTGAAACAAGCAGAAAGAGGACCTCCTTCAGGCTAAATTAGAGCCAGGTTTGTGGAGATGCACGTTTTATGTTTTTAGTCTATTTCTTTGATAAAAAGTTGTAGACTAAGGCCGTGTCCCAATTCGTGAAATGCACCGTTCGAAGTATCCGGCTGAAAATGCGTACTCCTTGGTGTAGCCGCTATCTTGCCGAAATGGGACAGCTCTTTTCGGCACTTCTTGTCACGCCAGAAGTGACGCAAGTGCCCTTCAACAAACACTTCGAACGGTGTATTTAAGCGCACTTTGGTGAATTGAGACATGACCTAAGGCTTTAAAATGCCTCGGAATATGTTTAGGTTAGTTCTTGCATTTATTCATTGACTTAAGTAACTTCAAAATAAATAATGAAGAAGGATTCTGTAGCAAAATGGGTTCAGTATATTTGTCATCTCTCCACAACAGTTGCGTCAAAAAACATCTGCTACATCTTTTGCCTCCATAAAATATCCAATAAGAACCTCTTTAAGAAAACAAGAAGCCAGAGTGTGGTGGCGAGAGATCAAAAGTAGACCTCTCCAGTGGCTGGGAAATGTCTTGGGAATGTACCAGGATCTTATACCCAAAGATGCAAGGCGAAACAAAAAACAACACAGTGACAGAAAATGTGACTGCTTTGGGTTTAGGCAAGACAGCAGCAAGACAGCAGCAAGACAGGACCACATGATAAGTCAGTTATATTTGTCAGCTTTGACAAACGTGCGGCTTGTATTGAAACTGTTCCAGCAAACACACTATATCATGCATGAGCGGACCGAGGCACTACAGGCAGGGTAACAATTATAATAAAAAATATATCATTTTAAAATATAAAAAGTCCAGTGCAGTTCATTTCAAGCCCATAGAAAAGCACACATATGGGGTTCATATCTTGAGTACTCATTCCTGCTCCAGACAAATGACTTTTTGGACTTCCCACCCTAGAAATTTCCATACTTATTACTTTGCCTGACTAAGCCAAAGATTGGACCCAAAGTTAAACAGCTACACATCTGACACATTCTGCTGCAGTCGCTCACCTTAAAAAAAGTTGTAAATGTAAAAGTTCAACATTGTGTCAGCTTCAGATCATGATTTTGTTAAGGGTGTCTCTTTAAATATTCACCGCACTACTAAACGTGCTGACTCATGGTGTAGTTCTGGTAAATAGTCAAGTCAGTCTTTTCTTTATCTCCCAGAGGGCAGCTGTGGTTTGGGTTTACATCACTGCACTTTTCTGTTTACATGTGTGTGTGTGTGCGTGTGTGTGTCGAGGTGATTGCTTACATAAGTGCATGTTTTGTTAGCATGCTACATTACGTGTCTGCTTGTTCTTTTACAGATCCACACCCAAGTGCTCTCCATCTGAGTCTTATGCATTAATCATGATGCGTATATCCAAATGTTGCAGAAGAAGCATTACTGAAATCACATTGTTAGATAAGCTCTATAGAAAGTAAGTTTAATTGACAGCAAGTACCTTTTGATAACTTAAAAACTAATTAAATATGCATTGAACTTTTTTGAACAGTTATTTTATCCTAACTTAAATGCACGTTACGCCATCACACATTCACCTCTTTTCATTTTACTTATGTCACACATGTCAATATATCTAAATATAATGGCACATTTCATAGCAGTCAGCCTTTGACTAACACTTTCATTGCTTGCAGTTGTATAATCTAGGTTGGTAGTCGGTTAAACTTATAGGATGCATTGGTGGCGCTGTCCTTGGTGCTGATTGACACTGCTGATCAGTGTTTATTCAGAGCTGTCCTTGGTGCTGAAATGTCAAACTTCACACAGGACACGTACAGAAGAGCTGCACTGGGACTGCTCAGTCTCACAGGAGAGGTTGCCTTTGCCCTAAATATTTCACTTTATTGTGCTTTTACCCACAGCTCATCATAACTTTATCACCTCATCATTAGTATACTCAAAGTTGTATTTTGTATTTTGATTAGTAATCCTGTGTTTTCCTGCATTCAAGGCTTTAGTGCTCAGATAATTCTTATCCCGGCACACATTTCTACATTTAGATTTGATTATTTGACAGAAATCAAGACTCCAAATGATACTTGTAGGGGTCACATGGCCACTTCGCTCAAAAATAAACATGAAATTTACAATGTACTGCTTGCTAAACTGAAATGCCACTAGTCAGTTCTGCAGTTTTAATGAAGAAGTCAATGCTGTGCCTATTGTTATTTATAATGGTGCCGTGTCGTCTTTAATACAATTTTCTTAGAGCTGTTAAACAAATTAAAAAGAAAACATGCACATTTTTATCTTTTTTCAGTGATGATTTTATCGATGCATTCATTGTTCTCACATCTTTGGACACATGTTTCTGTGAAAATAATTCTGTTTGGGGTTGTTCTCTCTCTCTGCCTCTCTTTGTTGGGTTTTCTAATAACCTGACCTTAACTGGTAATAGACTCCATATTCCATCCATTAGATTGGTCTCGCAGCCTTCATTATTTCCCGTTTTTAAATGTCATTGCACACCTATTATAACTGCCATTGTATTCTGTGGAGTGGCCTAATTGCTAATTTAGAGAAATGCACCCTTCTAAACCCCCTCCATTAATACCAATGCCAGGATGGAGTCCAAAATGAGAGTAAAATATAAAATAGCCTTCCACTGTGCCAACCAGCACCAATTGTTATACAAATAAATGGTACGTTTTAATATGCCATTAAATGTTTTTTAGTTCCATGATGAGGTACCAAGAACTAATTTCTCTTAATCACTTCATAACTCTTAATGAATCCCCAACAGAAGAATGTGCTGCTTATAATCAGCTTGGCAGGTTCAAACCACTGCCATCCATGTACCAAGAACTCCAAAATACACCCAATAGGATTATAGTACCATGTTTTGGGGAACCTGGCCAAATTGAGGAGTGATGCCTCTGAACATTACTGCAGTTTAACAAATTAGTGTTAAAGTCAATTTTGGAATCTTAGTTATGGTGCCAGAATGCCAAATAAACAGAAAAACAAATTGACTTGGCAGTAGCTTGTGTGGTGTTGTGTTAATAGCCAAAGCAAATGTTCAACAAATCTCCTCTTAGTGACACAATCAGGCTTCTGGGAAATGAGGAGATGCACTCACATTCACCTTGACGTTTGCAATAACTGAAGGTCAAAGCTGGTTCAGAAAGAAACAAAAAAATCTGAAACTTTTCATTCTTACTTAAAGGTATTCAAAGTGAGTGTATTCTCTTCTTCCAGGTGTATCAAAAAAATCTCCAAAGTTTCTCCAAAAGGTGCCTTTGTTGCAATGAAGTAGAAACTACACTTAGTTGAAGCCTGCTGTTTAGTGCTAATCTGTGTGTGAACAGATGGCACGCGCTAACAAGCTAGGCTAAATGTAGCCACTGTTGGCATGAGCCGAGACTGATCTCTGACTTCCTGATCCCAAGCCTCTTAATTAAATGCACCGTTTAATCTACTCAGTTTTTAGTCCCTCTGGTGCTCCAAAAAATAATATTGTGTATCACTATTCCCCAATTGTCCAGGGTATCTGGGGGCATACTCGTGGAGTGTTCTCAAAGACTTTCAGCTTTTCATCTACACTACAGGTTGTGGTGAAACCTGTTAGTAACAGTATATAGTTCATTTGTGTCTTGTGTTTTAGTCATTTTACTTTTATACCTGTTAAATGGTGAAATGGCAGATGAACAGAAGAACTCTTCTATCATTAGTCCAACTACAGTCACATTTTGTTTGTGCTTCTGATCAGTCACTGAGTAAACTCAGGACCTCTGCTGGAGCTGTCCATGGTGCTGAATGACTCTGCAGTGTTTGACATAGCACTGTCCCTGGTGCTGAAATGCATTAGGCTCATATAAAATAACTGCCATGGTCAATTAGAGCTACAAGTCATTACTTTGAATACAGTCTACTTACATCTACCCTTACAGTGCTAGTACATTCATTTAACAGTTTACCCGGAGCACTCGACTGCTTGTCATACTTTTGAAAGTTTCCTTGCTTTTGTATACTGAGGATAGGGTTTTGCAATAGAAGTTATCTTTATGCATCAATTGAGTGGCAGATGTTTTCAGAGACTGGCCAGAAGTGGCCAAAGACTCGTGAGAGTTCCACGTGACTCTCATCTGCTCTGTGGGTGGTGAAATTCACATATATTATAAAGCTGTTCAGCCAAAAAATAGTATTATTAAAATTTGTCTTCTTATTTAGTGTTTGATTTCAGAAATCCCTATCATTTTTTAACTGGCAGTGCCCCAGGTCTGATCTGACTACAGCTGTCTACTGAGAGGTTCTCATAATATTCTCAAGAGGCACAACTACAAAGTGCTTTGGAGTTTCTAAAGGGGTAGTGATAACCCACATGTCCATGCTGAGGATTCCCTGGGAGGATCTGTGTTTGATTGTGGAGTGTTTTATGCTGCACGGGTCAGTTTCTAAGTAGAGCTCTTTGCGGAAGCCCCTTGTGACAAGTATGCCACCATGTTATTTAGACACTAAGGCGCAACACGGTCCAAAATGTGTTGTACCAAATGTGTATCAACTACCAGTGGTTCATCAGTGGGTACATTTACACCAGTAAGAATCTGAATAATCAGATTACCCAATTAGGTCAGGTTTTTGGTGAGTGTTTACAGGCACAACAGAAACTGGATCATCAAAAACTTTTGGTGAAAGTTCAACACATTTTTAGAGCTGGCCTAACTGCTGCATTTGGAGGATTATGTTAAGTTGTCCTTTTTGCATGATTTGCCTTTGTCAACAATCAGAAAGAACTCTGACTCACACCACATGACACATAACTACTTACTCTTTTGAAAGACACTGACCACTGCAAACTGGGAACACTTCTAAGAGCAAAATGGAGATGTTCAAACATCAAGCCAAAGCAATACAACAAGATCAGTCAAATTCTTGTCCAAACTTTCAGATTCCTTTTTTATCAGCTTGAAAAACTAAATGTTACGACCGTATACCGCCCCACCCACCAACAGGTGACATAATGAATAAATGCTTGTTAGTATAGCCTCAAAAGCTTGAATCACAGATCATGTTTATTTTACTATTTCTCGGCTTGACTTGTGTTTGGTTGAGGTTCATTAGCAAAGCAGTCACACCAGCCACAGTTTTTCCTAACACTGTCATGACAGATAGAGGTTATTGCAGCCATATGCTACCATCTGTTTTACTTACACATGCAGTAAAGAAACTTGTAAAGCAGAACAGTATCATATTTTCTTCATTTAAAAATGCAAATATGGACACACTGAATCACCTCTTGTATATTGTGACAACTAAATGTACTATGCATTCTTTCCTCTGAGGCCTGACACTAACCAAACAACTATCGGGGTCAGAGGTGGAGTACACACATAATGTTTTCGCTACTACAATGTGCATTACGCATACTAAAGATGTATTGTTTTCATTTGTACTACAGCCAGTATGTTAAGGTTAAGGTACACTTTATTACTACCACTACTGTATGTGCAATGTCTATTAATAGTACTGTTAAAGCTACAATTCCTACTTCTGCAGCTGCTATGACAACCCACTTAACACTAACATCAATACATTTTGGTGAGTTAAATGTTGTATTAGTAGTATCAATAAAACATGGAATATGAAGAGACTGCAGCACCGAAATAAAAGGATCAATATTACTTTGTGGCAGAATTTTCACCAAAAATGTTACAGGAACACGGCAAACAAGAACAGAAACAACATGCAACAGCTATTCTAATGTAATTAAAGAGTCAGTAATGGATTTTAAGCAGGAACTTAACTGGAGCCAGCAGCCAGCCAAACACTAATCCTGCCTTGGCAAAGACAGGCAATTTATTTAGAGTTACTGTGTTTTCCCAGCAGTGCTGCGGAGGCCCGGGTGCTCTAGCTTCTGTAAGCAAAGGTATTAACGAGGCAATGAATGGGATATGAATGCATTAACATGGTCAATATAGAGATTTTAGGTTTACACAATGTGTTATGCTAAGGTATAATTAGCTGGCAAGTTGTTAATGGGCTATAAATGGTGCATCTGTATCAGTGTCAAATACAGTCTCCAAAAATGTACCCTCCCTACTCCAACTACAAGCTTTTCAAGAAAGAATGTTATTCAGAAAAACAAAAGATATATGCTAAAAATGAAAAGAACATAAACACAAAAGTGGCCCATTACTGAACCCTGGGGGACACCATTATACCACCATACAGTAGAAGTGCTTTTAAATACTCCCAAATTAATTTACAAATCTGAGTTATCAAATTGTGTTTCATGCTGTTGTATTCATTGTATTACTAAAACCTTTTTCTGTAGCACAAAAGAAGAAAAAAATAGTAAATGCGAGTCTGTTTGCCTTTAGTCAATCTGTTACTACTTCAATAATGCACTATTTATGCCTCATATTGAACACATGCTCTGAATGCCCAGCCAGATCAATCCAGATGTGGCAAATGTCAGGTCGGGTTGCGATATCGGCCTGCCTCTGCTCTTCTAATGGGAAATGTCCCCTAACATCTGTGCTCTCTGCTCTCTTTCTCTCTCTCTTCTCTGTCTGTCTGTGAGCAGCAGGATAAATTGAATTAGAGCCTCACCACCCACTCAGCAGGATCCGGCCGCCCTTTGTCAGATAGGGGACCACAATGTCACAGAATCAGGGTTAGCAAGATAAACACAGGGCAAAAAGATATATGAGAATAATACAAAAATGCCCCTAAAAGAACTTGTCTTCTGTGATTCTATGTGACAGATCTGCCATTTTTTGTATTGGGAATTCAACAAAATAGGCATATTTCTGCATGCCATGGATGCCCTGGATGCTATTGCTCCACAAGGAATTGGTGGGAAAGGCAGAAAAAAGTTGAAATCGCATTTCAAAAGTCTACTCTACAAAGGAAGGTTTTAAAAATATGAAACAATAGGGTAAAAGTTTAAATACATGCATGTTTATATTCTGCCCCAATGTCGGAGGGAGGTTCCAGCATCTCAAAAAAGTCCACATCATAGAACTTCAGAAGTGACTGGTGTCTGCTGCTGCTCACATATATCACATGGATGTATTCTGTTCTGTAACATACCACACAAGTCATCATTGTGCCTGTATTTGTTGGCATGGCTATTTTTCCCAATATAATGCCCATACTGGCCATAACTATGTCTCATCTCAATTCATTATGTGTTTAATGATAATGTAAAGCATTTTTTGATTCATAAATAGGACTCTAAACAAGTAAAATTGAGTGGAAATCTCCTTTTCTCTCCCTGTTCATTCACACACATTGCTTTGCAGGAGCTCAGTGTCATTTGCATAATGCCTCCACATCCAGTGGCCCATTAGCAGCACCACGAGGGGCCTGTGTGCATACATTTGGAGGTTTGATTATCAGATGCAATCCACTGCACTGGACCAAACTAACGGGACTCCTACTCAAGCCATAACAGAGGGGAAGAGAATGGATTAAAAGATCTCATGCTTCCATCTTTTCATGAAATAACAATTCTTTGTGCTGAGCACATTTGGGTTTTATGTAATGGAAAACTTATCAAAGACATATTGTCACAGTGTATATGTATGCTCTTTAACATATTCAAACTACAGTATGTACCTAAAATAAATATGTTGCCAGGCAGTTCTTGGATATCAACACCCGGAGCCCTGTTTAGAGAACTATATATCTTCTCTCAAACATGTAAATATTCTTGGCTTGTAGTTTCCTGCCGCAAGTCCATTAACACACCAGATTGCCAATGACATTACGCACACACCACTCTTATAACACCTCCATCAGTATTGCTCAGTGCCAGCAAGGTATAAGGTTCATTTGCGCACGCGCAGCAAAGCCTACAAGACGCACTCACATCGATGCTGCATCTCATTTATTCTGGAGGCTCGATTTCTCTGCCCAGCACGCAGTAGGAGATGCCACATGACACTACTCTGCTATTTTTTACGCAAACGCCCGGTGCGGACAAGACGAGGCTTCTGAGGGCTTATGAGCGTCTTGCAAGAGTGCTGAAAGGCGACAGGGGAG
This sequence comes from Periophthalmus magnuspinnatus, assembly GCF_009829125.3. Lineage (NCBI taxonomy): Eukaryota > Metazoa > Chordata > Actinopteri > Gobiiformes > Gobiidae > Periophthalmus > Periophthalmus magnuspinnatus. The sequence goes on along the minus strand of NC_047147.1, from coordinate 11,763,725 downwards.
CACTCCAGAGGCAAATCCACCTGACATCTGCTTAGGGCTGCCAAATACAAAAAAGCTCCTACTTAAGTTGTTCTCTCCCCGTGTGCTTATGTAGGTTCACATATGGGAGCAAAGCTAAATACATTTGCCTTCATCCATTCCACCTGGCGTCCCAGCTTTACGCACAGGAAAAATGTGACCTCCCAAACAGCTAAAATACCACATCCCACCAGTCCGTTCAACCTCATATGTTGGGCTGTTTTTAGACACCCGTATGACCAACCAGCTGAAGATATGCCCCCCTTTTTTCCTATCCCCGAACAGATTCTCAATTCACCTGATCCAACTGGCGCAGCCACTCAGCAAGAACATGTAAGAAGCCATTGTGTGTGTATAATGAAAGAAAGTAGCCTACTTTACCTTATTTCAAACGTGAAGTTGTGTAAAGTGTCAAAGCGTAATTCTGCTTCCAATTCCCATAATTAGTAGTTAACTCCACACAGATACGCTCCACGTTAAAGAACATCCCACATAAGCATTTGTTTGTGTGAAATAATGCGGTTATCCTTCAGTGGTGGCTGAAATATCCGGCTAGTTCAATTTTAATCCGAGATGCTTTCCGTTGGGGTGCGACCGTTTTGCATTCTGACGGCGCCCGACGACTCCATCCCGCTCTAGCTGTGTGTGCGCGCGCCTCTCCCTCCAGGTCTCATCCCTCCATCCGCGGGGTAATTGAAGAATCCCATCCGACACAAGCTCAAACGATCCCCCCCCCAGAAAAAAACCCACTGGCCCGTTCTGCGCGTATTGTCTTCCCTTGTTCTTGGCCAGCGCTGCCTTTCCACCACAGTCTTCCACTTCTTTTCGCTGTGGAGAAATTAGGAATTCCACTACAAAGCAACGAAATATCCCAAGCTCAAAGGTGGTAAAGTGTGGTTACTCCTGTACAGATCCAGTCAAGAGGTGGAGTTGGGTAAGGTGCGTAAAAATCCGCGTTTAAGTTCAATAGTTGTAGACCGATCATTTCCTGGCAGTTTTTTGGGGGTTTCACTTTACATTGGGCTTCAGTTGTCTCCTCTGTCGGGAGTCTCTCTGTTTTAACGAAGCTCACTCTGCGTTAATTCCTTCCCGTGCGTCTCGTCTGCAGTCAGGAGCGCAATAGAGGAGTAAAAAAAAACAGCACGAGGAAACCGGAGAGAGCCAGACCCACTGGGCTGTGGTCCCGGGGAAGGCGTCCTGCGGTCACTCACGGAGACAGATTAACGGTGGAGTCCCGCTGATCCTCCGCTGTGCCGCCGCTCGCCTCTCCTACGCCGCTAATCCACGCAGAGACGTCAAGTGCGAGGCGAAAGACGAAGCTTCCGTTTAAACCTTTCAAAATAAAAGCGAAGATTGTCTTTGCCTTTTCATTTTTAGAGTGTTTCATGACTTTTCTGTTGTAGTGAGATGGATTTAGAGTTAGTAGGTAAAACATTTGATCATCTAAAGTCATGGATAAATGCCCATGCCTATACAACAATCTAAAAAAAACGTGAAAAATAAAAGTATATAAGTAACAAATGTGTGTAAACTACGAAACTATACAAATGTGTGTAAACTATACGAACTAATATTGTTGAAATTGTTGTTAATTTTCTTTATTATTATTATTATTATTATTATTATTATTATTATTATTATTATTATTATTATTATTATTATTTATTTATTTATTTATTTATTTATTTTTATTATTTTATTTTCTAAAACGTCTTTTTTATCTAAATTCAAATAGCCTACATTTGATTAGCGATTTAAACATATGCCTTTTATTATTTACTTTACTTATTATTTACAATCTTGCTGCTACTCTTTAAAATAACACAGACAAAAGATAAAACACATTTTGAGGAAGTGTCCACACATCATCCATACGTTCATCCATCAGTGTCTTGCCTCACATTGCGCTTGTCCCTGTAGGGGCCTATTGTCTTAAAATCTAAATCTACTTCCGGTTTTCGCTACGCACGCAACCGCTCACTTGACGCATCTCACGTTCTGCTGCATAAAGTTGTTGAAGCCTGTGTCGCGCGCCCTGACAGCCTACACCCCGCGTGCAGAGCCGGACGGTGCGTGGCGTGCGTCCCAGCGGTAGAGAGACGCAAATCTTACGCACCTGTAACATGTGTCTCTGGAGGTTTTATGTTGTAATGTATATTTGAGGTTGAGCCTGTCATGGTTTCAACTCCTTGTGCTCAAATGGGAAATAGAGTAGTGTGAAGTCAAAAAGAAACAAGCCATGCATTTGTGGACTTGGGATATATGTGTTTGCAGAGTTTGTGAACTGAGAAATTGTTTTAATATGTCTTATCTTTTGGCATTTAGTATTTTTAGTATTTAAGTTATTACCTCATTAATGTATTTGATGAATCCTGCAACCAGTCAAGAGCAATGAACATCTGTAGTACAGCTCGGCTTGGTCCGGACAGCCTTAATGGGAGGGTTCAATCACGTCCATGTCTTCTATGGGTAACATTAACTGGGACAAATACATAGTGTAGGGTAGAGCGCTCATCCGGTGATTCACAGGTTGGTGGTTCGGATCCCACTCTTTCATTGGTAGAGTGGTCAGATCCGCTGACTAACCAGCTTCCACAGATGAATGCGCACACTGGTGTATGACTCTGTGTGAATGGGTGAGTGGTTCCATGATGTAAAGCGGTTTGAGTGCCTTGAAGGTGGAAAAACGCTATATAAAGGTGAGACCATTTACCATTTACCATTAGTAGCACAACTAAACCATAACAAGAATGGCATTTCCACAACCATTTAGTTTAACATGAATGGTTGCTGTTATTACGGGCTTTTTTGATGATATTATTCATTTAATTTATATGGTAAACCAATTGTATTGGGTGTTTTAGCTATCTGGTACAATTCACTGCCATCATTTTGCAGTCAAACTCTGCTTAATTGTCACTGAGTCTTATTCAGAAATGTATTGATTTGCGGGTTGCTGCGACTGTTAAACGCTTTCATTTCCGCCCTGTCACTTGGTCTACACTATGATAATAAACACTAATAGAACAGCATCATCCATACTGTTGGACTATAATGCTGCCCATCACTATATTGATTAGTTCTTTACAGCCATGGCAGTTATTGAAATGTTGTCATGGTGCTGATGGGACAGCTTCCTTCTCCATCCACCATTTGACTCATGAATACAGACCTTCCACATCTAGGGTCCCATTTCAAACCTAATCCGCTGCTGGATCCCACTGAGAGAATCAATGGCACAATGGCTTTTAGTTCCACAATCAGGTGTTTTATGGCCCCAGTAAAAGATATTGTCTCGTGTTTGTCTGTCCAAAATCACACGCACTGGTTCAAAATGTCTAGTGACAATGTGTTTTATTTTTTGCTTGTTTTGTTTTATGTTGGTCAGTTGGATCAGGATGTCTCCGGGAATATATTTATTTAATGTGCGATACATTTTATGGCATTAAATAATTGTTGAGCACTAATACAGTAATATTAAATAGCTTAAACAAAAATAAATAATTAAAATCACGTATATGTAACTTTGCTCATATATGGTGATTACTTTGTCTGTAATGTTTCAATATGGTATGAATTCACACTTGGTGTCACCTTGGTGTTGAAGACCCCTCTGACAGAAGGCTCTGCCAGGCGTTCCCAACAGACCCTTACGATACGCTTGGGTCTGCCAGGTCTGTCCGGCTTCCTCCTCCGCCAGCGGATCCAACTCACCACCAGGTGGTGATCGGTTGACAGCTCAGCCCCTCTCTTCACCCGAGTGTCCAAGACACGCAGTCGGAGATAAGATGACATAACAACAAAGTCGATCGTCGACCTCTGACCTAGAGTGTCCTGGTGCCACGTGCACCGATGGACACCCTTGTGCTCGAACATGGTGTTCGTTATGGACAAACTGTGACTAGCACAGAAGTCCAATAACAAAACGCCACTCGGGTTCAGATCAGGGAGGCCGTTCTTCCCAATCACGCCCCTCCAAGTGTCACTGTCGTTACCCACATGGGCGTTGAAGTCCCCCAGGAGAACAACAGAGTCCCCTCCCCAGTTGGTGCACTATCTAGTACCCCTCCCAGGGACTCTAAGAAGGCCGGGTACTCTGCACTGCTGTTTGGCCCGTAGGCCGACACAACAGTGAGAGACCTGTCCCCGACCAAAGGCGCAGGGACGCGACCCTCTCGTTCACCGGAGTGAACCCCAACGTGAAGCGGCTGAGCTGTGGGGCAATGAGCAAGCCCACACCAGCTCGCCGCCTCTCCCCGCGGGCAACGCCAGAGAAATGGAGAGTCCAGCCCCTCTCAAGAAGTTGGGTTCCAGAGCCCAAACTGTGCGTGGAGGTGAGGCCGACTATATCTAGTTGGTAACGCTCAACCTCCTGCACAAGCTCCGGCTCCTTCCCCCCCAGCGAGGTGACATTCCATGTCCCCAGAGCCAGTCTCCATGTCCAGAGATCCGGTCGTTGAGGCCCCCGCCTTCGACTGCTGCCCAGATCTTCATGCACCGGCCCCTTACGGATCCTCTTGCGGGTGGTGGGTCCACATGAGGACGGCCCCACGTCACTCCTTTGGGCTGAGCCCGGCTGGGCCCCGTGGGGCCACCAGGCGCTCGCTGTCGAGCACCCACCCCAGGCCTGGCTCCAGGGTGGGGCCCAGGTAATGCCGGTCCGAGTGACATAGCTTGCCTTGATTGAACACTCGTCATAAGGGGCTTCTGAACCGCTCTTCGTCTGACCCATCCCCCTGGACCTGTTTGCCATGGGTGACCCTACCAGGAGCATGAAGCCCACGACAACATAGCTCCCAGGATCATTCGGGCACTCAAACCCCTCCACCACGTTAAGGTGGCGGTTTCCAGAAATATGTATGTTTAAAGCCTTACCATGGAACATTCCAGGCAAACCAATAACATTTTCTATCAGAATGTGGTTTTTTTTTCAGCTGTTTTGTTTGATTTATTGTGCAGAAAACTTAATACTTTGACATACCTATTATCAAAAGTTTACTCAACAACATACACATTTTGCATTAAACTGACATCACATAACAGAACATAATACTGATTTTGAATACAAAAGCTATACACTACAATAAATCTTGGTAATAACCTGCCTTAATACACACTGGAGGTCAACATCTTTCCAGTTGTGTGTATATAAAACTGCTCCGTGTTTTGCATTGAAAAGGGTGAATCATTCAAACCCAGTGACATCTATATATTGCTGTTCTGATAATACATTTCTCATACACCAGTTTCATCCATTGGCCTGTATCTCCCACTACTATATATTTCGCACTATATATGTTGTTATCCAGCTTTTGTTCCCTTTCTTGCTGTGTGCTACTATAAGCCTGTAAACCTATAGACCTCCAGTGGTGCTGATCAGAGCATTGATTGTCTGATCATCTGGGGACCTTTGTGGAAAACCGTAGAAAGGCTGAAATAATTGGAAAGCTGGACAAAAATCCCCCTTCAGAGATTCTTGTATCAGTGATCGGAAAGGCGCACATCCTACAATGGCACCTTTATATTGTTTATGTGCCACAAACCAAACCAAACATTTATGCTTAAGTAAAAGTGCAGGTACCTGGCAAAAAAAAAAAAAAAAAAAAAATACAAGTACAAGTCCTACTGCCAAATTTGTACCCAAGTAAAAGTTAAAAAATGCATTAATACTCAAAATACTAGTGACTTTTTAATCATACATTGGGCAATTGGGACATCTATAATTTCAAATGTAACTGATTACAATTCACAATTAGAAGTAAATCTACTAAAAAAATGCATGTATTCCCCAAAAATGTCCTTTCTATTTAGTTACTTCCCGACTTTGCAAACACTACCATTGCTTTGAGCGGTCCAACTTTAACTACAAATATGCAGGATGGTTATATGTTATCCAGTTATTATCCCACGTAGTACCACAGATGTCTGATTTGACTCGAGACCTCTAAAGCTATAATGAAATCCCCGATGTTGTCAGTTCTGTCCATTGAGGAGAAGGGTATAGACGTGCGCACAAAGGCAGTGTCAGAATACACATAAGCCCCTAAAGCTGTAGCTCTCTGTCACTATGGATCAGCCCATCGATTAGCTGTTATGGCTATTGCCGACGGCAGCAGGTCATATCGGCTGGAATCCTTTGGAATGTTCAGGAAAAGAAGACACTCAGCAAGGACTTCAAGAGGACTTCCACTCAGGGATTCCTTTCATCGTGTGTGGCGTTTGAATGTAGTTAAAAAGTGTATGGTGTAGGTTTTAAAGATGCTCTGGAAATAGTTTGGAAAGAGTTGCGTGGTGGCGAAGTGGTTAGACAGTAGACCTGCTCAGTTAAAAGTCTATTCCTGGACCATGTGGATTGTTTTTTTTTTTTTTTCTGTTTGGAAGTTGTATTTAGCTTGGAGTTCCAGATGTTTCTTCATCCAAATTGACTGTATTTAGACTGATGCGAAAAAGATCCAACCTCATTAACCTCCCAAGTCTAAGTCTGACCTCATTTTACATTTTACCTTAGAAACCTTAGAGTAGCTAACTTGTCTCGATTTTGTCTTAACTTGTGCTCTCATGGACTAGTTTATACTGGAGAAGCCTTATTTGAAGCATTATACGACCCTGCAAAAACCATTATGAACTCTCGTGGGATCTCTTTTCTTTCAAACAACGAATATAATTAAATGAATGTTGAGGCGCAATGCGAAAGGTGCGAATAGGTTGGCGTGGTTGGTGTGGCGAAAGGGAGGAGTGACAGAGCTGGTCCCACTTCCACTTCCTCTGTGACGCTACAGATTGGCCAATGTCAGGAACTGGAATCAGAACCCATAATTAATCGACTTAACACTGACAAAATCTTGACAAAAACTGCTCTGTCTTGCCTGCATCTAATACAAAGAAAAGTATCAATTGCAAACCCAGGGAAATAGTTTAATGTGATGCATTTTGGACTGAGATCACGTTGGATTTGTGAGGACGGTCCACCTTGCTATGTCATCTGAGAAAGCTGTGTTCGTGAATATAGACGTGCCAAAGGGTTTGCAAGAAATAGAGACAAATTAGCCATCAGTGCTCATTGCTAAACTAGCAAACTCCTCCTTTCACTGTTTGAAAATCAGTTACCACCAACTTATGTATTATTTCAACATAAAGCACCCATAAAAGCAATACTTAAAGTGAAAAGTATATATCTTCAAATTTGTGAAGTGCTGCCCTATAAATATACCACTCTTTCAAGATGTTTTGGTTCTGAGCGTATCACCAATTATCCTATCTCCAGCACCAGGAACTGCTTTGAATAGACCCTAACGCTGCAGCTATTTGCGGCTTATATAGTTTTACGTACAACCCACAAAAGGAATAATCTGAGATGACTAATGAGTTAATGAGAGCTCAGCCTCATTATGTGATGTGTAGCGTCTCAAAACAGAGGTAAAGTGCCTGTACAGAGAGGTGGGACATAGTTTATAGTTTACTACTTGTCAAATATGAACTAGGTGAAGAAACTTAGAAAACGTGGATACTCCAAACTCTATGCTTTGAGTTTAAGTGATATTAGATTGATTTCAGTGTATTCAAGACTAAAAATAAAATATTTGAGTATTTATATCCATGTAGAATGTTTCTGCAACCTCAATGAAGACAAGCAGCTAACACTAGTTACAGTTCAGGTCTATGGAGAGGCCCCGTTCACTGTAACAATTCATGGATCACTTTTTTCTTTTTTTTTTTTGTGACATGTAAGTGAACAAATGCACAAAATATGAGTGTAATGCCATACTGGGACACATTCCAGGCTCCATGGTGACAAGCAACTGGTGTAAACTATGCAAACTAGTGCAACTGTCCACTTTCATAGTAACCAGTCCTTTGCAATCCCGTACATCTCAACCAACTCAAAATGGCCTCCTCGACCTGATTCCCTTATTCTTTGTTATGAAAAATCACTACCACTTCAGCTGTCCTACCATCTTGCTCCTGTCATTGTCTCCAGACCACTCATATTTTGCTTTGGTGGCATGATAAAAAGGGGCCAAAACCCCACAGTTTAGTCCAGCAGCCACACAGATAGAGAGGCACTTAAACACTAAAGCTGCCATCTTACGCTGTTGAGTCATCTATAGTGCATGAAGCGACCCGGGAAACAGTGTGAGCTTCATTAGCACCAAAACTTTTGACAGCTGTGACACGGCCAGCTTTGTTTCCAAATAATAAGGCTGAGGAGCACTTTCCCGCCATAATAAAACATGCACAAGCACTCAAGGAGAAAAGAGAGGAGTTGAATTCACTGCTGCACTGTATATAGGATATGTTGGATCAGATCTGGTGTGGTACAGTTTTACATCTTGACAAAGTGTTGCATGCGACAAATGATTATTAGCAAGAATTAAATTGATTGGTGTTCATTTTAATTCATAAAACATGGAATAGACTGTGTCCAAAATGTTCTCCTTTTGGACTAATCCTTGTTTAGAACCTTTGTAGTTCAATTGTGATCATCTCATTTAGTTTAGACCTGGTATAGTCCTGTTATAGACCTGGTATAGTCCTGTTATAGACCTGGTATAGTCCTGTTATAGACCTGGTTTACATCTGGTGGTATTTGGAATGCTAAATATTTTCTTAGGTGTTAATTGCTGTGACTGATGGTATTTTGTTGAACCTAATGACAAATAAAAAATCTTCACACAGTTGCACCATACCCTTTATTGTGGCAGGCTAGTTCATTTTAATTAATGTCCATCCATTTGGAGTCACAAGTCTCTGAAAACAAGTCAATAGAGTGGTATGCGGGCAGGGCAATCAAGGTTAGCAGTGCTTGTCCAATAAAATCTAAAATCATTGCGTGTCAAAAGTATAATTAATCATGAAATATATCCAAATAAGTATCCCTTTACTTCTGCCTGTTTGAAGCATGTTTGTAGTCACGGCGGGCTTTAATACACCATGACTTTTAGTGCACTGGCCACTGAGCAAACAGCATCAAGCTCAGTTCCAAATATCTCATTAACTTGTGTTGTCCTGTGCTACGACGGCCATGCCACCACACTCTCAACATGCGCTTTTACAACTGGAAAAGACAGCAGGTTGTTTTAGAGGATTGTACATGCGTACTAAGGACCACAACAGACTCAAACAATGTTGAATAAACCCCATGGAGGAATCTGGAGGAATCAGACATCTGAGAAGATTTCTAGTGAGTGTCCATGTGCAGCAGGAGACGACAACAGCAGCACCAACTTTCAACACGTGTCTAAAAATAACTGAAAAATATAATAGATGTTATTTAGAAATGCAGGCAGTCATTTAATCAAACATGAGATAGTGTCAGGGCTGGTTTGTGTGAAATGGAGGTTCCAGATGGAGCAGTGGAGTGACAATGGCTGGGGCAGCTTGGAACCCATCTGATGACCAGTGTGTTTATGAAGCAATAGAGTGAAAGGAATAACAGGACAATTACACATGTGTGGAGGAAAATGGGGCTGGACCAACTCCTCTCCAGGGAAATACAGGACATTTCTTCAGGAATGACATGGCTTTGATTTCCATCTGTGAGAGATGAGGGTCAGCACACTGTTCTAACACAGGCCTGTGTGTAAGGGGACATTTGTGACACATGAGGCTGTTTTATCTCTTCATGAATATATTCATGAAGAGATACTACTGACTAGCCCTGTTTGTACAGACAGGGCGAGGCTAGACTTCTCTAATTTAACTTCAAATGGCTCAGTATATATGTATTTAATGTCTGTAAAAATAAATATACTCATTTGCAGTGCCTTTGTATAAAAAGTGATGTTTTTAAATTGTTATTGGCTAAGTATTGCCATCCACCCCAAGTCCACTTGCCTACCTATAACAATCACTGCACGCTACTGTTTCAATATTAGAAAGAAACAAGAACTCTAGCTTGTGTGATTGCTGGCACAAGGATTGAATTCAATGCACAAATTCTTCTCTGATAGAATTAGAATAGAATTTTTTCTCTTTTTTCACACACGATTGTCCATGAAATACAGGGGATATCAAAAGCAACAAAGCAGTTTCCACTGAAAATTGTCAACTAATATCAATGCTTCAAAGGTGCAAATATGCAAATCTCCCTTTCTATCTGAAATAGCCCATCGCAGCTTCTTTTGTAAAAACAATTTGCCAGAAAACACTACACACAATTCCTGACAACCTTTCCATTTACTACCTTCTACCTTTTACACTGTTTGTGGAGATAGTGCAACTCTTTCAAAGTGTTTGGTAAAGCAACATCCTAGCATACGCCAACTGACGGATAACTATCATGGCAGCGTGACGTATTCCAGCACACATCTCTTTAACTGTGCGGTTTTCACCTCGCCACTGGCCTTTTCACGTACCACGTATCACAGGGCGAAGCTCATTTCTACTGTGCGCCTGGTTGGCTGACACGCTCCAGGTCACAGCATCTGCTCTGAACGCGTGAGGGACTGCGAGTGTCAGAGTGTTAGCGGTTTGTAGACAGGTGCATGCCCCATTCATAGTGAGAGATGCTCTTTACTCCGCACCTTGCAATGTTATCACGCACGCCGCAGATAAGGATGCTAACAGTCTGTCTTCTGCCATAAAGGTGGGTTGCCAAAACTGATAAGCGCTCCACACAAGCAGCTTCGTCACGCACCTTATGGGAGACAAAAACGCGATTGTTCAAAGACTATGAGACGTGTGTACCTTTGGGCATGACCAGCTTGTTTGCATGTGTGTTTATGAGTGTACGGTAATCTATATAGTCTTTTATTGGCCCCTGTGTTCCCCTCACTCATATTTGCCAGTTCCATTGACGTGGCTCGGGTCTGCGCGTGTGCATGCTGACAGATAAGCCTTCCCTGCAAACCTCTTATTCGTTCAGAGCACAACGGCAACACGGCTGGAATTACTAATAAACGCAGAGTCTACAAACTGATATGAGAAGCGGGGTTAGGCGTTCTCAAAGAGGATAAAGCCCCGAGAAGAACGTATTACAAAATTAAACATTATAACAGAGGAGAATTCCCTTTGCAGATGTTGATATGGCTTTTTAGTTCATGAAAGCATCACCACTTTGCAAACCACATAGTTAGATTTGCTAATTGCTAATCAGAATAATTAACTAGTGATCTTTATGACTGAAAAGCCTCGCAAATGTAAATGCTGGAGTTTAATGACAGGAAAGGACCTCTCAAATGTTTGGGACAAAAACTGTGAAGAGGTTCAACTGCATGGTTTTTGGTATTCTTGCTGCAATGTTTCCCACAAAAGGCTGAGAGGCCGAGGGCGCTCAGGGAGGATATGATGGGAGTGAGTCAGATATTGCAGGGAAGCTATATCATACCTTTTGTAATCGTTCCGACATTTTTAAAGTTTCAATTTTAACCACTACATCTCTGGATTTTGAAAACCTTAACAAGCTACTGAAGGAATCAATCTATATTTGATTCTTTACCGTTTCTATATAAAATGAAAAGAGCCATATATGTTTGACAGTTTTGGAATATCTTATAGTTTTAAAACTTTTCTAAAATCCTGGGTATGCACTGATAGACATTGCTTTGCCGTAGCTTGTTGTAATAATGCAATATTGTCGTAATATGTCAGTGTTTACTGCTAAGCCTTACCAGTCCTATTTATGGAAACACCTGTCTAACCCCGTTTATATTGTTGCTGTTGTTTGTCTTGCGTCTGAAAATAAAGAAATGATAACGACACCTCGCTGCAGATGTATTAACGGCCTAATAAAAGGATCCCCCATTAACACTACGTACAATATGTCTCAGTACTTCTGTTCTTCACATTGCAGCTACTGTTGACAGTGTAAGGAAATCCCTGGCATATGGTTACACGCCTGTTTAATTAATAATGCAGAGGAAGTACAACAGCACATAATGCAGACAAATGTCACCACCACATGCAGGTTCTGGTATCCATATAGAACACAGTGCTTCTTATATTGCGTACAGATGTATTTGCTACACTGGAGATTGGATGCATTTTTCTACATACGATTCCCATTCTCCTGCATGGATTTCTTTCATGGAGGCATTTTATATATTCTTGTAGTATCTTTACATATAAATCACGTACAAGGCTGGGTTGTATGCTTGTGTGGGAAGTAGGATGAAGTAGGTCAAAGTCCACTGATAGTTTGGACACTAGTCTGTAATAGTTTTATGGAGCAAGCTGTGCGTTATATACTCTGGCCTGCTCAATAGGACTGATGCTTGGTGACAGTTTTTATAACCCTTTGACTTTTTGGCCTTTGGATCACTGGCATTTTTTTCCTTTATTCTGTGAAGGTCAATTTTAAGTTGTGTTTTTTTGTGTTTTTCGCTTTTTTACACACTCACTCCAACCAGAAAAAAGCCACTCAAAGAAGCAAACAGTGATATACTTACACATAAAGATTGTATGAATCAGTTAAAAAATTGAGGTCACATCTGTAAATCATCTATCTAAACCTCATCATACCACGTGCAGTATAATTCTTAACAGATTCTCAAAATAACACTTTAAATTGCCCCTTGTCTCTATAGCACAGTTTTACTAAAGTAGTTGAAAGCTATCAGTGAGAGAATGTCACAAGGTTGAATATTATGGGCTCTTTAATACCTAAAGCAGAGATTAGATGGCAGCACATATATATTCATAACCTTAAGAGCACACAGAGAAAATTAAACTGCTGGAGCTTCACGTCTAATCTCTTTTCTTTATTCTCGGACCTCTGAAGGGGAAGTGTTGTGTCAGGTATCTTTAGATCTGCTCCTTAAGTTAGTCTGTATCGGCACACTGTTGTCATCTGTTAAATAGATGCATGTACAAGAAGAGAGGGATATTGAAAATAGATTTTTTTTTTTTTTTTTTGTGCATATTGTAACATTAAGTTTTTATCGATCTTTCAGTCAATCATTCTCTATGACTTTTTGTCCCCGAGGGGCAGTTTAACCACCCCAAGCAATAAAATGCAATTATAATAGAAAGCTCAAACAAAAGTCTCAGGGTCATCAGATCCAATGTTAATTAAGGGGTGTAACAACCCTCAGGACAAAATATCCCTCCTCTCTGTAATGAGCCCCCCTGCAGGTCATTTACATTCCAGAGGGAATGACAGCAAGCATTTCAGAGCTAGTTGGTTAGCATAGCTAGCTCCATGCAGGGTTGCCATGGATACAAGAAAAACAAACTTCTCAAATCACACGATCTAATAGTCCTCATCTGTTACTTAGAGAATAGACTTGTGTGTAATGGAGTAAAGAGTGGAGAGTGACGAGCTCGCACACACTCTCTAGCTCCAAATCTGACACATTAAAGCAGAACCACATAGTGGCGGGAAACCATCTGCATGTTTCCACAGAGACAGAAAGTTAAAATTTTCTGTTGCATCAGTTTTATGCTTGTGTGGAATGTTCCATGCATATTAAGAACATCTTCATGGAGAAATGAATTTTTCAAGGTTCAAGTGCCAAAAAAAAAAAATTAAATTTAAAAAACACCTGTAAATTCCTTTTTTCAGTCTAAGTCTTGGCTGAAATCTTGCGGTGAAGTTTAACTATCAATTTTAACTCAATGAATGAATGGTTATCCTTGTGCCTTTCGTCAATGAGTGTTGGAATCATTGTATGTATTTAATCTCACTCGTATATTATCTATTGAATCTCACTGTATTTTGCAGTGTATTCTTGTGTAATCATGTGTTTCTGAGTATTGCAGAAGTCGAGTTCTTCGCAGAAATTTCCAGAGCACTCGCACTGGGCTTAGCAAAGTTGTAACACTTTCAGACGCAAGGTCACTGTGAGCCCAAAAACAGGAACCAGCCGGTGACATGGAGTTCTGATGATTAGGACATTCCTTTACATTTACATTTATTACAGAAATAACATGTTGTGTTTCCACTGCTGTATGTGCAAATATTTTCCCCTCCCCTAAGAGAAGCGGCGGAGAACCTCGGAGGTGCACGGAGTGTATTGTGCTCAGCGTTGTAACTGGGGCTTTTTCTCCGTCCGCTCCCCTCATGAGTAAGACAAACTAATCTCTCCTGTCTTTATCTTTAATGCTAGGTTGGTGTTTAAAGTCCAGACCTATCAATGAGGTTGTGGGTTAAATCCTTGAGTAGAAAGATTTGTATTGGCAGTCTAAATGTCTCTTTATGCTGCTATATGTTCTGTAATTCTGTGGACAAGGCTATACTGCATATAGGGTTGTGCTAGTTTTTCTGGTTCTCCATTAGTCAAAACGATAAATTGTATTTTGTAGGTATGGAACTGAAAAGAATACAAGAGCTTTGTCAAACATTAGACCTTTCCCATACAATTAGAAGAAAAGGTCAGAATAATTAGCTGCTACACTTAATAGAATATTTTATACAGTGAAGTGGTGCCTACCTCACATCAGCTGGACCTAATTCCACAGGAGGGACAGTATTTAACACACGATATGACTTGGAGTGCCTGGGAAAAGCATTTATCTTCATTGGAGACACTCTGAGGAACTCCTAGCCACAAGCGTTTTAAAGATTTGATGCATTTGCACACTGTGATGCTAAGTCACCTCCTCTAATGCAGACTCAGGCACTAGGGACCCTCTGAACTGCTGGCTCCACATGATTTTAAGTTTAAACACCTCTGGGTGAGACAGGCTCCAATGTAAACAGCAGACACTAAAGCTGTTTCTTTGATTTATTTATTTAAAGGTGCACTATGTAACTTTTCTGATGGGGTATCTACTACATGTCCCCATGGAGATATAAATGTCTTGCCTAGAATATTCTGCAGTATGGCATTGAGCAAAAACAACTGCACAACACAACTGGATATTCTTGACCCATAGCCAGAGAAAAGCACAGTTCCCAGAGCTGGGTCAGGAGCAGAGGAGCAGAGCAGTGTGTGGTGTCCAGGCTGAGCAGAGCTGAAGACACAGAGACAGCACTGTGACACATGTCACTCACATGTGACGCTCTGAGCTGTACGCTGGGATTGCTCTGATCCTACAGGGCTGGGGACCATGTTTAAGGTTTAAGGGAATACTTTGCGTTTGGCCCAAGGACCCTTTTTCATATTTGGACCATTAACCAATTGTAAGTTGTTGGATAAAAGAGGAGCCTTTACAGAATCTGCTTTGTGGACAATGGCACACAGGCCTGGACTTCCTTGATGTGAGGCAAGAGGCAAACACTGCCATCTATTAAGGGAGACAAAACATTTTTTTTTTCCTTTTAAATTTTTTGTCTTTTGGTCAGTTTGGTCCTGTTTGTTGCTCTTGTTTCCACATCTTTCATCTAGAAACAACAACATGGTCCACTCTGCACTGCAAGATGTTTAGATATTTAATTTAATCAATTTGTGTCCATAGAATTACATGTATATATAACATTTAAGATTTTTTTTTTCCTATTCACCTGCACCTCACCTTAAATTCAACTGTTGCACAAACAATGTTTTGTTTTGTTTTTTTTACTTAGAAAATCCTTGAATATTATGCCCTTGAATGTACACTAGGGTTTGCCATCTGCATTTCTCCATTTCACACTCCATGTGGGAGGCACGGTGGAGCAGCGTTTAGCGATCTCACCTCACAGTAAGAAGGTCCTGGGTTTGATTCTGGAGCGGTTCATGTTCTCCCCATGCCTGTGTAGCTTTCAAGTTATTCACCAAACACACATATGTTTATACTTAATATTGGCAAAATATCTGTCAACATGAGTTTTCTCATGTGGGACTGAGCCAAAGCTTCACAGCAAGAAACAATTCCTGGCTGAAAAGCCATGAAATTTAAGTGTTGCGTGCCATTGTAAAAACAAAGTAATTAAGTAGTTTGATCATAGTAGCTTTAGTTTAGTTGTGCTTTCGCCTGGCAATTCCACAATGTCTTCAAATCTCCATGGCAACACAACAGTTCCACCAGGGGTCCATGTTTCCAACAAGACTCTTGGACATAGACCTAAGCTCATTTAATATATTAGATTTTTAAAACAAGAAATAACAGTTGTTTCTTCATGCTGCCAGATAATTATTGGCTAGACAACAGGATGCAGAGCCATGGAAGTGTATCTAATACCCAACATGATCCCCTGATTTAAACCATTAATACACAATAAGCTTAAAGTGGCTGTGCCTGATTGTTTACCATCTAGATGAGGAAAATTTGTTTGCTACAGTACATATATATTGTAAAGCAGATCTTAGGGTTAAAATAAGACCACTGTCTGCATCTAACTATAAAGTGCTTTATTGTCTGAGAATCAGACAGTGTGCTGTTAGCATGCTAGTTGTGGTTAGCTTTACTGTGTCAGCAGTAAAGCTAACTGGCCTCTGAAATTTGTGAAACTCAATGTGGTAAATAATATGGGTGCTACACATTTTTAAGGCAGTCAAGCAGCCTGCAGAGCCTTTAATATATGTGCTACAAAACAGAAATGACTCTATAAACTGTTTGGGTCCAGACCAGTGTTGTTAAAGAAGGTGCCATTTTTGCGCAGTGGCTCTGAGTTGCTGCTGGACCAGACTGCTGTTGGTATACACTTGTTAAAGGTCAGGTATACAAAGTTTTAAAGGGCATGTCTTGTACACTGTGGTCCTCCTTTCTGTTATGTAACTAGCTGTCTTGCATGCAAATCAGAAGATCTTTCAAACTTTATCTACATTACAATTTTGTCATTTAAAATCACAATTGTATTTTTGTTTCATGTATGTTTTTTCATGTGCTAGTAGATATAATGTTAGCTGCTTCCACTGTGTTGTCTCTGTTTCTCTGTGTGGCAGTAATTTGCTGTATCTGCCACACAGCTCAAATAAATGACTCCTAATAGACTTCAAAGCAAAACGCTGCTTCAGATAAGCAAATAGCCATGGATCCTGCACACTTCACATGAGCTGCCTGAAATCAATACCTTGTGTTTCTGTTGTGTATTTCCACACCTACTAATGCAGGGTCAGCTTAAACATATTCTTAAAACTTTATAATAACTACACTTTCATAATGAACAAATAGTTTAGTAAGGATGCTGCAGACTTAACTACTTGATTGATATCCTAACTCCTAATCCCTTAAAGCCAAAGTATGCAACTGTTTGTTAAAAAAAAACAAAAAAAAAAAAAAAAAAAAAATAAAAATGAATAAATAAAATAAATAAATAATAAAAAAATAATAAAAATAAATAGACTTAACTTTTTTTTTTCATTATGGTTGTTTTTATTGCACTAAATGATATAGAAAAACAAAACAAAAATCAAACAAACAAAAAAAAACCCCAAAAAAACATAAACATGTTTTTAACTTTCTATTTCCATGGAATCTCCAAAAACAAAAAAATCTACTATCATTTTAATTAAGTAGGTACTAAGCCTGAAATAATATTAATAAACTATATGCTCATTATAATTGTAGTCTTTGTACAAGCTTTATTGAGGCTAATTAAGGTGCAGTTACTATAAAGTGGTACCAAAATAAATTGCATATGAGTGATTCTGGTAGTGGTAACTGAGTGCATTTTTGGTAGAGAAAAGTAAAAAGTTCACAAGCTCATACACAATCAGAAGGAAATGACTGGTATTGCCCATTTTTAAGACCTAATCCCATTAGAAACTGACAGAACTGCCCTGGGCTCACATCATAGCTGTTAGCACAATGCAGATACACTCTGCAGCACGCTTAATAAACAGCTTAGGCAGGAGAGGAGGCCGGGACAGCAGGGGGCAGTCAGGAGGCTCTTAAAAGGATGGCACCAGGCTCTACTCCTGACATTTCATTTCTAAGTACAGGAAGAGGAAGAGGAAGAGAAAGAAGAAGAAGAAGAAGAAGAGAAAGAAGAAGAAGAAAAAGAAGAAGAGAAAGAAGAAGAAGAAGAGAAAGAAGAAGAAGACAAAGAAGAAGAAGAAGACAAAGAAGAAGAAGAAGACAAAGAAGAAGAAGACAAAGAAGAAGAAGAAGAAGAGAAAGAAGAAGAAGAAGAAGAAGAAGAGAAAGAAGAAGAAGAAGAAGAGAAAGAAGAAGAAGAAGAAGAGAAAGAAGAAGAAGAAGAAGAAGAGAAAGAAGAAGAAGAAGAGAAAGAAGAAGAGAAAGAAGAAGAAGAGAAAGAAGAAAAAGAAGAAGAAGAGAAAGAAGAAGACAAAGAAGAAGAAGAAGACAAAGAAGGAGAAGAAGACAAAGAAGAAGAAGAAGACAAAGAAGAAGGAAGACAAAGAAGAAGAAGAAGACAAAGAAGAAGAAGGAAGACAAAGAAGAAGAAGAAGAAGACAAAGAAGAAGAAGAAGACAAAGAAGAAGAGAAAGAAGAAGAAGAAGAAGAGAAAGAAGAAGAAGAGAAAGAAGAAGAAGAGAAAGAAGAAGAAGAGGAAGAGGAAGAAGAGAAAGAAGAAAAAGAATAAGAAGATAAAGAAGAAGAAGAATAGAAAGAAGAAGAAGAGAAAGAAGAAGAAGAGAAAGAAGAAAAAGAAGAAGAAGAGAAAGAAGAAGAAGAGAAAGAAGAAGACAAAGAAGAAGAAGAAGACAAAGAAGGAGAAGAAGACAAAGAAGAAGAAGAAGACAAAGAAGAAGAAGGAAGACAAAGAAGAAGAAGAAGACAAAGAAGAAGAAGGAAGACAAAGAAGAAGAAGAAGAAGACAAAGAAGAAGAGAAAGAAGAAGAAGAAGAAGAGAAAGAAGAAGAAGAGAAAGAAGAAGAAGAGAAAGAAGAAGAAGAGAAAGAAGAAGAAGAGGAAGAGGAAGAAGAAGAGGAAGAAGAAGAAGAAGAAGAAGAAGAAGAAGAAGAAGAAGAAGAAGAAGAAGAAGAAGAAGAAGAAGAAGAAGAAGAAGAAGAAGAAGAAGAAGAAGAAGAAGAAGAAGAAGAAGAAGAAGAAGAAGAAGAAGAAGAAGAAGAAGAAGAAGAAGAAGAAGAAGAAGAAGAAGAAGAAGAAGAAGAAGAAGAAGAAGGTACTTTTGATCTCAAAATGCACATACACATTTTTATTAATAGTAATTTAAAAACAATACTGAAAAGGTAGTGCTGAACATGCTATTGCACATTTTGGAGCCTAATAAATATTAAAATAAAACTACAGACTGAAAAACTCTACACCTAAAATAATTGGGAATTCTTTACAAGTAAAATTTTATTATGTTAGAATTTTTTTAATTTAAAAAAAATAAAAAAAATAAATTAAAGTTAGCATTAGCAATGAGAAACATACAGAAGAGTCCTCAGGTGAAGTTTTCAGTTTTCATTTAACACAGTGACATTCACCTGCAGCCCCCTGTCTAATACATGATCTGTCAGGATTTATTGATTTTAGTACAACTCAGGAAAAACCTCATAGGGATTACATTAGAGTGGAAATGGTCACACAGAATGTCCCTAGAGACTGGAACTAGCCAGGTGCTGTCGTAAACAGAGCTAAATGTTCTTGTTACTGTTTCTAGTGCACTTGTCTCATACCACATAGTCAGCGACGTGCACGGGCATTTTGAGAGGCAGGAGCTCAATCAAGAAAAATGGGTTTTAAAAATAAGAAAACATGATTTATCTTCTTCAGAGATTACTTTTAGGTGTGTGTTTGCTTAGGTTTAGCAGTAAAGCTTCATGCGTCTGAGAGACCAACTTTTTTTTTTTTAAATGAGAAAGACAGAGCAAAAAAGGAACATGTGAGGGGAGTCTAGGGTCTTTCCCCAGGAGCCTTTGATAAAAATACATGTAATTTCCTGTAATACGGGGTGTTTTAGGTGAAGAAATTCTATTTTTAGCAGACATAATAATAAGAATAATGAGATATAAGCACACTGTTGTAGCATACTTCTCTCCCAGATTCTAAACACACAGTTATTAGATTATAACAACTGGCCAATATTTATGCCATATTTGTCTTTAACTTACATTTTAGAAAGACTGTTCACTTGATTCTTTGTGGGGCCCCAGCCCTCTGCTCCCTCCCTGTGCTCCACCCCTGCCCCTGCAGCTACTGTCTGTATGAGCCTCACACTGGGCTGTGGACAAACGCCCCAGAGAACAGTCACAGTCTAAAGCTTTTGTCCACACACATAGACTTAAGTGTTATGTGGCTTTTATGAAAATTAAATTGATCTTTTCCACGAAATGCGATGGTGACATTCTTTTATTGTTGAGTTTGTAAAACAACTTTTACACATCTGCTGTCTTCATGGGAGCTTGCCAACCACCTCAGTGACTTCAGCCAGGGTGATGGATGAGTCCGCCTGCAAGTCCCTAATCTTTGCTTCCTCCTTGGAATTGAGGAGATCCTCAAAGTATTCTTTCCATTGTCCGACAATATCCCCAGTAAAGGCCAGCAGCTCTCCACCCACACTGTAAACAGTGTTGCTGAAGCACTGCGTTCTCCTCCTGAGGTGTTGGACACTTTGCCAGAATTTGTTAGAGTGCTGGATGACAGTCCTACTCCATGGCCTCCCCGAACTCTTCCCAACCCCGAGTTTTTGCCTCTGTGACCACATGAGCCGCAACACGCTTTTCCCGCTGGCACCTGTCAGCTGCCTCAGGAGTTCCACAAGCCCACAAGGCTTGATAGAACCCCTTCTTCAGCCTGACGGCATCCCTTACTTCTGTTGTCCAGAACAGGATTTGGGGGTTTATTTTATATATAGACAGAATTTCTAGGCACAGCCAGGGGCTGGAGGGGGTCCGGTTCAGGGACCATGGGATCTCATCTCTGCTGTTTGCAAATGATGTTGTCCTGATGGCTTCATCGAGCCAGGACCTGCAGCAGGCACTGGGACAGTTTGCAGCTGAGTGTGAAGTGGCTGGGATAATAATCAGCTCTCCAAAATCCAAGGTCATGGGTGGCTTGCCCTCTCCAGGTGGGTGGGAAAGGTCTTGTCTCTGGAGTTCAAGTATCTCAGCTCAATGTTTCTTTTAATTTGAAAATAGAGAAAACTAATACTACAAAATGCTATGTGAATCTTTTATTTCAAATGTATATCATCGAAAACGTAGGAACTTATTTATTTATTTATGTATTTATTTCAGAGACAATGCACATTAATAAACATTTGCATGTAAATATACCAGAATTAGCCCGAGGGCTATTTTTCATCCATAGTCCCAGGACAGGTGTAAAATGTCAACCTGTAGGAAATAAAATACAATAGAATAAAAACAAGGTTATTATTTACACTCTAAAATCATTCTTACATACAGTCGCATACAACTCCATTCTATTGGTCATAAAATCACATTCAGCCACATACATTCATTTTCAGCCACAAACACAACATACCGTTGTCTACATACACACACAGACACAAACAGACATACAACAAAACTATCTCAACTATGCATGGCAAACATTTGCCATGTGACATGTGACTTGCCATTCCCAAGTCACATGTCAACATTTCATGACAGATATTAGAGCAACACTGAACAAATCTGCAGATCATTTCATTAAAGGAGAAACGTTGAGAAACTTTTTTTTAGCAACTTAACATAGCATATTGGTAACATTCTGTGCTTCAAACTGGGTTACCTCTCAGCTGTGGTTGAACTTTGTCCCTGCATGTGGCTGTGGGTGTAGTGTGGGTCTTTTAAAGGTTTTAAACAGAATTCAGTCTGTCAAATCTGGTCAATAACATTGATCTACAGTGGAGAGGTCTTCCTGACGACCCGGATGCTGTGGAGAAAACACAAAACAGGGACAAGAAAATAAGCACTTAAGAAAGTACATTTTGGATAAATATTATTCCTCATTTTACCTAAACCCCTCACCCTTACCCCTGCCTTTCCTCTTGCGTTAGAGCTGAAAACTCATGACAAAAATAACTCTACACAACAAAAACCCTGACCCAAATCTGACACAAGTTTACGTTGTGTGTAATAAACTTGTCCACTATCAGCTTCTTTTCCATGTTGCGTTTGACCAGCTCCATCACCCCATCTTGCCCCAGTATAAATCAGCTGTGCTCCAGTTTGGAAAGACCTTGCCTTGCACTGTGCAGGAGGCAAGTGCCAAAAGCACATGACGCTGTGAGGAGCGCCCTGCCCCAATGAGCAGATCACAATATAAGATATACTGTACATAGGTACACATTATACTTTACATAGGTACAGATTATATAGTTGCCAATAATCAGTGAGCGGGCCATATACAGGGTCAAGTAGAATGATCCTCCACTTATTTTGTCAGTACAAGAGGCATTTTCTGAAGGTTTGGAGCCAATTTAAAGAAACTTTTTTTTAAGCAGTAAATTCATTTTAATAAATTGAAAGTCACCACACAATAACAACTAAATATTTTGTTGTTTTAGTCATTATTCCTGCAAATAACACTATTAACCAATCGATCATGATCCCTCCAAAGCCTGTTCCATATGCTCCCCAGGTGGTGTGCGTAGTACAGTTGAAGAAAGCTTTTAGTCACTTTTTATTTTTTGAAAGTCCGCCTCATATTTGCTTAGTTTGATTCATAAACGACATAAGATATATCTTCAATAGGATTCAGTAGGAAGTACTGCAGCAAGGTTTGTCACTATAGTTCAATTGTTTTATGTTACTTTAGACCATTCAAAAGCAACATAAAACATGAGGCCAGGTGTCCGGACAGATGTTTGAGGCTTTAGTATTGTCAAGACTCTGGAGGGTCTGTCCACAGTCTGGTGTGAGGCTGTGACTCACAGACAGGGGGCGCTCAATGTTGTAGAGAGCAGGGGCGGAGCACAGGGAGTCAGCAGAGGGCTGGAGATTCACTGGCACAAGAGTTGGACACAAATAATCAGCAGCTTGTGGAAAACACATATTAAGTTTAATAAAAGTATCTTATAGGTGTACTAATAATGGAATAGGTAAAAGCCAATCTTGGGAGACTTTTCTCAGTTATACTGCCACATGCATTTATTCATCAAAATGCACCAGATTACAGGAAATTACATCTGTTTTGTGCAGAGTTTCTTAATGGAGGACCCGAGACATCGCTGTGTGAAAAAGGTAAACTACATCAAACCTTTGAGAAAAATGTAGGTACAAATGAAAGGGGTCAATGCCCCAGAATATCTGCAGGTCTAGAGACGACCCCTGTGTGAATCAATCAGTGTTTAAGGGGAACCTCAACAGTTTCTCATCACAAGTGTAATATAAGTGCTATGCAACAGGCATAGGGACGAATTCTTCAAAACAATATTGTTGAGTATTGTTAATTTCTTTCTGGCTCCAGACTCAGGTTTGCCACAGTGAGGAGCAGTAGATACAAGCACTCTTTGATTCCTGCTGCAAGTTCGATCTTAGGCTGTGTTCACACTTTTAAACATCACATTAAAATGGGGACTAAACTCTGGCTACTCGTGGACTAGACCAGAACTACACCCGGAACAGGATATAAAGCATTTTAGTGTCTGATCATCAGGAACTGCACAGTAGCATGCTAGTTGTTGTTAGCATTACCATCACAGCAAAATTCTGCTTTGGTCTCTGAGAGGGATCTTGTGGTAAAGATTTTTGTGTCTTTTTCTCTTTGCTGCAAAATCAATTGCACCATTGGGAAGACAGAGAAAAGTGAAGTTGAAGTTATTTCTAACTACCCACCATGACAGATGCATTCCCCACACACTCCAGGGAGAAGTCCACTCCTCCGTTGGTCATCTCCACCAGAACCTCGTGGATGGGTTTGCTGTGGTCCTTGGGGTTCACAAAGTCAGTGGCTCCAAAAATCTTGGCTTTCTCAAACTTCTCAGGGTTTGTGTCCACAGCAATAATCCTCTTGGCTCCTGCCGCCTTACAGCCCATAACTGCAGCAAGACCCACAGCTCCCAGGCCAAACACAGCACAGGTGGAGCCCTCCTCTACCTACATCATTTTATCACAGGAACAAAAATGATACCTCAAAATAAATACACACATTAACAATGTATATGACATCATTATATATACTATATAGAGTTAACCCTTTACCCATTAAATTAGGGACTGATCACTGTTCACATCAAAGTGAGCTTGTCGCTAGATTTTAAATGACATTATAACATTCTATATGGCAACACTATTAATACAGATGGAGGGCTGCTTAAATTAATAATGTTTTAAAAAAAAAAGCAGATTTTTGTTGTAAATAGCAAATTCTTGGGTCTAGTCAGCCCTATAATGACGCTAATCATTAATAGAAAGGATCAGGTACAACATTAGTGAATTAACCTTTTAAATTTTGCTCATGAAAATAACAAGTAATCAATAGGGAAAAATCCCTCTTGCCCTCCATCTGAGAGCATGACATCTGTACATTCTGCATTATCCATGATATATTTTAATAGATCTTGAGAGTTTTGGTCTTGTAGTCTTTATTGACATCATGGCGGGACAGGAGAGCAGGGGAGAGACATTCAGTAAATTGTTTGTGTTATTTCATATTCATAAATATTCTAACCTTAGCTGTGTTAACAGCTGATCCATATCCAGTGCAAATCCCACAGCCGATGAGACACACTTTATCCAGGGGAGCGTCAGGGTGGATCTTAGCCAAGTTAATTTGTTGAACCACAGTGTACTCCGTAAAAGTACCAAGCCCACCAATCTGCAGAATTTTTTTTCCCTTTACAGTTGACCCTGGAGTCTATTGGACACATAATACTCCTGATGACTTGACACATATGCTGTCAACAAGCGTCAACTGCAAAAACTGACCAGGCTTTCACACACTGGTTGGTCTTTGGACTCTTACAGAAGTGACATTCACAGAGATGACCACACACACTTGAGCACTTAACTTGTCCACATTTTGTATTTTCTCTACCCACTTCATCTGCTCTCACCATAACAAACCTCCCCTCTTCAACATGGCCCTCTGAACAGCAGGACCTAAGAGTTGTTTTCACTTGGAAAGCCTTATCACCAGCTGTAGATAATAACTGGAGCTGTTTATTTAAAATCATAATAATCTGTGAGAGTCTCTGGTCGATTGTGAGACAACAGGAGGTTGAAATAGTGTTTTATGTATTCCTGTTTAAATGGGATTTTTTTTATTCCACTAGAGGAAATGTTTGTGTTGTGTTAAAATTGTGAATCAATGGGTAGATTTGTAACAATATTCCTTGACTTTGTGCATAACTAATAAATTCCAGTCGATTCTGCACATCACATTTTGACTACATGCCATCATACTTTCTACTCAACTGTTACCAAACACTGACAAAGTAAAGAGGAAAGAAAATGATTTGTTATCTGCACTCCCACTTGTTTCTAGGACCTTTACAAATTCTGTATTCAGGGCTTTCAGGTGAAATTTTGAGGACTTTGACCATTCAAAAGATATTTTTTGTTTTGAATTGCTATGGCAACCGCTCTGATTTGTATACACACTAACCATTGTATCGTCATAAATATATATAAAATATTATGTTACTGCCACTTTAGATCCATGATAGTTTGGCCCAAAGCTCAACTCACTATACAATTTGAACTGTGGTTGAGAATGCTCTTATGACCACTTCGACACTTTTGGAAGTTGGAGATTGGGTATCTGCTTCTCAAGGATCGCTGGAAATTGTCGCTGAAGTGGTTTCACAAGAACCCTAGTCTCCCAGCCCTCCACTGTCCTGCCCTGACCTGGTGAAATCAATCAGGAGGCTCCTATGTGGCACAGCGGTGGAGCGTTCTAGAGCTGTCTTCATCTGGGCCACTCCAGGGATGCACCTTGTATTTACACTTCTCCACAACCTCGAGACGGTCTGTGGTCAAGATAATGCTCACCAATTTTGACTGACAAGTCAACCCTGCTAGAATGTACTCTACTGCTTTAAAATAACTTGCCTTAATAATGCATGAACAAAGACTTAAAGGTCCTATATTATGCTAAATTGACTGAGCGTTTAGTCATGTTAAAATGTTGTTACCTCCTCAAAACGATACCTGAAGTTGTGTTTTGTTTCATTCACACATTTGAGTAAGTCTGTCCACATGTCCAAAGCTCAAAATGCTCTGTTCCACATTGTGATGTCATGAAGCGGTAGTTTTCAAGTTAACAGCTACCTTTACCCAGGGCCGGCCCTAGCTTTCAGGGGGCCCTAAGCTGAATTTGTCTCTGAGGCCCCTGGCAGCGGATGTATCCTGGCTCAGCTATTGGTGATTCACATTTGACAACATTTTGTATTTATATGACCAACATCAGACTGAAAACATCCAAAATGTCACAACTGCTATAACCACAAGAATAGTACACAAGCATGTAAGACAGGTCAAGTTTTTTTAAATTTGAGACAAGTTTCTGGTGGATTTTAATGTGTTCCCGTTGGGCTTACATTTACATTATAAAGCGTCCTTGCACCAGTGTAAACACATAGTTGCCCTCACCTATGTATCCTGGCTGAGCTATTGGTGATTCACATTTGACAACATTATGACTATGCGCTCAAAAACAAACGTAGGCAGCAGCAGACATTTAGCTACTATAGATATAAAACAAATGTAATTTTTTGAGAGGGATATTTAGGCTGCTATAAACACACCAGCTGAAGCTGAAATTATGCAAATAATTCTAGTGAAGGTGTATGGAGTTCAAAAACACAATGGAGCACTTCCTGCACTACCACATGATATCACCAGGTGTGTGTTTTCTGTTTGAGAGAAGAACTCAGCCTAGTAATGCAGGGTTTGTGCGTTAAATGTGTGAATGAAACAAAATCTCTCTTTTTGAGGAGGAAACAACATATAACACAGATCAGAAAATACCATAATATGGGACCTTTAATTAAAAGGTAATGGTATTACGTAGTTATTAAAGGTGCACTAGGTAATTTTTCTGGTGAAGAGTCTGTGATCTGCTCGTCTCCATGGAGATGTTATCGCTTTGCCTGCATGTTTCACATGATGGCATTAAACTTATCTATCTCCATGAAAACAAGCAGCTGGTGGACCCTTACAAGAAAAGTAGCACAGTGCACCTTTAGTTATGCTTAATAATGCTTAATAATTATGCTTAATAATTCTTCATATACAATTATGAATAAAGTCTTTGTTTGTGGTTTATTAGGGCAAAAACTGAAGATGCAGTTATAATGAAGTGCTACTGAATACCTCCCTGTGATTGTCGGCAAGGACAGACTTCGATAAGCAATGTCCTTGTCCCATCTGTGAGTGAATAACCTACTTTGGTAATAGGTACTAAAATATATCATTGAAATCATTGAGGACCATGATGAGGTCGGTCCTCTGTCGAACAAGGACTCAAGACTGTATTCAAACTCCTACACAACTTTCACCAGATCACAGCAGCTTTCTCGTAGAGATTGTCCAATGTTGTTAAAAGGACAAAATGATCTTTATTCTTGGTTTTACCTCTAGGGCCACTCCAGTCGACCTCTTCTCCGATGAAACAAAGTCATGTTGAGCCTTGAGCCTGATTTCAGAGTGATATTATTTTGGGCAGCCTGAGATAGTGTTACAGACATGAATGAAAGGCTCCCAGCAGCAGACATTGATTATCAGCTAAAAGGTTGCAAGGGCGGAAGAGAGAGAGCAGGCCCAAAACTGTGAGATAGTACGTCTAGTTTTAGGCAGCTACAGAGAAGAACATTTCTGAGGCTGTATTGGTTTTATCTGACAGTGAGAAGAACAATGAATCAAAGGGAACTGTAAAAATAATAGACACATGTTTTTATTCCAGGATTCATTACACGTTAAGGCTTCTGTTTCTTGAAACTGTGGCATCTCAGAGAAGTGAAAATGCCAAATTGTTATATATCTTTGTCAATACTGTGCGGTTGGCCTTGGTCTGGCAAAGGACGAAGGACGGAAATTAGCCTTGGCTACAATCCAATATTTATAGGTACATGAATTTGCATTTATATGTAATATGGACTGTACCTTTAATAAATAAATACAAATACAAAACGTTTTTTTGTTTGTTTCTACTTTTGAATATTTTATAATAAATCCTGAATAAATTATATTGAATATTCACAGTTGTAAATGAACCACGCAGAACTTGGCATGGAAATATCAATTAAATATATAATGTAGACATGTGTAATCATTGCCTGCCAAATCCACAGTGATATTTCAGTTTATTTTTTATACAGAGGGATTTCAGTCTGGTGTCTCTGTTGCTCCCTGAGTGAGAACCAAACATGATCGTTCAGTCAGATTTGTTTGTTTCAGTGACATATGTGAATGAATGAGTGAATTGGTCACACATTATTTTCAATAAAATGACATTTCTTTCATGTCAGATTATCACCATCTTTTCTTCTTCGGACAGACCATGCATTTTCCGATTGGCTCAATCACACCCATCTGAACTCAGGGAGATTCAGTGGTGACCATACTCGTTTCTCTGTAAAGTATTGGAGAAGTGTGTGTTCTGGATCCCAGGCATGTGTTATTATGTAAAGCATTTGTTAAAGTAATTCCAGTCTGTGCTGTACTGAGTTCTTGGTGAGAGCCCTCAGCACAGCACAAAAATGTAATTTCTCTAACCATTTCATTCTCTAAATATTGTCTAATATTATTATAGAATAAAATAACGTAATCTTTTTTTTTTTTTTACCTTTTAAGAGCATATTATATGGTCCGGTTGGAAGAGATGGGCCATAGCACGGTTGTTCATGTATGCACACACGTACACACATGTTTACAAGCCCTGTGTTGGGGATGGAGTGGATAAGAGGAAAATGTGAATGAATTCTACTCCAAACTCACTGTGAATCTGTGCACACCTTCAGTAAGGACTGTGGACAGACAGAAGTTCTGAATACGTGTCTCCTTTTGTCCTCACTGCTCCATCCATAACTTTAATCCATAAAAGAGGAGTCTCACAACAGGACTCAGATCTGCCTCACTATTTAAGCCTGGAGAACCCACAGGGTCAAATTTGGTCGCAGTTAATTGCTGCTACCCAAAATGAGTAAAAAAAAAAAAAAGTCAAATTTAACTTCAAGCCCAGAGTGCATAGAGACACCTAGTAGATGAATATTGAACTAAAATGAGCCTGAGCGGTAGTGACAAGATGGATGAGCACATGCTGTTTTGTTGAGCTGGAAAACTACCCAAACAAAATCGTCTTCTTAGCAGACCAGAGGTTGGTAAAATTGTGTTTTTAGGATTTTTTTTTTTTTTTTTGTTTGTTTGTTTTTTTGTTAATCTTTTTAGTAATAGCTTGCAGAATGTCTAGAAGTATGTTTTATATTCTTTTTGGATAAATTATATTCTTTAAGGGCCAAATTTGGCCCTGATCCTAAATTTGGGAATAAAGGGTTAAAATTGAAAAAAGTGGATATTTCAGTGTTCCGTGAACTTTATAAGTAATTTAATGCATTGTTCATAATTTGCCAAAGAAGAAAAGGGTTCTTGGGTTCTCCAGGGTTAAGACATATTTCATGCCTCAGGTATTTTCTCCACTGAAGCGTTTGCACTTCTGTGTGACATGTAAACAAACAGTGGTGTGTGATGATGTCACCAGGGGCATGGCTCGGTTTGGTTGCGCAGGTGTGAGTGCAGGCCACAGAACTCTATGTAATTGTGCTTGAGCAAGGCTCGGTTCAAAAGTCTTAGTGTGGACCTAAACTCACTCGTGGACCTAAAATACTCAGCTCTCTTCTCTGTTGTGCAGTTGGTGCTGAGGAGGTTCCGTACAGAAACAAGTGCTGCAGTGTTTCCATGCACTCAGTGCACTTCAGTTTCATGTAGGTTTTAACTAATTATTATAATTAAACGAATCATTGAGGCAATAAAATATGAATCAGACCTTTTTAGTAATCAAATTACTTGATTTACTCGATTAATTGTTTCATCCCTAATATGAACAGCTCAGGGTTTAACACTGTGCAGGTCCTGGTCCAGCCCTCCTCCTCGAGATCATTAGTCTTGCTCTCAGCTCCAGGGCCACTGCTGGTCCGGCTGACTGGTTCATGGGGTGGATGTGAACTTTGACCTCTCCTCTCTGCACCTCTGTGTGGAGTTCATCTGCACTTGCCTTTCTTTTCCTGCTCTATAAGGAACACCAGCTCCTTAAGTCTTCAAGTTTCTGTTTTTTGATTTGGTAAAATTATTGATTTATTATTTTATTATTTTATTATTTATTTTTTTCTAGTCTTTCACAGTGTGGCATCGAAATGAATCTCCACGGAGACAAGCAGGTGATGCCTCCAGCCCAAGTTACAGGTCAGACATGTCGAGAGTGAAGCCTGCTCACAGTAAGAATGCATGTTTTCCAATATATTTCTGAGCAACAAAAAAAAACAGTCTTAATTAAATAAGATTGTTTGCTGTATGTTAAATGACATACTGTGAGTTTCCAAGCTAAAGGCAATAGCTTCTCCATGGAGAAGTGGCAGGCCCTACACCAGAAAAAAATTTCCCCTCTATTCACATTACAACCATTATAATTCATTTAAACTCAATATCAGATAAGGCTATGAATAAATCCAGGCTTAAATGTGGCGTCCATTTTCACTGAATACTATGATGTTATGCTTGTTAGCAAATGCACAGAATGACACTTATTCTATAGATTTTCACTGTGCTGGTGAATTAGACTTAACCAAGCATAACGAGGAGATGGACTACAACCGAGCGAGGCAAACATGTATCTTTGGTCTGATTTCACATGATGATGCTGTGAGAAAATTTCATGAGGTAAAGCAGAGGCCCAGAGATGTGGTGTCTAAAGTAAGTGAGTAAATTAATTCAGTGCAATTGGGGAGTGTGTGCCAAATATCACATTAATGAATGGGAACAGTGAGGAGTGCTCAGTGTGGCTGGTGGGAGCCGACTGTCCCAGGCAGCTTCCCTCTTCGTCCCTCTCTCTCAGCTCTATATGACTTTAAAGGGGTGTCACAGTATTACCCGTGATAGTTGTACAGATGTGGGTCTTGATTTGTCCTCAGCGTCCATGCCAGCTAAGCTTCTCTTCTCTTAAAGGACACACATCATTCAGATTTAGCATATCACATTTTTCCCTCATGAAAAACACATCTAAGTTGTATTTTCATCCACACTGGTTTGATGAATATTGCAGTTTTCTTAGTTGACTCCCCTTGAGCTGTCACAAAACACTCCCAGGATTGTTATGTCACAGGTAAAAGCTTTTACCTGTGACAGCCGTTCTGCAGTCCAAATCAGGTTCATTATTACTGTGTGCTTACATCAAAATGTCAGAGCATGTTCCTTAATAATGTAACATTAGTTAAACTTTTTACCATGGTAATTCCCTCTGTTGCCAGTAGATAAAGCCCCACCCCAGATTTCAGTACAGGGAGATGAAAAATAATGTTAAATTCTAAAACATGAGATACTAACTCAACTTGTCATTTGTTTATTATTTTTCATGATATTTTTTCTCTCAATTTCTTATGAATCTTTAAGCCTATAAAGTGCCATGAGAGAACGCATCCACTCTGCTTTATCCCATAGCTACTAGGACTAGGAGTCGGAGCTAAAAATTAACTGAGTGAGCCACACCATTTGCATACACAGTACAAGCAAAGTTTTAAATATATGCTTTTGTTCCTTATTCTCTCATTTTTCATTGTGTCACCTGGACCCACTCTGTCAAATAAAGCTGCTTAGAACTCTTCCCAGAATCGTTAAACGTCCATTGTTCTGGGTGGATGGTCTGAATCCTGGCATATACTTGTGCATGTGTGTTTACGCGCTGAGATGCAGGTGGCTTGTCACATAGAGAAAACACACTCTTCTACCCATTATCCATGCTTGTATAACTCTGCAGGCTTCATTTGCTCGCAACGCTGCATGCAAATAGGACAGGCGGAGACAGGCGAGACAGGAGCAAACTTAGATTTAACTCTGGGAATAGAGATTTGGGACAGAGATTGTGGGAAAAACAGGAAGTGAGTTGAATTAGAAATAAAAGGTCAGCCTAACATAGACATCTGACAAGTGACCTATAGAAAGCAACAACACCAACAAGCAGAAATTAGCAAACACATTACAAAGATGTTTCCCTCGATGATCAATTTGTCCATCTCACCGCTTAATCTGGAGAAAAATCTGTGGAGTGTAGCGTTTGCATTCGAAAAGGAAGACTACTTAGTTTGCTAAAATGTGTTTGTCCCAGGGCTAAAACGCACTATTTTCTTGTAACGAGCATAAGAACTAATGCTTTTTTTGTGTTATCTTGCGTAGACTCATTTAAATAGGCTTTGCTAAATCTGCAGATTATTTTAGTAATCCCTCTCTTTCAACTCTATATAACTTTAAAAGGGCATCACATTATTACCCACAATAGTTCACGCTTGTTTGATTCATTTGTGATGTTAGTTAAATCCCCTTGAGCCATCACCAAAAACTCCCAGGATTTTTATGTCACAGGTTTTAAGACTTTCTGCTGTCAAATCAGGTTCATTATTACTACGTGCTTACATCAACAAATCAGGGCATGTTTCTTAATAAGGGAACATTAGTTGAACTTTGTTTCCAGTAGATAAAAACTAAAAAACTCGCTATTTTCTTGTAACTAACGTAAGAACTTCTTTTGTTATCTTGCGTAGACTCATTTAAATAGGCTTTGCTCTGCGGATTAGTTTAGTAATCTAAGAAACAAAGCTAAAACAAAGTAATGGAATTTCTCGATTTACTTGATTAATCACTTCAGCCCTAAGATTAGCACTGCTTTGTATATCAAACAGCAGCGTATTCAAATATCTAGTTATGTGCTCCAACAACTGAATATTAACTGTTATTTTTAGATATCGTACCACATTTTTAGTGCTCAGTGACCAATTGTTTAAGTGACATGTGACAGTACAAACAGCCGACCGACTGACACTTGCATTTAAGGTTTACAGATTTGGAGGAAGTTTCTACACACAACATGGAAACGCCACACTAACATTAAACTTTCATATTGTCCTGCGGGCCACAAAGTGTTGTCTCACAGGCCGCAATTGGCCCCGGGGCCGCGAGTTTTAGAATCCTGGTCTACCTTTAATTTAATCACCACACCATTTGGCTATTGGTTGTTTGGTTATTTGATTTAGTCAATTCAGTTTAATACAGCCATCTACTCTTACCTGAATCTCCACCTTGTCCAGACAAAGGGGGGGGCGTGCCCTGTGTCGGCCATTTTTAAAGGGTTGGGAATGGTCATGCGCTGGACCATGTGAAGTGTTTATAGTTTTATTTTAAACACTTTTTGAGTTAAAGGGATTCAGGCCCTCATAAGTCTGCAGTGTATGATGAGATCCTACTAAAGTTGTACCTACTGTACCTGCGAAGTAAACCCGGGGGAGGTGCTTCTGGTTTTGAGAGGGTATATTAGCAGGGCAAGTCAATCTTTTGGGGTATACATGGGTTTTTCCTTAGTTTCTTAATTTCTGTTGCTTTTGTTTTAGTTAAGCACAGTTACTTTTTGTAAATGTGTATTGTTTTTCCACGGTGGACCATGGAGTCCTGTAATACATTTTGGTAACAAGAGAATTTTTCTGAGTCTGCCTCCTACTTCAACAAGATCGGGCCAGCTTCCTCACGAGACGATTTATCAAAAAATATATACAAATAGAAAATATGAAGCAACACGTTTGGAGGTTTGTGCTTCCGTTTAGCCTCACTTAGTATCTGGACACAAAACGGTTGGCTAAACTTGTGCCCTGACATAAACAGACGTGTATCAATAAATAGCAATTAAACCTCGTTGAGAGCTGTCTGCAACATTCGGGATGTGGGGAGTCCTATTGGTCTCTACAAAAAACATGAAGTAGCAATGTTTATCGAGTTGCAAACAAGAGAAGCACCCATAAGACACTCACCCCATTATAAGTGAATGGGAAGTGTTTGGTCTCAGTTAAAAACCTTCATTATTTAGGGAACATGAAAGACGTGGATCTGAGCACTCCCCCAGGCCTCCGAGTCAAATGAAAGGTGCCCCGACAGGGAGAGGTGCATCAGTATTCCTGTTTTTAAGCCTAATTACAGCCTCTTTAATCTTTACTTTTGCTCAGAGGTCAGGGCAGCACCATGTTTGCTAATGTGATAAGGCTAATAAGGTTTTCAGGTAGAAAGTAAAAGGGTTTGCACTTTTTTTTTTTTTTTTTTAATCTTATTAAAAGTCAATCCTGATATTACATTACATTTTTTAATAAGGTAGGTTTTAGATGGGACATTGGGGTTAAATGATTTTTTTTTTTTTCTCACTTACTTTTTATAATACACCACATAACAAATAAATAAGTGAATTCATCGATTTTTTTATTTGAATGACTGAACTGAGAGTCGTTTCAAATCATCAGTGGTTAGCCCGAAACAGCCTGTTATCTGTAAGGAAAAGCGTGTGGTTTTGAGCTGAATTTCATCTTTGGATAAGGAACATTGGCAATCTTTTGTTAGACCGCCCAGTCCTAAAACAAATGAATACACAAGTGCACATTCACAGGTGTAAAATATGGGCACATGAATTGTCCCTGGTTTATTTGCTTGTTTCTTTGTCTGGAGCTGTTTCTGCTTAATGAGGACTGTGCACTGTTATCCAAGTTTAGCCGTGTGATAGTAGCGTTGTGCTCGAGCCTTTATAGTACTAAGAAGAAGGTGAGTGTCAGCTTCCTCCTGCACCTGCAAAGAGCAACTACACCGCGGCAAAAGCAACAATGCGACAGGAAAGCTGCACATGGTCTGCAGGATAACCATGTGACAGGGAATGTGGTGAGTCCTCATCGTTATCTGAAAAGGTTATTCTTTTATTTTCAGGATTATATGTCGTATTTATGCACTGTATTTGTTAATCCATTGTTGCTGTACATCATATTGCAAGCAAGTGGGTGTAGACGTCATAATTCTTTGAAGAAATGAACAATACAACATACTCTATTGCCTTCAGCTTTGTCAGTCACTTCAGTGCCCTTTTGGTTCAAACATAATGACGTATGATGAAGTTTTTTTTTTTTTCTTTTCCTGTTTCAACATACAGAGTAGACCTGCATTCTATATATATGTAGCTCTATCTAATGTACTTAGTCTTATTCAAATCAGAACAATGGGCGTTTGCCTGTTTCCCTGTGTTTGTATCTGGTATGTTCAGAGCTCCTTTTATGCTGCTTTACAATGGCCCACCCCGGAGTATGTTTTAAAAAGCAGGACAAAGGTGCCGCGGAGAGTCACGCATCCTCTCGCTCTCACGTTCTTTAACATTCTCAAGTGTTCATTCAGAAGTTTCTCAAAGGAAATGACAAATAAACAAGATTTGAAGCAGTGACGTCAATCAGAAACAAATATCTCCTCGACTGCACATTCAAACTACTTGCAGGAGAAAAGGAATAACATGGTCTGTGTTGGTTGGATGGTTTTAACAAAGGAGGTGACATCTGAACCAGTGTCCTTGATTCAGGTGCGGTTCATCCACTGAAGCGTTGTTCAGTGTTGTCTTCATGTCAGCTATGCACGTTTCAGATTCATTTCTTCAGTGTAGCCTCAAAAACTTGTATTAATAACATAGTAAGTACTGGGTTGTCACCTCTAAATCCCCAGCTCTCTTTTGGTTTGGCCTGCATGTGTTAGCTGAATAGATTCATTATCTCACCGGTGGCAGGTGGATGGTTGCTTTTTTGACCTTTCCCATGTTGCTGTGCGCTTTCTCATAATGTTCGCAATTTAGACCCAGGCAGTACCAGGCACTTATTTACTCAGGGCTCATCTTAGTTAAATACAATTCTGTGCTGGTAATATTTTTATTAATTATGTCTAATTATGTATTCACACACACAGTAGCTAAAAGCCAATTTAGCTCTGTATTTCACACATTACCAATAAAACATGTCTCTCCTGCCATGCTTCTCAGTTGGGAGTGCAAATTAAGCACCATTCTGAGCCACCATCAAATCAAATGAAAGTAAATGAAAGCCAAAACCAAGTGTAATTGGAGGTTGTCATGGCAGTAGAATTGTGAGTGGTGCTCGGCGGCAGAGGGACAATGACCTGTCCTTAGGCTCAAAGACATTTCTTTAAACATGATTGTTGTGTGTTCTTCTTAACTCATGACGAGATGTTACACTGACTGTTAACCACTCAATGTTAATCACTATTGTATACGATGACATGTGTCTCCCAACCATTCCACAGATATCATCAGCACTTTGATATGACAATGCTATTTTGAGTTTTGTTTGTGAAAATGTTGGACAGATAACTAGTATTTGTAATGACTGACCTGTCCAAACAGTGATCCACCTAGTGTAAAGTTGTATTTTTTTTTTCTCTATGTATTATTATTATTAATTTATGTTTTGTGAGTGTGTTTTTGTTTTAAGAATAAATTGTTATATTATTAAAATATTATTAAACTCCCATTATGTGAGAGTGATAACTCTTTACCCATGTGTACACCCCCATCATAACACACAGATAATATTGTCAATATTGTCAACCTAACCAAACTATATGTATATGTATATATATATATATATATATATATATATATATATATATATATATATATATATATATATATATATATATATATATTATATATATATATATATATATATATATATATATATATATATATATATATATATAATATATATATATATATATATATATATATATATATATATATTATATATATATATATATATATATATATATATATAATATATATTATATATATATATATATATATATATATATATATATATATATATATATATATATATATATATATATATATATATATATATATATATATATATATATATATATATATATATATATATATATATATATATATATATATATATATATATATATATATATATATATATATATAGTGACTAAACTGTGCCTCGTTTTCGACCCAAATGAACCAGTGTGCAGTTTGACAAGGCAGAGAAAACGATTACTCAGCTTCTACCAAACAAACTGCCAAACAGAAAGCACTTTGCCCGCTGAGCAGAGGGTAGTACCCCAGGGGAGGATTTATTCCCTCTTCTGCCTGTCCACACTCACCCCTGACTGACAGCAGCACTCCTCACAACCTTATTGTTTAAGAGAAAAAATAAGATGGTGGCAATAAACAGAGAAGTTTGACAGAAGTAGCAAAAGAGATTAGATAGATTACATAGTTACATAGTGATGGTATTAATTATTATGTCATATTACCATTTCTCATATGTATGTATGTATATATATATATATATATATATATATATATATATATATATATATATATATATATATATATATATATATATATATATATATATATATATATATATATATATATATATATATATATATATATATATATATATATATATATACATACATACATACATATGAGAAATGGTAATATGACATAATAATTAATACCATCACTATGTAACTATGTAATCTATCTAATCTCTTTTGCTACTATACATATATACTACTATATATATATATATATATATATATATATATATATATATATATATATATATATATATATATATATATATATATATATATATATATATATATATATATATATATATATATATATATATATATATATATATATTAGCTTTAGGGCAGATAAAATTGCTGTTTTTAATTTGTGTATTCCAGATTTGCAGTATGGTTTGATCACCAGAGGAAATAATCAGCTAAACTTGTACATTTTTCTTTTAAATATTTCATCATAGTATGACATTACACTGTATAATCTGTAATTCACCAATGAACAGTGCAGTTATAAAGGGCTGAAATGAAATGTTTGAAATCGTCTTTCAAATAAACCAAAAAAAAAAAAAAAAAAAAAAAAAAAATCAACTGGAGTAATTTTCCAAACAATTGTCTCCCATTTTCTGGATCATAACACTGGTAATACACTGACGGAATGCTCCTGAGTGCACGGTAATGTTTTTGTCCCTGCTGTGTATTAAAAGAAAAAAAAAAAAAAGATTGGTAGTGAGAGTAAATTGCAGTTTGCGGCATCAGACTGGCCTATGTTTTAAGTATTGATTTAAGTGCCTGAGATCACATGAGAACAATAACAAGTACTGCACAAGGCTCCCACATGACAAAGCTATTTCAGAGGGAATAGTGGCAAGCGTCGCTCCCAAACTATATTCAGATTGTTTATTTGATAGGGACCACAAACATAGATTCATGTGCAGTGATTTGAAGCTGGTATCACAGTGTTTATAGCCCGGAGATGTTTGCCATGTGTTGCTTGCCTGTCCTTTTTTTTAACTAGCCTAATGCAGCACAAATTCCTTGTATTTGTCAAATATCCTATACATCTTCCATTTATGTCTTTCAATAAATCGTAGATCCTGTAATTATTTGTCATAGTTTTACACATGATTGTATTTCAATTGTCATACTTCATTTATTCTCGGTACAGCCATGGGGACATTATGTGATTAGAAGACAGTTGTCAGTGTCGCTATATGTTGGTGAACTAAAGAAGAATTATCTGTCCCTCTTTAGGCTTCTGTTCCTCCATCTCATTCAGACAATATTCTCCTTGGTGCCACATGAATAATATAAAAATGTTGAAATTGGTTACATCACTTCAATATGAATACATCCCGACATAAAATCTATAAATGTGTTTGCTTTCAAGGTTGTAATATGCAGTGAACTATTGCCATTACAATTTCCCTGTGTGTGTGTCTCCACGTGACACACACATGCACACACTCTAGAAACACATTTCCCCACTCTAGAAATTAAAAATAACAAAATATATGTGTTGTGTTTGTAATAAAGTTTGCTTTTGTCTCTTTTTAATATCACCAAACACACTTGTTACTTTAAAGATACTGTATTTGGTTATATTTAGTCAATTTCACTTACCTGAATCTCCACATGGTCCAGATGAAGAGGGGGCGTGCCCTATGTCCCATGTGCCCATGTTTATAGGCTTGGGCGTGGTCTTGGGCCGGACCATGTGGAGGGGAGAACTGGTTTAAGTTTATTTGTTTCAATGTCTTATGTATTTTGTTTCAATGTTTAATTGTTTATATTTTACTTTTTAAAAACTTAGTTAATGGACTTGGGCCCTGAGAAATAGTTCAATATGAGATATGGCTAAAGTTATAGGGGGGTATTTAAGCAGTGCCAATTAGACATTCAGGAAGACTTCAGTGTAGCCAGGGTACATGTGGGTTTTCTCCTCAGTTTCTTAATTTCTGTTGCTTTTAGCTTATGTTGAGCACAGTTATTTTTTGTAAATATGTATTATTTTTCCCACGCTTTACCACAGCGCCCTGTAATACATTTTATTCATACATTTTTCTGAGTCTGCCTCCTACTTCGACCAGTTTTGTTGCAGCAATCTTTATTATCAAGTGAGTTTGAACATGTCCCATTACATCGTGCAACTTATCCCACTTTCACGACTATTATTGCCTTTCAGATGACATCCGCACATTCTATAGGCCGATAATATTTAATACAGCTAAAATGGATATTGGTAAAATGCAGTTTTTTGTTGTAACACGTTGAGATCTTGGGTCCTGTCATCAAAAATTATCAGGTTCAACATTTGTGAATTTACCTTTTGGATATTTCATGGCAAAGTACAATGTAGTCAATAGGGAAAACTGTCTCTTATCCCCCATCTGTGAGTATGACATCATCACATTCCAGCTTGACTCCGATCCCGGGTATAAAGGGTGCAAATATTTGTAAAGTGGTTTTCATGGATAATTTACCAGTCTGAATTATCTTTCCTTTTTGACTGAGCGAAATCAATCTGCTCATTTGCGAGGAAGTGAGTATTGAATGTGTTCGCCCAAACATGATGGATAAACACCATTGTCAGCAGCAGCGTGACGGCGTCAATGTGAAATTGCATCCTGCTGTCATGGGGGAGAACTGCAGCTCCTCCGTACAGTTAGGCACTGAGGCAGCCAGGAGAAGGGTGGCGTCTGGGAAGTGCGGCGCCGACAGGGCAATTAAACGCACCTTGGGCTTGATGGATTTCTAATTGGAGGCTGATCACATCAGAGGTGTGCTGGATTATAGTGTGGGTAATGAATGCGGGAGACAGAGCATGACAGATTAGTGGTGTTCCGCCTCTTCCTGAACTGTGGGGGGGTTGCAGTGTGTCGTCTTCCCCGCGTTACAACAGCACAACAGCTGTGAGTGGATGTAAAGGGGGGGGGGGGGGGGAAGCAAAGGGTCATATTTACGAGTCGCCCCTGAACATGTTCTATCAGGGCAAGTGTGAAAAGAGTGGGAGAGTGGCGCTGTATGTGTGGAGAACAACAGGGGGTGAGAGCGTAGATGGGAAAGGTGGAAATATTAATGGAAAAACATATATATCTTACCACTAAGAAAAAGAAAATGAGATACTAAAGCCACTGAGTATAAAAATAGCTTGTTTGTAGACTTAAAAACTGCACAGGATCTCTACCTGTGACGTCAAAATCTTAGGAAATTTCAAACCGCATGTTCGGTGACTGCAGGTATCATTTTAATGAGGAAACATTATTCTGACATGGTTAAAAGCTAAAAAAAAGAAAAAAAGGAAATGTTGCAAATGTGTTCTTTTTACATTACTTATTTATCTCAAAGAAGCAATTTTGCAAACTGTTCCTTGGTGAAGTAAGAAATATCTGATTGCTGTTTCTCTATACTAGAAGCTCTTTAGGAATACTATTTTGCTTTTAAGTAACTTTCCCAACCCCATAGCCTTGCTGCGATGTAGAGAATGTGTTTTATTTTTTCTTTGCCTATGTGTCGTATTTTATGTACATCTGTTTTCGTTTGTTGTTGTTTATATGAAGCACTTTGGGCATCTTAAGTTGTATTTAAAATGAGCTATATAAATACAATTGAACTGAACTGAATCCACTGGACTAACATGTCTCCATCATGTACTCAGGCCTCTCTGTTGATCTCCATTACTTGGTCTTTTTCACATCTCATTTTAAGAAATTCTCAAAGGAAGGCTATGTCTGTTTTGTTATATATAGCAAATACTACCATTAGATGTTTGTTTGTTTTTTCATAAATCCACGCTTTCTATTGCCACTACTGTAATCTGTTGATGCATGGTTTGTTTGATAAAATTATGTTGAGTGTTGTTTATTAAATCCTTCTCAAACTCAGAATTGTGAATTGAAAAGGAAGAGAAAAACAAGGTTATTTACTGTCATTGAAGCCACACAGAAGACTTCAGCCCACAGTCAAATAACCTGAAGCATCAACACACATTTCCACATGGGTTATTAGGATTGGATTAGATCTGTGTGTGGGCTGATGTGAGTCTCATGCTGGGTCAGGGGGGTTATACAGACACAGGTGTTCTGGAGCTCCAAAATCTGCTGTCTATAATAGAGAGAGATGCAGAGAGTTACAACTTTTTTGTTGTTGTTGTTTATACTTTACTAGCTAAAGTGAAAGGTTGAATATAGTGACAAAATTCTGCTGCTAGGAGCAGTGGAGTCACATGAGCTGGGATGCTCCAACTCTATTCTTGAAAGTTGTAAAATGTAGGAGGAGAAGTACAAGGAGTAACAGTTACAGTTATTGCCCCTGTAAGGAAATTTGTAGGAGCAGACACATCTCCATATCTTGAGCTAGTCTTTGTCAGGAGGACCTTAGCTTGAGGATTTTAATTGTTGTTTTACATTAATGGGGGAAACTGGAGTGCCCGGAGGTAACCCACCCAGACACGGAGCGAAATGTGTAAACTCCACATCTGGAACCAGAATACCACTCAGTCGCCATGCTGGCAGTCCAACTTAACTAGTCTGTGACATTCTTGAGTGCTAAAAATAAGGTACAGCCCCTTTGATTTCCTTGATATTGAAAAGCAATTTAAGACGCCTAATTGCCAAAACCTTGCTTCTGCACAGCACTATTACTTCCATCCACCCATTTTCTTCATTATCTTGGGCCGGGTCGTGGGGACAGCAGTTTAAGCAGGGACTGCCAGACTTCCCTCATCCCAGACATGTCCTCTAGCTCCTCCGGTGGGACCCTAAGGCGTTCCCAGGCCAGCCGAGAGACATAGTCCCTCCAGCGTGTCCTGGGTCTTCCCCGGGGCCTCCTACCGGTGGACATGCCCCCTCCCTAGGGAGGTGTTCCTCTCTAGGGAGGTGTCCAGGAGCCATCTTGAACAAATGCCCAAGTCACCTCTGCTGGTTCCTCTTGACGTGTAGGAGCAGCAGCGCTACTCCGAGCTCCTCCCATGTAACCAAGCTCCTCACCCTATCCCTAAGGGTGTACCCGGCCACCCTATGGAGGAAACCCATTTTGGCCGCTTGTATCCTCAATCTTGTCCTTTCGGTCATTACCTAAAGCTCATGACCCTAGGTGAGGGTAGGAGTGTAGATTGACCGGTAAATCGAGGGCTTTGCCTTTCAACTCAGCTCCTTCTTCACCACAACGGACCAAAACAGCGACCGCATCACTGCAGACGCTGCACCGGTCCGCCTGTCAATCTCACGCTCCATCCTTCCCTCACTCGTGAACAAAACTCTAAGATACTTGAACTTCTCCGTTTGAGGCAGGGACTCACCACCCACCCGAAGAGAGCAAACCACCTTTTTCTGGTCGAGAACCATGGCCTCAGATTTG
The DNA here is from genome assembly GCF_009829125.3 of Periophthalmus magnuspinnatus. Lineage (NCBI taxonomy): Eukaryota > Metazoa > Chordata > Actinopteri > Gobiiformes > Gobiidae > Periophthalmus > Periophthalmus magnuspinnatus. Next base: position 11,721,279 of record NC_047147.1, on the reverse strand, counting down.
GAGGAGCTGATTCTCATCCCAGCCGCTGCAAATCGCCTGCGTGCTTACAGCTGAGCACTATTACTTCCTTGTGAAAATGACCTTATCCCATTGTTAGGACCAGGTGTTTAGTTTTCTTTCTGTAAGCTTGGGTAATGGACAGTAAGAAACGATCCGCACCCAGTTATCTATTATAAGCCAATCATTTATTCTCAATGTGTTTACCCTCAGTCAGTCACTTTGTAAAAGGTCAGTGGCTTTTGCAGAGCATGTCGTCATCTGAATACAACTCTTTCACTGTGAGAAACTGTTCATAAAATTAAAAAGTCTGTCCAAATTTGTGGCAAGGTGGAAGAAAGTATGTTGAGTATTGAGTTTGGGACTCAAGAGACAAGACTGAACAAAGGATAGAGAAGATTGTGTGTTTAAGGGTAAAAAACTGGAAGAAAGAAGCAGCTAGGAACTTTTAATGGTTTTGCTGTTGTCTTTGTCAGCACACTGTGACAGCCCGATCAATTATTAAGGAAGAGCACAGGCCCTGAGAAAAAGAGAAGTGTGTAGCCGTAAGGAGGTGATGAAAGTGGTCGAGGATGCTAGCAGGATGGAATGTTTGTGCGACGGAGATCAAGTAAATCAGGAACTAGGGCGAATGGAAGGACGTATCCATAATGAGAGGGACGAGTACAAGGCAACTTCTCCGATGTAAGAAAGCCATAGTGATTTCTGTATGCTGTGAGTGTTTGAAAAAAAGTAGATTAGATGCCTGGAAGATATGTTTTTGCGTAAGAAACACAGCAGGCGTGAACCCCCTGCCTGGCACGAAAATAGGATCATGTAGAGTGGGAAAGTTCACCAGCAAATCTGTGCTTCATATACAATGCAATTAAATGTTCATGCTCATTACATGTCAGATGCATAGCTATGGGAATTCAAGACAGTGGAAAAGTGGAATTAAAAAGTGGTTAGATGTGGAAATAACATGTGGGACAAGGATAGACTTTATATATTTGGACATAACTAATGCTCTAGTCACCTCATTGCAAATAGGAAGTGATCATTGGCGCATTTCAGCTTCATCGACTCTGGCTCCAATTCACTTTACATTGAAATATTGTCACCCCTCCTTTTTTAATTGCTGCAGTGAGTCTCATCATTTTGCTTTTAAAATGTTCATATTAACCCACTCTACATGCTCCTGGTGTTTTTATTTCAAGATATGAATATAAGAAGATAATAACAGACAAATCAGGCACCTTCTTTCCCCATGGTCACTCGTGCTAGCGTTAGCAACAGGTTTGACTGACAGAGTTGCTAAGTGCACACCCCCTGCAAAACCAGCGTTGCAGCCGGGAAGGCACATTACCTTCAACAGCCTCGCTCCAAATTGGCCCTTTGGTTGCTATGATACTCGCGGTGGAAATTCCAAATGTGAAACTCTGCTCCAAATCCGCTCCTATAACCGCTAGCCTCAATGAGCTTCATTTGACTGGTGTCGAGCTCAGAACTCACTCAGTTTTTGAGGACAAGTCTATTTTTTACTGATATGAGAGATGATGGTAAAACACTAAGTATGCCAAGTAACAGTGTCCTTTGAAGAGTCCTGGAAAGTTTACAAATCTTGGAAATACTTTCTGGATATAGATTGTGCTCTGAATCTATATGGATGCAAAACATTTTGGGTATTTTGGGTATTTTTGGTATTTTTTCCCCTCATCTTCCTATTATTGGCCTTTTCTGAAAACTGAACAAAGTAATTTTTTAGAATTATGTGGACATATCAAGATATTGACACAAGACACATTTTCTTCCACAAAACTGTTGAAGAACGACTAGCGATATTTATTTAATTCCATACTCTTCTATAAACTTGACAGACATATAACAAGCAGTAGAATGTTTGTTTTAAATCTTCTATTGAGCTGTCACACTCAATAGAAATGACAGAAGTTCATGACTCTTGCGTAACTCATTGTGGATTTTGTAATGATTATAGGCCAGTGAAATCAAACAGAGAATTAACTCGGTATCATACTGGCATAGAAACAAAACATGTAATAAAAGACAACCATACTGGAAATTATATGGAATTTTCAGTACCGTCTGTCTTCTAATCCTCCATTTTCTCTTTGGCACAGACATCACAACATTGAATTTAGCACAAAACAACTACATTGCTTCTGTAGAACTTAAAAATCCCCCCCAGACAATTATTGACCATCAGAAAACAGACTGCGGAAGCAATGCCACAGTTTACTCAGAGAGAGGCCACAGAGCCAAATGAATCATGGGAGAGGACACAAGTGGATTTGGCCTGCGTGGAGAGATGCACACATTTTGAGAGTAACAAAGAACATATCACTCATTGTGTTATGTCAAACTACACAAACGTAAAAAGAAATTGATTAAAATACAACTAGAAAACACCATGCAATTGTGTATCTGTCTATCTATGTCCATCCCTCTGATAACATTAGTTTTATTCATTTCCAAAGTTGTCTATATAACATCTTGTGCTCGTCTCGTTGAACATGACTTGTATGTTCAACAGTATAGCATAAAACTTTTTTTATTTCCAGGGAGACAAGCAGTTGACACCACAGGCCAAGTTCCAAGTCATATTTGCGAAGAGGCGAGCAATAAAATCCCCTAATACAGGCATTATTTTTTAGAGATGTCGTATTGTTATTGTGGTGAGTTCACAAAGAAGAAAGGAGAGATGAGAAAGCACATACAGATACCCAGATATACATCCTAATAGGAAAGATGAGTCACTCTTTTTCTGCCTGTTGTTGTCCCTTTCTTTACTATAAGAGGTGTTGTCATTGAATACAGAATGAGATTTTGGTTTAGAATGGAAGTTTCATTCATATCTCGCCCCAACTATTTGCATTTTGCGTTTTGAGTGTTACACATCCTCACAGTTTCTTATACAGTGTCCATTCATCTTTGCATCAGACTTTATTCTCCGTATGTTTCACAAACCTTCGTAATATTGTGAAAACTCCACAAATGCATTCTGCTCACCATGATATCAAACATCTAAAAGTACACAAAAATGTTCCTATTGAGCTCCATATTGAGTCAACACAGCAGTATCATAAGCAGATTGAAAAGCTTGTGTTTATTACTGTGGCTAATAATTAAAGGCTGAGTGCATCGGTATTGATTGACTTCCTCTAGTCTTTTAACGGCGTTCATTAGGCAGTGATGAAGAGGCTTTCTGTCAAACAGATACAAGAAAACTTCACAATCCATTTATCAAAATAAACTAGTTATTGTTTGTTCGTTGCTCTGTGTGACCCAGAACACATCCATGTTTAATGTGGTCACCAAAACATGCTGTTGTCGAAACCATGGGAAAGGACTTTTTATAACTTCAATAATGATATCCATATAGTGGCAACTTCAAGGACAACGAGTATGCATCATTTGTATTGTCTTTAGCATTTAAAAGTTGTCTTGAGTACCTTTGAACCTAAAAGTTATAATAAAAATAATGGATATCTACAGACAATAGACACCATTCTACAGATGTGCTCCATGTGCTGGGATTTGGTTTTAGCACATCATCAGCTTTATGCAGCTAAAACCTGGAACAGTCTTTCTTGAAGATGTGAGACAGGCCTCTACTTTGACAGTGTTTAAATCCAGGCTCAAAATGGTTCTGTTTAGCCTTGCACATTATTCTGCACTGTTCTCTTTTAATGTTAATTTTATGGTGATTATTTATGTTTTGATTTGTTGTATTGTGATTTTAATGTCTTTCTTATTCTATAAAGCACATTGAATTAATTTGTGTATGCATTGTGCTACACAAATAAACTTGCTTTGCCTTGCCAAGTAGCAGCAGAGGGACTTGCCATTGAAAAAACAAGCAAAGTCATGCCAACACAATTGGTTCACAGTTTTACTGAATGCAGTTTGACGACAGAAATGGTCAGAATGAGGCTGGTGATGATTTTTGAAAACCTCCAGATTTTACCTGTAGTATAACAATCCTGGAAAATTCTAAACCAAGTCTTTTTTATTAATGCTCAGAAGGAACAGATTTGGTAAACAAAGAGCAAAGAGGGAACACTGTTATAAAATGATTCTAAGTCAAGTTTTATAATAAGTGTTGTTTAATGTTCTCACTGAAGCATGTTATTGTGGTAATCATGAGAAAAAAAAAGTTTTCAATCTAATAAGGTGCTTACATGTGTCTGCATAATGGCTGCTTGTGGGGATTTGGCTTCCGAGTGCATGGGGCCTTGCGTCTGCAAAAGAAAAAGAGCTGAGACGGGCAGACCGACACACACCAGCTGGGCTCCTCCAACTGAATCGATATGAGCCAATGGACACACTAGCACAGCACGGACAGTTGTGTAAAGCAGAAAAAAACTACACCAAAAGTGGAGTACTGTATGAGTTAATATGGTTGCTTTAAACTTGAAATTAGATGTGGCAAATTGACACATAAAGGTGACATAAAACAGTAAATTAAGCACAGAAAGAGGACTATAAAAAAACTGTTGGTGGTGTTTACCTCGCTGTCGCAGTTGATGAGGGTGGTCTAAGGTAAAATAGGACATGTTGATGAGACAATATGGAGGAAATTTGAAGGAGAGTAAAGGTCCTCTCCACCAACACAATGGAGCCTCAGGTGGATTATGCAAATCAAGACTGGATATGATATCGTGTTGAGTGGCAGGTCTGCAGTCTAGGTGTACTTTTGCATCTCATATACATTATAATAAAGGCAATAAATGCAAATATCCTTATAGAAAATTCCAGTATTTGCATGAGAGGTTTTTGTGTCGTTTTCTGTTTTATTTTGCATGTAACAGCACTGTGATCTATGAATGTGTTATTTTCATACTTCACATTGACAAAATCTTAGCTTTGCTTCATAAAACTTAAAAATCGACTATGTAAGTTTTCTAGTTGAGGGTCCACCAGCTGATGATAATGTTCAACAATATGGCATTAAGGCAAGGCAAGGTTTTTTTTGTATAGCTCAGTTCGTACTCTAAGTCATTCAGAGTGCTTTACAGAATAAGAAAGACGTTAAATCACAGTACAACAAATCTAAACATGAATATTATTGAATTAAATGAATCTATCTCCATGGAAACGAGCTGATTTTGCCACCTGGTCGAGTTAAAGATCAGATTTATAGAGAGGTGACCCAATTCACTATAAGAATACATGTATTTTTAGTCATACAAACATGGTAAATACGTTTAATACTATACTGTAGAGCATCCTAGGCAAAGCATATCATCATCGCCATAGAGACACGAAGTAGGCCGACACCCCAGCAGTCAAGTTGCATAGTGCACCTTGAACAAATATCCCACCGTCTCAAAATCAGACGCACTCTTCTCTTTGTAGAGCATCTGCATATGTGTGGGCAACGTGCTCTCACAAATATTTTATACGTGACAGTTTATCTCAGTCTCCTGGCCTGGCCCCAGCTCTGAAACAAGAAGTGGAGCAGCGAGTAAACAAGAGAAAATGAAAGGGCTGTTTCAGGGACACTCCGGCCAAACAACATCAGAAGAGAAATGCCAAATGCCAAGCGTCTCCGTACACACACACACACACACACACATACATACACATATTCTGGGGGGCACTTTTAAAAATCTTGTAGACTCTTGCATAAACAGCGAACCTTAACTTTGCTTTTGGGTTTTTGTGTAATCTCATTGAATTTAATATCAAGGGCAGACTGGCTGACGCAGTTTGGACAGAGGGACAAATCTGTATCCGTGTTGATGCAGACATATACAAATAGCACTGGAGCAGAATAGCTTTCAGAAAGACACCGTATCTCCAGTCATGTGAACTCGCGCGGAACACAGGCTAAAATCAATGGGGTAATCTTTTCATGCCTTTGTCTTCTACTTATTTCTGTAATCACCCCGGGTCCACCGTACACAGCTAATGAAACTGTTACTTAATTATGTGGCGGGATACAAAATGTCTTCTTATTCATCAACCAAAGCAAAACAACAGGCTATATGTTTGAACGATTTTGTGCATGAGCGGAGACAATGGCGTTAGATCTTCCACTTGAGGGACTTAAACAGACACGGAGCAGAACAAGTCGGAGATATATTTGTGCACAAAGGGTCAAATGAAGATGTCGCTGGCAAAAAAAACAACAAGTGAAATTTGAAAAGTTGTCGAAGGCTCGCAATTAACCCTGTGTCTAGTAATGCTGTCAAAAAACAAATTGATTTTCACGCAGTGCAAAGATTCTATTCTATGTGGGACGATAGCGGCTCAATGGGGCGAAAAAAACGTTGGATAATAATGTGACCGTGTACCATTTGTTCTTCCTTGAGTAAATCCGGTCACTGATACTGATTTTTAATAATAAATTATGATAAAAAAGAAAACTGAGATATCTGTTTTGGCAAATTAACTCAACCAAGCAAATTGTTTATAAGGTTAAACATGTATTATATTACGAGATTCGATTGTTTTAAATTATTCATTACAATACCGTACATCTTTTTTTGGATAAAGTTTGTGGACTAACACAGTTTAAACCAGCCATCTGTTCACAAAGGCCTGCTGTGTCGGTGAAACCAGAGGAAAGACAGGTGTGTGACAGGTGTGACAGGTGAACGCACAAAGATATTAAGAATCAGACAGGGAGATGACAGAAGCCAAACAAGCATAAATTGCACTTTTTGAGGCACGAGCAGTATTTAAAAACTCGGGCATGATAACCAAACCGTTATACACTTTCTATACATTTGTCTTCCTGATCTTTAGCAGGCGAACATGCAAAATAGTCACTTGATTTATGGGTTTAGGAATATTTGTGTTGTTGCTGCTTAAATGAGTACTATTTAACATTTTTCTGGTGGAAGGTCTGGCATCTACTTGTCTCCATGGAGATGTTATTGCTTTTCCTGGAATGTTCCACACTATAGTACTTATCTAACATAGAGAGAAACAGATAACGCCACAGTTATAGGTCAGAGCTGTGTAGCGGCAAGCCTGCTCATAATAAGAATGAATGTTTTTCTTTTTTTTTAATAAAGAAAACCCCTTTGAAAACAAAATAAATACTTTGACCAGCCCTTTAACAGTGAATCCCACGCACTCTATGTTTATGTATTGTGTAATAATTGTACTATACTTAAGATTACACACTACTGATAAAAATTCTAAAATATATCATAAACCGTTTATGTACAAACTCAGAAAATGCCCCAGAAAACAAGTCACTACACACATTTCCTTTTCGTGATGCCAAATTAGATCTAATGTAATTGAGCAATGCATTCTTAGTTGAGCTTGTGCAGAAACATGGAAGACACATCTGGTTGCTAACAGTGGAAAATGCCACATGAAGTCTTGCATGATAATGTTTTAATGAAGATAAAGTATAATGGTTTGCACGACCTTTATTTTGCCAGAGTCTGGAAGGATGCGTACATTTGCTGGAACACTCCGTGAACACCCGGGTCAGTCTAATTGCTAACTTCAATCACTATTTGCTTTGCCGCGCTCCATCTGAAAGCTTGTTGTGAAAGGACTGTTCTGACTTGGTAATGTGAGTCATGTCAATACAAAAAGTCAATAACAGTCCGCACCTACAAACTTAACATTTTGAAATTTGAAAAAGAAAATATTCCAAGGCCGACTAAGCATTTCCAAAGCTAAGGTCGCTGGAGTTAAGAGTAGCTGGGGGAGGTTTTAGACTCAAACATATAGAAACACAAACAAAAAAATAGGCAAATTGGTAAAACTATATAACAACTACACTAGCACACATCCTTAAAGTGCATATGACAGGTTAGACTGCTCATTTTGGTTAATTCTATAACTCTAACCTAGCAACATAATTGCTGGAAATAGGGGTGCCTGTTAGAGTCCCAGGGAACCAAGAAGGCTCTTTGGTTTCTGCATCTGCACTCAGCAAAACTAGTTCTATTCCTAACAGAGATCATATCAAAATAAGCAAACACTCATTTTAGGTTGTGTTCACACATTAGTGGCTCTGTGGAGCGACCTCAGTGCTCACTAGATTTAGTTCTGTTTACTTTACTTTTGGGCCGGCCTTGTTCACATACACTGTGCATCATTCACTCCAAACACGCACCATGAGCCACGTGAGTCCATCAGCTGATCAGAGAACTTATTTTTATGACAACGTCCTTCAAACGGATGTTTCCCCCTGAGTACGCTTCTCCTATAAGCAGTGGTCTTTTCTTTCACCTGTGGCTAAATACACCGTGAGGACTGTCCACGGAGGAGGCGCCATGGCAGAGGAGAAAAAGGTTTTTGAACGACACATAGACAGACCCAGGCTCACCTGTGCAGACAGTGGCAGGAGGAGACAGTCCCTGATATGAAGTTGATCCAATTTGCTCAGTTCCAGGAACTTTCCTGTCACCGCGGACTGCGTAAGTCGACTTGAGGTCACACCGCACTCGCCCCGCTCCAGATGTGAGCACAGTTTCAAGCCCTATGGGGCACAGACGTGCGTAAAGACGCTGCTTGTGATGTTGTAGAACAGATTGTACTGTGGACATCTAGGGTGTGGATGTATTAGGTTCAGGGAGGTTACAGGTGTGGTCAGCAGTGACACACACATGAGGGCAATGACTTTTTAGAACTCACCTCTACTTTCTGCATGTTTATACTTCTCAACTTTTTTTTTCTATTCAAATCAATTGCCCCTTAACTCATGTAAAACTGTGATAAATATTTAGCACAAATACTAAAGCATACAAAACGAGTATGTTGTAGGTCATGTGCAAATTATTATTCTTTTTTGGTTTTAGCACAAGTTGCCATTCCCCTATTATAGAATTCCTCTTTTTTGTGTTCTCAGTGTCATTAATCTTTTAAGAATTGTGCCCTCCACCTCCGCATGCCTCATGACCCCCAGCATCCTCCTGCACCCGTCATTTTATGACACACAGGTGAGAATGCACCGCAGACCAGATCATCTCCAAATTTCTGCTTTAATTAAAGATCTTGTATTTCGAATGTGAGCTTGAGCGCAAGAATAAAAACAATATAGGTCTTAGGAGAATAAAATAATCTCCTGGTGCAGTTAATATGACATATAGATAATGTCAATGAATCACTCAGAGAAAATGGCAGCCATTTCTAATTGGATGATCAGGTTTGGAGATTACATGCCATAAGGTTTGGCTAAAAAGATTATATCTGAAATGCTGTGAATGTATTTCATAATTAAAAAGGTCACTTTACATTTTGACTATCACATACTTGTATCTATAATGAAAGCTGTGGATAGACACTATAGATAGCAATGAACTAAAACCAAATTTTGGGGCTGGGATGGATTATTGTACTATATGGTTTGAATAAAGTGATTATTGTTAACTTATAAATGATTTCTTAAACCCTTGTTATGAATAGTATACAATTAGTATTAGTGATATAAAATACTTAAATAACATGTCATCCCATCATTACGTTTTTGGCCCCCACGTGTTTAGTTACATCACCATATTAAACAAAGGGACTGATGGCCCTGGTATTTAATGTTGTTAGTGTCACTCCTGTATGACTCCTGTCAGCTGTCACCTCACTGTAGGATTTTTAATACCTCTCTGAGTTCACCTGTCAAGCCTGTCACTGCTTTAGCTTCAATAGGCACAGTAAGTCTTTGTACAAAGATGTCTGGTTTGAAATGTGTCATTAAAAAGGCCAGGGGCTTTTGTATCTATTTAATGTAACTTTAAACATCTAGAATGCAACACAAAATAATGTGATTATTATGTTATTAGTAACATGTATAGATTACATTAATAGCATGCATATGTAAATATATTCATTTATTCCATGGTGCACATAGTGGTTCCTTGTTATCTGAACAGTCTTTCTATACGCATACATGAGACCAGCCCTCTGTGGGAGTTTGGGTTATGTGCTGCTGGTGGCTTTTGTAAACAATCCCACTCATATACATCTCCTGCACCTTGTAATAGTGTTATGAATTTTAATGTCCAGCCTCTCTTTTGTATCCAGCACACAACAGCCGCTCATGAAGAATGACTTATCTGTGCATGTGTGGCTGCAGTGGACTATCTTAACTGTGAGGTGCACAGAGAAATCCCCAGAGCGGTGCGGCCCACTGCCAAACACTATTTTAGTATGTGGCGCATTGAGCGAGCTCTCCTCCTTCTCCCCACTATCACCAGCACTTCCACATCAAACCAGCCAACAGAATATATTGGCTGCTCATGCAGCTCTTTGACTCCTGATTTCATCAATTTCCTCGGCCTTTGAGAGGACAGCAACTCCCACAGGAGCGCTCTGATATTTCCTCTTCATTTCCTTTGGACTTTCTGTGAAAGCCACCAGGCTTATTGTGCATATGAACTACAGCCTATAGCAGCAGACCAGAGGAGGTGGTGTTTACGGAAGGGTTTATTACATAAAATCTCTATCAATCTTCTCATTAGACTGAACAATATTAGAACAAACTGATCACACTAACTCACCTTATAAAATGGGTTGAAATTATGAGCTATTCAGGGCTCATTGGTATACAGTTATGAAAGGAAAAAAAAAAACAGCCAATAATTATGAGAAAAAAAAATGTACGACCAGAAGTGAGGTTGCCATGACGGCCAAACCTCTAAGAAGTGTGTAGATGTATAGTATATAGTATAATATATAGTATACTAGTCATGTGTTTTCCTGCTGCTTGGGTGTGAGGAATCACCGGAATGTGTCTTGTTTGTGTGTTAGTAATTGGATTATTATGTTGTAATGAAAAGTAAAGGTGGGTTTTATAATAGAATTCCTTTGGCTCCCAGGTGTGGAGGAGGGCAGGTGGGCAGAGGTGTGATGCCAGGGGTGTGTGTGAATGAAGGGTGGGGGTTCCAGCCCATGTGATAATTAACAGGAAGTGTAGAGTCAGAGCAGCTCAACTGTGCTCTGAGCTAATGCACACTGGCACCAGGACACATCGTTTACAGCACATTAGTATGAGGTTAATTTGAACAACTGCTCTAAATTTTTTTGCATTTTTGTGCAGTATTTGAAGCATTTGAGCCAACTCTCTGACATGAAGAAGCACCACGACCCCACATAATTGAATTTGTGCTGTTAGTTGCACACGGCTAGGAAGTGGAGCATGCCTGTGAGATTGCATAGCAGCGTTGCACACAGTTTGGGTTTAAATTAGTATCTTTTGGGGGCTTCAGTTTTCAGTTTGGCCAATCTCATGCCAATTCAAATGAGCTTTTATCATTAAACATTTGACTGGTTTGATAGCATCTTATCACGCACTGGAAACTAAATCACACATTTTTCCACTGAGGGAAAGTAATGGTATGCTAATGAGGCTTTGATCTAACTGCTGCTCAATGCTAATTACTCAGGGAAACAGCAATACATTAACTTTGGTCATTGTCATTGGTTTGATGTTTTTGATGAAAATGTCCAATATTCTTAGAAATGCATGGGGTTGAAACAGTTAATCAAACACCACCCTTTGCTCTCTATAACAAGCATAAAAATAACACATATGGTTACAAAGATATACTTGAATTCAAACTAGCCCACATTTGGTTGACATTCATCTCTTGTTTTTATGCGATACCTGGACTAGTGCCTGTGCAAACCAAAATGTTTATGGGACAGAATAAATCTTCCACTGGAGCATAAGGACCTGTGTGTGCACTTTGAATCACAAAACAAAATGAATCTTTTCTGCCAAGTACAACAGTGTGTATTTACAGTGTATTGGGAAGCATCTGCTGGTCCACTGCTACACCCCTCTAGAAGTCAGTGCTTAAAAATGTATGAGTTTACAAGGCAAGAGCAGCGTAGTGCAGCTTCTCTAAGCTCAAATATTGTGAGGTGCATGACTGTGGACTTCCACTTCACTTTAGAAAGGGCGACAGCGGCTCAGTTAGTGTGAGTGTTTGTCCACTGATCTGAAAGTTGGCGGTTCGAATCCCTCTCTTGACATAAACATTACCAATAGAGTGGTCACATCCAATATAAAGTACAACCAGTTATAGGTTGTATTATTGAGAAAACCCACTTGTATAACACACAGATTACCATTTAGCTTTTTTCTTCTTTTTACCTGGGTCACATCGATTGAAAGCTTCACTTTAACCTCCTACTTAACTTCACTTAAGAACCATATTACATGACTTTATTTTTTTTTCACTTTCTTGTATATTTACACACATTTTTCCCTCTTCACAATCTCTCTGCAGACATAATGATATAACACTTTTTGTAAACTTTTTCCTTGACCTCAACGCTGCAACCCAGTGGTACCACGCAAATCCTGTGATAATAGCCAGACCAGAGCATAACATTTTGTGATTGGATTTCGGACTAAAATCAGCTTCGCTTCATCACTTCTCCACTCACCCATACTTACAGAGCCAGCATACAGTATAATCCTCTTTGAGACGCTGGAGAAGGGCTGATAAGATGTCTTATAAGTTGAAATACAAACTGTACATTGAAACATTTGCAAAAAAAAAAAAAAAAAAATAAAAAATGTTCAAGACTAAGCCAAGAAATACCAAATACATCACAATTCACTCTCTCAACCATTGTCAAGAACCTACTTTCCTTTTTTTTATCTTTCCATTAGGACACAAAACCCATTTATCTCATATTTCATTATCTTGCTTTCAGGCCAAACTACCAACGCAGGGAAACTTGGCAAGCTTATTTTTATGATCATAATACAATATTCATTTTGCCTTGGGGTTTCCTGTCACCGCCTCTTTGTGTGCTAAACATTTCGACACATGACACAGACATCACAGGAAACATGTCTAATTGCATAACAATAACTAATTCATGTGTGTGTTTGTCTGCAACATGGATCCAGACATACAATTTTAGCAAAGTATGGGCTCTTGTAAATATCTGCCTTTGCATGGACAAATCCTCAAATATTAGTTATGTTGTTAGTAGCTGAATTGCATAGGCAAAAATAACATTATAATTTAAAACCTGGAGTGGTTTTTAGCTTCAGTCGCACTTCTTTGATGAATTCTGTTAACTCTGCTCCATTTAAGCACTCGTTTTTGAATTTTGAATTTGTTACATCAAGATTGTTACATCATAGGTAAAAGTTTGGGGTAAATCATCACCATCACATTCATTATAACTGCACGCTTGTGTTAGCATGTCAGAAAAGGTTGCTAACCCTAGTTGTGATTTGTTTGTTGTTGTTTTTTTATTAATTTGTTTCAATATTTAGTTTCCAGAAGTAGAACACCATTTCCCAGATAGCCATTATTTGAAGTTCTAAAATATCCATGCCAAATCAAAAGTATAATATTTGTCTTTTAAACCATCTAAAATAAAGACGAATGTATCGAGCCCACCACTGGGACTGCAGCTCAGTATTCAGTTGGCTGGACACTCAGAAGTACAAGCCAGCCACAATAGCTCCCAGCACAATCCTTCTCACAAGCTCCCTTTTCTCAAATGGAGGAGAAAATGTCGCCAATTCCCCCCTCCTGAAACACTGTAACCTCACTATATCCTAAACATTTTTGTATCTCTGCCTTTTCCTGGAATAACCTTTGGAGCATGTCATATTTTGAGCAACCACAGGAGGTAAAGTACATGCTATTTACTTAGTATCTTTTTCTGCTACTCCACACTCTAGATTGGCACTCATGTCTCTACATTCAAACCCTATGGCCTTTCTGTTGTAAAGTCAATAGTAACATTGGCTCTTGCATGAATGCTGTTCCATCTTTGCATGCACAGTCTAACACAATGATTCACCCAAGCACAGAGCTGGGAGCCATTTCTCATTGTTAGCCTGATGCCAGATTGTGCTGTCTGAGCGTGTGTCCTCATGTTACTGGGTGTGAGTGAGCCACCGTGAGGCTTCTAAAAATAACAGCTCATAGGATGTATTTGTGTGGAGTGTGGATCTGCACTTTTTTTGGGGGAGAGGGTTTGTGTGTGTATGAAGGTGGTGCAGGTCAGTAGCATGGTAAAGTGCAATACAAACATTATGGTAGCGCTTACAATATACCGTATTGAAACATAATATGATTTGAACTATTATGTAATGGTTATTGAAAGCAGTGGCAAAATTCAGTGGACACACATATGCACACACTATTAGGTATGTGCACACAAACAGCTCCTTATTGTTTAACTCCAAAGATGACCAAACTAAAAAGGATTCTGCTTAAATAACTTGATCTCCTATTGAAATAAATAAAAAAAAAAAAAAAGGCTGAGCATTATTTCACCACTCATATCACCAGAAATCTCTCTTCCTTCACAATTACACCAGGCTGTAATTGTGAAGGAAGTGATTGCAGACGAGGTAAAGAGGTGAAAGAAGTTTTATCTGATATCAGAAGGGGAAGTACAGACAGCAGGCACATGCGTTACATTACAAAGGAGCCTCCAGTAATTATATTCTATTCTTATATTTGGTACTATCTATAGAAGGCTGGTCCTATAAGGACTTGAACTAAGTTTAAGCTGCTGCAGGAACCATCATGGAAGGACAAGCCCCTGCACGGGATGTACCACCGGAACATAACTGAAGTGGATAATATCAAGAAATCCACCCAATGGCTTGAGAAAGGTGGTGGATAAACAACAGAGCAAAGCCGTTGTGGTGGACATCGCAGTACCAAGTAATGGGAACATCAGGAAAAAGGAACATGAGAAACTAGAAAAATACCAGGGGCTCAAAGAAGAGCTGGAGAAGGCCTGGAAGGTGAAGGTGGTCATCGGAGCATTTGGGGCAGTGACCCCCAAACTGGAGGAGTGGCTACAGCAGATCCCAGGAAAAACATCAGATATCTCAGCCTAGAAAAGTGCAGTACTAGGAACAGCAAAGATACTGCGCAGAACCCTCAAGCTCCCAGGCCTGGGGTAGAGGACCTGAGCTTAGAAAAAGGATGAGACCACCCGCAGAGGGTGAGGATGAGATTTTATCATTTCATTGGTCAAAAGTACCTTGAAAAACATGCACTCTTACTGTGAGTTGGGTCACCTCTCCACAAATCTGACCTGTAACTTGGCTAGGCAGTATCACTTGCTTGTTACATTGTTGGGAAATCAATGACATCTCAAGTAAGCAGAGGGCAAACCCTCCACCAGAAAAGTTACACAGTGCACCTTTAAACAGAAAAGGAATCTGCAGTATATTTAGTGCTATAACAACAAATGCCTGTCATGATTGGTATATAATGACAAACATAGTTGATGGCAGATTTAATTTGTGGCTTTTGAAACAAAACACTAAACTACATTTCTCTTCAGTTTTGAGTTTTTATCTGTCAGTGAAATCTGTTTATGTCACACATTGACTTATCATGGCTGGTTTTGTTTCATTGATCAGAATGAAACATTCTGATCAATGAAACATAACCAGGACCATGTGCAGTGTCTCTTATCTGTGTGGACACATCCTCGTCTCACTGTGGGAGCAGCAGGCACTCCATTTAGTCCCTGGGCAGTTTTATCATTGCTGTAAAATGTCAAGGTAAACTGAAATACTTTTCAGACATAAAACATGTATGGATTGATATCACAACATTCAGGTGTACTGAAAACACTTGATTTCCCATATGGATAAAAAGCATAGCAGTAGTGAATTGGAATAGTCCCTATATTAGACTCATGTTAGCAGAGGACTTACCGTAGGCAGATATTTATCATGTTGTGGCGGCTAAAATCTGTGTACACACAATTTATGCAGGCCTGCCTCCTATGTGGGAACATGGGGTCCTCATGAATATTGAAATCCATCAATATTATGTGGTTTAAAATGAATTCATGGGTTGGAATAAGTAAAGTTTAGGACAGTAGTTATTATGGTTATTGTTATGATTAGTCCACAAGAAAAGTCAAAGTCCCCCGAAAGCACGTAAATTCAAACATGTCTGTACTTGCTCTTGCTATATTTGTTATAAAGCATTCATGATACACTCTTTATGTTTTGGAGTTCCAGTAATGTGACCTCTGTGTTATTTGTTGTTCAGTTGTATGATAAGAAAGCAAAATATCTAAGAGGTGTATTTTTGGTTTGGACCAGAATGATTTAAGACTGGGTTCTTTCTGGCATCAGTCTGAAAGTGAAGAAAACCTGTAAAAGTAAGTGTAAAAATGGTAGTCTGACACCCTGTCTCTCGGCCCATCCAATCCCACAATGCTTTTGGCTAAAAAGAAAAACTATTCTCTGCTGTACTTTGAAGAGATAAATGAGTGAGGCTCTTCAGGCACACAAGGCTGTGGCTGGTGCTGGTTATTATAACTTTTAAACAGTACAAATGGATTGGAGTTATTCTGTTCATTTGCACATTAAAGCAAATAGCAGAAGCAAAGAAGCCAAACTAAAGTAAAAACATGCAAGCAAAAATCTGTTTGAGGCATTAGGAAAGGATTATACAGTCACCTTTTGTAAAAAAAAAAAAAATAAAAAAAATAAAAAAATCTCCAGGCCTTGAGCTGGAGGATTTTACCTATGGGACATGTTTGGGAGTTGAACCCACAACCTTCAACATCTTAGCCGTGTTACTTCAAATATTCTGTCTTGGAATTGCCTGAAAACCTTAATTGACCTGCAGTTTCTCTGTATATAGTTACCTCTGCACATTTCTGACATTTAACTTTACCTGATGGCACCTCATGTTTGTCTCTCTGGAAAAATATAATACCGTACTGTGGCATTCCAGGCAGAGCAATAACATCTCCATGGAAACCAGCAGACGGTGGACACTGCAGGAGAAAAGTTACATAGTGCGTCTGTTTGATATGTGCATGCATGTAGTACTATTGACATTTCATGAGGAACTCTGGCTTAGCTCAGACCACATAACAAATGCAAAACACCTCTCTCTCAGCAGATGTGACCATTCCCTGTTGGCCACTACACCGCCACATAGTCACATGATCAGAGACTCACCCTGCGACATAAGCCCAAACCTAATTCCTCATTGCTATGCTGCAGCTGTTTTCTTCAACAGCTTCTACCGGCCATTACAAATACATGCAATCCACCCCCCAATACACTGCCCGATGTGGCCCACGAGTCCCGGGTGAAGCATTGCTGAGTAGTTCTCTCCCTGTGTTGGGAAGGCTGCCCTTGGAAAAAAACAACATTGTATATACATGCACACAGAGGAGCAGAGCGAGCCAGAAGAACAGTGGCCTAAGGAGGAACTAGATTCATCTTGAAAACAAACTATGTGTCACCTATACCAGCCTTCCAACATGCAAACACACATATGGTGCACAATATTGTCCCCTTGTTTTTGGCTTGGGTAATTTCACAGACCGGGGGCTACAAAGGCGAGCCGACTGTCACCGAGGCTGTCAGTGTTGGTAAAGGCTGTGAACGGAATAGTATTGTGACAGCAGGCTGCGATTTTGTATATAGTGTTTGTGTGAACTCATCAAACCAATTTAGCAGCCCCCACATATGGGATTATATAAGCGTGCTATGTAATGTATGTGTCATTAGGTTCATGAAAGCGTCGTGTTGAATGCATATGTCGTAAGTGACACAAGAAATTACAGCAGCGTGCATCTTATGTAATCGTGCTATCTGGTGCAGGTGATGACATTTATTTTATAGAATTTTATAGAATTTATGGCACTAATATAGCATTTTTGTATCTGCATTTTACTAATTTCACATTTTATAGCATGAAATAATTTGTCAGTGATACTCGCTTGATTGACATGTGCCTATTATTTTGAAGATCTTAAATATATTTAGTTGGACGATGCACCACCTACTTGTCTCTATGCAGATATGGCTTTTATAGAACAAAAAATGTCTGGAAAAAACACGCGTACTTACTAAGAGTGGGTTTGCCTCTACATAGATCCGACCTATAACTAGCCCTGATGGCGTCACCTGTTGTCTTCATGGTGATACACAAGTCAACTGCCATACTGTGGTATATTCCAGGCAAAGAAAGTCCAAATTGAATTTCCGTGGAGACAAGGAGGTGGTGTATCCTCCAACAGAAAGGTTACGCAGTGCACAGAACAAACAAAATGCTTAGTGAAATTCATTCATTTTAATCCATGAAGAATTTGTGGTCAGTAGTTTTTTAAAGACTTTCCGTGTGTGGACCCGTGATAATGATATGAGCTGAGAGCGAGTTTACCTTGGGGTTAAGGTTAGGTCAATGTTGCACTAACGCTGGACTCTCAAGGAAATGGCTGCGAGTCAATGTAATGTCAACTGAGCACAGAAGCTGCATGTGTGTGCGTGTGGGTGGGTGCGTGTGTGCATGTGTGTGTGTAGCAGAGGCAGAAGCTAACCGGGACAGTAGCTTTAATCCTCTTCTAGACTGATGAGCCAAGCTTTACAACAAACAGCTAGCTCACACACACAATTGCTGGGTTCCCGTGCTTTTTGGGGACGCTACATTGACTTACATTCATTTCCTTGAGACCGATCTTAACCTTAACCACTGTCACTACTTGCCTAACCTTAACCTAAACCTTCACTCATATCTCAATATTAAACCGTGATGTTGATCTATGATTTCCGTCATGGAGACCTGATTTTTGTTCCCATAAAGGAGGCAGGACCCTGTGATGTGAGAGTGTATATTTATTTTAGTCCTTACCCTGTTTTATGGCAGATATACTGGAGAATCTTTGTATCATGTTAGGAGGAAGTGTCCTGTTATTTAATAACCTATTACCCATGTCAAACCCATGTCAAATTTCAAAAGCACACATGGAGACAGAATTTCTTGGAGGTGTTGCCCTGGTTGTGAACAGTACTCATATTCAGACCAGCAAATTGTATCTATATTCACCAAGATGCTACGTAGATTTTCACTGTTAACAAATCACACCCACTAACATGAGTTATAATTTGTGCATATTCATAATTTTGGTTTAAGTATACATAGTGCAAAAGTACTTCATAAGACTATGCAGCAGAAACTGAAAAGTAAACAATATTATTTTATGCTGTATGATTATTATTCTTACATTCATGCCCCCAGTTGGTGGGTGGCGTGTAGGCTGTGAGCAAACTTTTCTTTTTTTTTTTTTTTTGTGAAAACTGGAAAAATAAGCAAACTTTGCCCATTTTTATTTATTCAAGTGTGCAACTTTGACAAGGTCCATTGTGGTGTCTAGACTAAACTAGGCAGAGTTTTCCTGGTCTGCAGCTGCCCAAAAATACTGTTTAGAGAGAGAGTGCACTTACTTCATAAAAAGTGTTATATTTGTGTTGCTTGGACTGGAACACAGAGATTTAGAGATACAGGCCTTGAAACACGTAGAGTAAATCATAAAAACTCATTGCCTTTGAACGCTTAGATTATAGTTCAAAATGAGAATCTCTATACTTCTGTGGCTCACTTTGGTTTGTAGCTTCCGTTCTCTGTTATTGAAATGAATCAAAATGTTATGCTTCTAGCCAAGGAGTAAATTAGCAATTTGTGCTGTGTCAGGAACATCTCCAAACACAATTTTCAGTTAAACATTTTAAAAGCTATGACCAAAAATACTGACTTAGTACTGAATAGTTACTTCATAACAATTGTGGGAACTTTGGATGAAACACAACACTGTTAACAATGTTGACACGTGACATCTAGTGCAGGATTATGAATGGGCCGTCACTGTGTTATTGTACAAACTGTGTGCAAACTTTGGGCTCCACGGGACATGCATTTCTCTCACAATTTCAACACATAATGACTTCAACTCATCAGGTAAAGTGTGATGGAGGTGGAGTAAACAAACACCTCAGATTGAAAATGCATATAACTGAATCTAGAGACCACCACTGACACTGCACTTACGCCCACTCTGTGTCAACTTTCCACTGGTGCCACTGAATTCTTGTTTACTGATTTTATTCAATGCCACTTAAAAGAGTTAAATAGTTTGTACTAGACAAAGCATGAAAAGCATTGTGGGTGGGTGACCAGCTGTGAAATGTCTCATCACATTTGGAGATTAACTGGTCCGAAAACATTGAGATCAGCGGCTGGAAGAAATGCCATTGTGTGCATCATATGTTTTGGTTTATGTTATATGGTGATGGTAATAAGAAGACTGCATCTAAAATACACCAGGATATTTCAAATACACCTGAATATTTAAAATACACCAGAATATACAAAGTTCCATAGGCTTTATTGCACTTTTTCTGCCACAGCCATGGACATTTTTGCTTTCTTCTGCAACTTATTTTAATAAATGTAGTTGGAAATACACTGTATAATCAGATGCCCTCAGATACCAGACTCGAGATATTTGGATGACTAAAACATGAAATTTCAATAGAATCTGTCATAAAAATGAAGGTGCATTTCTTTTCTTAAGATGTAGTTGAAAGACACCTATTTCCATGTGCATGTGTTGAATCATCAGAGGCTTACATTCCGTGGGCTCCTGGACAATGTAAAATCCCGCAGTCATTTGCTCAGGTTGCGTCATCTGAGCCAAACCGCCAGAGATCATGAAAATTTAAACCAAATTCCCCACGGATTTTACTTTTACATCATAAATTCAACATCAATTAACACTCTTTAGTTGATCCTCTTCCCTTGTGTGTCCCATGGTATTGAAATCCACTGTACTTATGTGTGGGGGAAGCTCGAGTTCTCCTACATGGACACGACGCGCCGGGGAGGGCAGTTCAAAGCCATCATTACACCATCGGGGCAGTAAAATACCTTGACATATAGCTGACAAGTGCCACCTTTAATCTATTTTACCACCAACGCCACTGATACGAGCTTGGTCAAATGACATGACACCCACCAACTCTCCTCCTCCGCGGCATCCACCTCTTCCGTCTGATTTTCGAGTTAGCATGCGCGCACACAAACGCCCTTCACTAGTGCCTATATTGCCTGTTATATGGTGGCATTAAGCCCGTAGCATGTCAATGGCGGTTGGGAATTTCAAGGGTTCTATTGGAATTCTGCTCACAGTAGCACAAGAGAAATACTAGAGAACAACCTGTGAAATGCTAACGAAATGAAATATTGATTGGAAATTATTTCATGTAAAAATTTTATGGGAGCGAAGAGGGGTGAGCCATGTCTTTTTTTCGGTGTGATGTTGTTAGTAAGATTAATTAGCACAATATATAAAATTAAAAACAGTGCATAGAGTCAGTGTAAACAAGAAACCTCAACATCCATCTTCAGGATACAAGGAAGACACTGTTTGCCAGATACTGTTTTCTTGATATATTATTTTATTTACTGCCCGAACTTGTCATGTTTGATTTAAAAGTGCAGTATGTAACATTTTTTTGTGGTGAAAAGCTGAGATGTTATTGCTTTGCCTGCAAGGTTATTAAAGAGAGGGCATTCTGCAAAATCGACTTTTTGGAGCATTCTACCGTGTTATAACGGTGTTCTCACATCAAAAATATGTTTGCAGAGGTTTTAGATGTCATCCATGCATGTTTGAGTAATGCTGCAATCTCTCCCAGGCCCTATTTGAACACTGCTTACAGTTTGCAGTAAGATTTGTCCAAGGCTCCGCCCGCAAGCTTATGTCATCCATGCTCCCACATGACAATTCCCCATGAATATACAACATGATACAAACCTGTACGCAGTAACTTGAGAAACTGATGCGTTGTGCAGTAGTTCCATTAGCGGGATGACACTGATTGTGTTGTGATAGTGTCCTGCAGGGGGAGTGCAGAGAGTAAAGGGAGGGTGGACTCGGAGCATCAAAAACAAACATGAAACTTCTAAAACATGTTAATAAGTTGTTTCCGGTGAATATAGCATTTTGAGTAACAAGTTCCTTCTAACAACTAACAACTTCCTCTGACATTTTATTCAACTTTAGGTGTTTGGATTGCAAAATAAAAAAAATAAAAAAAACACCTGCATTTATGTAGTTTGATCTATAACTGGTGGGATCATCAGTTTGTTTTGGAGAACCTTAGGTTTAATGCCATACAATGGAACATTTTAGGTAAATCAATAACTTCTCAAAGGAGACATGCAGGTAGCTGACCCTCCACCAGAACAGGTGCATATAATGCAATTATATGATGGTAACCAAACAGTGACAGTGAGTTTGTACTTTCATGCATCAAAATGTATTGTGTCTCATGGTGTATAAAATATGTAAAAAAAAAAAAAAAAAAAAAGTGTTTACAACACAACAGAAACATTATGTAAGTTTGTGGAGGCAGCACGTCTCACCTGCATAATTTCATGGAAATAGAAAGTTAAAACCATATTTTGGAACATTCCCCATACAGCAATACTGTGGAACTTTATAGCCAAAGGAACATTTCCATGGAGACAAGCAGGAGGAGCAGAGCAGAGGAGCCCACCTCCAGGCCAAAGAAGAGTTAGGTTTGTGGAGATGCAAGCCTGTTCACAGTAAGGATGCACTATTCTTTTACAAAAGTGACATACTGGGGCTTTAAACTGTCTTTCATTGTTTATGTATTGAATTTGTGAATGTTTTAATTGAAATGTATTTGTGTATGAAACTTGTTTGCACAAATACGGGAGGGTAGCTGTCATTTTGGGAGCTGCTAATGGAATCCAAATAAATAAACAATTTCACATCAGCTAGATTGCAGAAAAAAGTGCTGCATACTATATTTTCCTCATGCAGTGACCTACTTTTACAAAAAAAAAAACAAAAAAAAAAAACAAGGGCTCAAGCTCACGGTGAAGATTTTTGTGGCTGAGCTGCTGAAGCCTACTGTCACCTCCTGCATCTGCGCCCTACACAATAGCAGATAACAAGATGCTGTGTAGCCATACATTATTCATAGTGCCGGTGTCACGCCAAAAGCCAGTCTCCGGCAGTGGTCCCAGCGTCTCTGGGTCTATCAATGGGTGCACTGTGCAGATTTATGGGTGCTAATCTGAGCTCATAAAGTCGACAGGGAATCACAGCCAATCAGTCTGCCCGTGTCACTCAGTGGGTGTCACTCTCCTGGTGTCTGCACTGCGCCGCTTTGTCTCCAGGTATAAATCCACCAACAGTCTTTGTCCCTCCTCAACACACTTACACTTTTAGTACTATCAGATGGATGGGCTGGATAAAGATCATTCATAAGTCACATTTCTGAAAAAAAAACATTGCATAGTACATAGTATAATGGACTTAGAAAAACCTTATTGATCCAGAACGGAAATTACTTGGACACAGTAGTGCACACATTACAATAAAATAGCAAAGTGATAGTAACATTCAAAATAATTAAAGTAGCAAACATAGATATATCAAAAGAAGGGACAAATATACAGATGTCTACATGTGCAAGTAGATTAAAATACCTAAATAAACCAAGGCTATGAGATAAGGAAATATAAAATGGTATAAGTTTTTTATTTGCTTGTAAACATCAATGCCAGTTCCAATGCCAATACGATATTTGGCAAATAAACTGGCTTTATGAGATGAATTAACTCTTACATTTTGTTTTCACTTATTTGCATTTCTCTCAAGCACTCGCATCAATACAATTATTACAATTTTCTGCTCAAGTGTGACAATCAATACACACACAAACACTAATCAGTTTCATTAATTACTTTTAAGATCTTACATTTGCTTCTGCCTCAAGTGTAAAACCACTTCAATGATTTCTTTTATATGTTTGTTTGTTTTTTCTACTTCACATAGTTGTTTCTTCCCATCAGTTGTCCTTTGACCTCCGATAAATGTGATTGGTTAACGTGTACCGCCTGTAAGCTAGCGGGCTAATGAGATCACCCTGCAGCGCTAAACATAACTGACATGAGAGAAACAGCTTTTCTCTGTTTCCACACAAATACTTAGATCGAGGTGTACGCTGCCTCCAGGTCCACGATGCTCCGGTTAGGCTAAAACTGGAGCTATCTCACCGTTTGAGATGTGATCTGAAGACACAAAGCACAGACAGTGTGAATGTAGTGTGCTGTCTTCATGTTTCTGTGTGGGCGTGCCTCCATCATGCCCCCTGCTTGTTCAGCATTAGATGAAGAGGAGCACAGATTCTGAAGTGAGCAGCTGGATATGTTTGATTTGTACCATATTGGTGTTTTTCAGTTTCTAGAAAGTGGTGATGTAATTTTCTCAGATACAAAGAAACAGTTTCCCAAGTAGGTAAAATCATAAATGTTGAACTTGATCATTTTTTATTAATGACTAGACCCAAGAACTCACTCTATTTGAACAAAGCTGCCCCGCATCTGATTACGGACCTATACAATATCAATATCGGGGAAGACCCAGGACACGCTGGATGGACTACATCTCACAGCTGGCCTGGAAACGCCTTGGGAGAAGCTGGAGGACATGTCTGGGGTGAGGGAAGAGTGGGAATCCCTCATTAGACAGCTGCCCCTACGACGTTACCCTGGATAAGTCAAAGGAAATGGACTCATGGATGGACAATATCATATTTTTAGCATTCAGTTCAATTCTGTTTATTTTTGTAAAGCCCCAAAATCACAACATCATCTGAAACATAGCAATAGAAAGAAATATATATACAAAGAAAATGGATAGAAAGTGTTTATATTGAACATTATTGGTTGTATTTTTAAGTGAAGCACAACTCATCTTTTCCAATAAAAGTGAAAAACTGATGCTGATCAAGTTGGAAGATGAAAAAAATTAGAATAATTGCAACTTGAGAATACCTGAATATTTCCATAGATTTCTATATGGTAATTGGAACACAGAAATAACTTTCCTTGAAAACTGACAGCCTGTTAATTGTCACACGGTTGATTGGGTAGCTTTAAGTGGCACACGCTAACCGACTGCTGTAGCCCATCTGGGTACAAGAATTACCGGCACCTCTATCTTAGTGACAGTCCATCAGCAGAGCACCCGCGCCACCCGCACCACCCCACCCTCATGCGCACTGCACTTCTGAATAGGTATTCTTATTGCAACCAGCTGCTTGTACTTGTGGAACACTTGAACAGCTATTGTGTATCTTCTAATTAGGCCTGACGTGTATTAGATTGGATGTATAGGAAATAATAAAACTCGAGTGATTCTACTCTCTGGTCTCCAATGGTTCTTCTGATCGGATAAAAGGAACATGCTTACAGTTGTTTTGTGTCTTTCTACAATCTAATCTCGTTCATTAAAGGTGCACTGTTTAACTTTTCTAGGGCGGGGTCTCTTATATCAGTTTACTTAAATGTTATCATACCACAGGGTCTTAAATGAATCTATATTGCGTTTATTAACTCATAGATGTTTGGAATATCTTGTAAAGTGGCATGTGTGTCTCTCTGAGGTTATTGTCATCCTCTGAAAGATTCTCTACGCAAAGCATCTCCGTGGAAGCGATCAAGCGGTGTACTCTCCTTTAGAAAAGTGCGCCCCTTTAACGTTTTCACCTAATCAAAGGTTTCAGTAGTATTCATCTGGACACTCCACACACATCTGCCACACACCTCTTGCTCCAGACTGTATGATTAAACAATAGTGCTTATTATGACCTTCTGTAAAATACAAACTTTTCGAGTAACATTTGCATTGGGACTGATTTTGTGATGTTCCTAAACCCTACCAGGTCCAACTCTCTGTGCTTTCATCTTTCTGTTGGTTCCTTCGTGTATCTTATCCGCTCTTCTGATGACAAAAACAGCCAGTAAGTAAGGTATAAGTGGTATTTTTTTGTGGGAAAGAAATAGGCGTAAAAATACTACGTGCAGAAAAATAACTTATTAGGATGGTTGCGAGCACACGCGCTGTGGTCCTGCATTCACAATAGATTTTCAAAACACACTGACACTGGTTAGAGGAAACATGAAACGTGTATTTGGTAGGCTTTTTACATTTTAGAAACATAGTGTGGACATAATGCTAACTTGTGGGCCTAGAAATGCAGAGAAAGAACATTCTAAAATTAATTTGAACATTAGAATCACAATGCAACCGTTTCAACAGATTGAATAGTGCAGGATAATTGCAGGCCGAGTTGTTCCAATGAAGACAAAAAAAAAAAAAAAAAACATCTGTTTCTTTCTGGTGACAACAGGCACAGTTTAACACATCAGTAAAATCACCTGGAGAATCAAGCATGTGAAGAATCGTTGAAGTGTCTCTGAATGTGATACCATAGGCTCTGTCAGACGAAGGCAGGCAGTTGTGTGTATAATCTGTGTATAACTGGATAGTAATAATAATGTTACAAGGCTGTCCCCTGCAGTGAGACCTGCTCCACAGAGGGAGACTTCAGGGATGATGACATGGCCGTCTCTGACTCTTCACATTTGTTGGAGTGTGCTGTGCTGTTGTTTAGTGCTTCACGGCTTCGGATGCCACAAAGGTTCATTCCTCTCAAAACTACAGTGAAAAAACTGTTTCAAACTCACTTTATTAGCGCTCCCACATGCACGTACATAAATGTAGTTTAAGTGCAAGGCCCACACTGTCGGAAGAACCACACCTGACCTGTGTAAGGAAATTGTGTAATTAAAGACTTGTGCCTACACTGGCTGTAAAAACGGACCCCCACATCACCGCTGCACCCATCCTCTTAACACTCCCTGATCACACAAGTCACTCTGACACGTAACACAGAAGGTAATAGAATAGTGCACTAAGCTACATGCACAGAAGTCTGTGAAAGGCCCAGAACAATTACACGATTGACATCTCAAACCTACTTCACTTTCACATTCTTTTTTCCATTGTGATGTTGAATAGTTCTGGCCTATATTCTGTAACTCTGCAGACATATAAAGGGTTTTTTGTGCCCTCTAATGAGACACTTTGTTAGAGAGAAATGAATACCTGAACATTTTGTCATTATCACAATTAAATTGGTTGAAAACTACAGTGGAGTTAGCTCACTCTGAGTAGAAAGAATAGACACTTACTCTCCTTGCTCTGTAATAAGCTTATAGTAGGTGCCCTGCTAATCAATCTCTGTCACAAATGAGATTTTCAGTCAATTTGTATTAAACTCTACTGGTAATCTTGGCTGTGTTAATTATATTGGATGAATATTTAACAGAAAGAAACATTTCAAGCCTGACTTTTGACTTTTAACTGTTGGCTTAGTAACCCCAGCCTGTGCACTCCTTCCTTTGGTGTTTGGCTGTTTATCCATAATTGAATGACCTTCAAATGTTCCTGTTATCATTTAGAGAGGGACCTTTACATTTAAACTTCTCTCAGCTGAGAATAAAATCAGTGCTTAATTTGACTGATTATTCACACTTGTGCAGAGAATTGCCTGAGTAAAAATTCATTTCTATTATAAATATCTTTTCTTTTATTGCGCTAATTTCTGTAAATTACTGAAAACCAAGAACCAGCAGCTGCTGCAGCCTCCAGCAGTTTAAATCATTTGAATGCAACACTGTTTACTTTTCCTCCATCTGTTTAAAGTACAGTCGGTGTAATCTCCAGGTTCTACAGTTTCTTCACACCATTACACTGTCAGTAATTCAAATGTAGTAATGTGCAGCTATACCAGATGCACATGAATGTGCAGGAAGGCCAAACTGTGGGAAAACTTTGAGGTAATGGTCCATCTAATCACAAGATCAAGCCAAAAACCAAGTCAAACAATTGCAGTGAGGCTCAGAAGAGAACGACCCTGTGTCTCCAGAGTTCCCTGGCTCCCCCTGGAGGCTGACACTGATGCCCGAGCACAGAGGAGGACACTTTTGTCCTGATGCTTCTTCCTCTTCTCACACAGCCCTGACATATGACCCCACCTGACAGTCATTCTGTAACGCTGCACTGAGACTTTTTGGAGATATTTTTTCCTGTTTTTAAAGCCACAGTAAGTAACTTTCTAGCCACAAAGTAAAATAAAAGCATGTTTGTTTGTTTTATTTATTCATGTTATTTTTATTTAGTTTTTTTTTTTTTTTTTTATTTTATTATTTGCTCTTAAAACAGGCGTCCTTACTCTGAGTGGGCTTGCATCTCCGCAAACCTGACTTTTATTTGGCTGCTTTTTTCTATGAAAATGGTTCACTTTTTCACAGTATGGCATAAAAATGATCTATCTCCATGGAGAATGTTCCAAAGTGTGGTTTTAATTCATTTTTAATTTCCATGCAGGTGATGTGCCACCTCCATACTAAATGCTGCACCTTTAACTGCCCAATGTGCTTAAACTGCCCCCCAGGATAAAGTTATTCAGTTGATTGTTCTTGTATTCAACAATATGCTGTTAAACAGAAATACGTGAAATACCAAAGAACACTGCATGGTCTTCAGTCATTCGTACATAAGTCAGTTCATCAGCTGATGATTTCTGGATCCCTATAAACAAATAAAATATTATCTCCCCTGCCATGTGTTCCATCCCTTTATCCAGCTGTAATCCACCCAGCCACACATCAACACAGTCCTCTCTCACACATGCATTTATACTATGTGTGGGACACAAAAGTCAATATATCTAAATTATAATAGGCTAAAAAATAAACCAGAAACGCCATCGGATACAACCCGAAAAAATGAATAAACTAAACAAACTAAACTAAAGCATAAGGTACAGGTTCGCTCACTGATGGAAACAAGTGAGTTCCAGTTTTTAAAAAATTGTTTATTTTAAATAGCATAAAGCTGCAGTTAGGACTTCTGATTATTGTAATTTTATTCACTATAAAAAGAACAATAGAATTTGATTTCATTCACTTGAACAGTGTGGTTCTTTATTTTCACAGGTTACAAATACTTTCCAGCTTTTCATTTACAAGATTTGCATTTTAACGTTTCACATTAAGGCAGGAAGGAACCAAAAAGGTGAAGGCAAGACAACAAGGGTGTGAAGGCGAGGCAGCAGGATGCACTGCAGGATGTAGCTCATACCCCAGAGACACTTCAAAGCTTGCACCCATATTGAGAATATGTGGTAGCCAGTGCAGACAGATAAAAAACGATCACCATTCAAGGTACCAATTTCTCCGATGACAAAAACATCCCTTGTGTGGGGGCAGTCTTCTTTTCTCTTTCGTTCTCCACACATCAGTAACACTGCAGTATTGTCTTCAACTGACTCTATGGTTTGAGGATATGAAGACAAACTCCAGCTCCAAAGCATCAGAACAAAAAAGATCTATGTTTTGGGGCTATAAATTGTATCCTCTGTCTCTCAATAGCTTTGCAAATACCTATCATAGATATTCATGATAAATTGTTTACTGGCACAACAGTGACTAGAGCACTGCAGAGCAAATGATAAACAATGACATTATGTCTTTGTGAAACTTATACTTTATTGCATGTATAGAATATCTTCAGCAATCAGTCCTGCATACTGATGGTGTGTGGGAGCCAGACTTGGTTGTGTACTGATTGTGAATGAGGCAAGAATGAATAATGCACCAAAATATAATAAAATTTTCACATTTTAAAATGCAAAATGTGTATTAAAATTTGTTCATGAAAAGGAGTTACTAGGAGATTCTGGGACATAGTTGTTATTTAAACCAATAAAACTGCTTAAAGCTACTAATCCTTTGCCTGGAATGTTCCATAGTGTGGCATTTTATTTATTTAGTATCTCCATGGAGACAAGCAGGTAACACCACCAGGTCAAAGAGGCGACCTGCTCACAGAAAGAATGCATTTATTTCAAGGTATTCTTGAGCAACAGCAACACCGGAATTTATATATATATATATATATATATATATATATATATATATATATATATATATATATATATATATATATATATATATATATATATATATATATATATATATATATATATATATATATATATATATATATCCAAAACAAGTTACATAACACAGAATTAACAGTAGTATTTCTAGTATCTAGTTTCTAGTAGCCTGTAACGAGAGGTGTTTTTGCAGTTATCAAATAATTAAACTTCTGCTTGATATAGTAAAATGGTTATAAAAATATTTGCACATAAATACATATTTTCAAAATACGGCCTGTTAAAAATGAAATAAGCGAGTGCAGTGTTCTTTTATTACTAGGCTGCAGGCGCACAGTCCATGCCCTGATCTGACTTCCTCCTTCTGTTTGTCCATTCTCCTTGTGTAACCTATGGTCTCTCTAACTCGTGGCCTGAGCTCACTCTACTTTATTTGGCTTGCGGATGTTGCACTTAGGTAAAAGTGTGTAATGGTGAATTGTCTCCAATGCCCGACTCAGTGAAGACTCATCTAATATGCTACAACAGGGGTGCTCAGACATTTTCAGTGTGTGAGCTACTTTTAAAATGATTGTGTCTGAAAGATCTACCACCTAATACAAAACTGGTAAACATATATTTATTTGTAAATGTATTATGAATTCTTGCATTACAGTGCATAGTTCAGGCAGTAGCTTCTGACAGCCAGGAGTAAAATTGCATTTTTCGTTTGAAAGCGATAACAGAGCTAATCATGTTGATTACGGTTTTGTCTTTTTTATAGCCATAAAAATCATGTTAAACAAAGTATCAGAATTTACTGCATTTTTTCACACAACTCCTTCTATTTTACACATCCATCCGTTTTTTTCTTTTACGCATCGAATAAATGACTGGGAAAATCCCCGCAGCCCCGCGCTCTCATTCGTCGCATTTGAGGGACAACAGAGGCAGATTACTGTAATGATGGTAAAATATTTAAATAGCCCCGTGCCTCCGCTTTGAGACACCATTTGAATTTACATGAGAGCACGACTGGGCGCGGAGTTACGCTGCTGGAAAGTCCGCAACCCGCTCTATCTGCGACGATAGGATCCGACGCTATAGGGTTAAACTAACTCGCGCTTGTTTATGCGTGTGCAGCGTCCATGATGTGACCAGGGTCAGGTGTAATCTGACTGGTTGTCCTGTATATTAGTCATGTGACTGGATGGATGACGGGACGTGATCTACACAAAATGCCTTCACGATCGACTGGTAGACCGCGATCGACGTAATGAACACCCCTGTGCTACAATGACATTACCCCTCCCCTCTCTATCTCTCTCTCTTTCTGTCTCTCCCTTTCATTTTTATTTCCATCTGACAGTCTTTAGTCACACCGTTCAGCTCGTCTGCAAAGGCATTCTGCATCTGCCCCCTGTTTACTTTGATCATTGTGTCTGTGAACGTGTGGTTTCAGTTGACCAAACGCAAGAGTGTGTGTTGCCCCCAAGAAGCGCAATTCTTCAAAGGCTGTTTAAGGTTTAGAAGTTGGGAAGGAGTAGACGGCAGATTTGAAAGGAGGGGATGACTTGCAGAAAAGGGGCTTGTGCTGTTATGTACTTAGTGTGGTGAGAGTCAAGTGTTGTACTTTGCATAGTAAAGTGGATTCTGGAAGATTCAGATGTGCCTGTAGGTGTAAATTATGCACAATCTGAGGGTTAGAGAGAATGAAACTTGACTTTTGGCTTTAACCGGAGAAAAATTTAAATCAATGAGAGTTAACTTTCTGTAATCTTTCGTATAAAAGTATAATGTTATGCTTTAGTCCTGATGGCTGCTACCACAATACAAAAAAACGAAAATGTCTTACAGGTCAAACGGAAAATAGTCACATCTTTTAACTTCAAGTATTTCTCCAGCTGTTTTTTATTCTTTTATAACAGAACTTACTGCTGCGTGTAAGTTTTTTGATAAGGATCCGCCACCCCCTTGTACTTATGGAAATGTTATTGCTTTGCCTTTGATGTTCCACAATATGGCATTAAACTATATCTCCACGAAGGTCAGATCTGCTCATAACATGCTCATAGTAACAATGCGTGTTTTTTTCTTTTTTCCAATAAAACATATGTAATTTAATAAATGCAAGGTAAGATGTAAGTTTAATGCCACACTGTGCATTATTCCAGGCAAAGCAACAACACAGACAAGCATGTGACAAACCTCCATCACAAACGTTAGATAATGTACATTTCAAACTGGATACTTTACAAAACCAGTTACCTTAATAAGCCATGTTTGCACTGTTGTCATGATGTTGTTGTATATATCTATTTCTAAGTATTTTATTTTTAAGCAAATATTTTTTACTTTGTGCATGCCCTTATTTGTACTTATTCAGTGTTTTTATGTTGCACTTTATCACCAAAGAGAGATCCTAGTTTGTGAGCTGTGTTCACTGACAATGGCAACAAAAAGTCTTCTGATTCTGGGATTAGCTTTAAGGCACAGGTTTAAGGCGGGTCACATTAGTGTAGTAAGTTCTGTTGTGTCATATAATATACGTATTTGTTTGTAGTAATATTCTCTGACCGCGTTCACTACAGTATTTATCCCAGAGCCCTAAGTAATAAGTGGCCTTCCATCTGTTGTGCATTCTCTATGTGTTCGATTATACATAAAGGATGGTGTTTTTCATTTTCAAGTTAAATATATCAAATTTTATGACAATTTTTTTAAACCTCTTTTTAAATTCTGCCTGTACAACTGCATTAGTTCACCTATATCCAGGCAGGAGGTCCATTACGGCTCTTATGGGGGACTAGTGGGGTAAAGTGAGTGGAAAAATATGCTTTTTTTAGGCGCTGGAGAAACAACTGAACCAAAAAAAACAAAAACAAAAAAAAAAAACC
Source organism: Periophthalmus magnuspinnatus (assembly GCF_009829125.3). NCBI lineage: Eukaryota > Metazoa > Chordata > Actinopteri > Gobiiformes > Gobiidae > Periophthalmus > Periophthalmus magnuspinnatus. Next base: position 11,688,837 of record NC_047147.1, on the reverse strand, counting down.
CAAAAAAGAACTGAACACTGCTATCTCAACATCAGAGCGCAATCTAGAGTGTAGAGAATGAGGTTTTATCAGCCGTACACAGCGTAATCTCACTATCTCTCTATAGTGTGACCTCTTCTTCAGATTATCCCTTCCGTTCAGGTCTATTTTCACCAGCTGTGTCGTGCTGAAAAATCATCCCAAACCACACACAAATAAATTAGACAAGAACAGTGAACTCACCAAATGTGGAAAGTCCAAAAGGCTTACTGACCAATTCACATCAATTATTACTGATGTTTTGGAGGCTTTATTCCCAGTGCACAAGTCTCCTGTCAGCCACACTTGACCCCATGTCACGCTAGCCTGTTTTATATTTGATGTTTTGGGCAGTGCGCAGGTTGTTCTGTCCGTAGAGGGATTGTGCAGCGGTCACTCGGTACACTTAGAAAAAAAGACAAGTGAGCTGCTCCCTCTTGTCTGTGAAAGTGCATAGAAAGTTCATGTAGTGTTTGGGTACAGAGGTTATCAGGGAGACGAGGACCTGGAGTTATGCTGGGATCTGTTTTCATGCATATGTAAAAATGTATGCAGTCTGTCAGGAGAGTAGATGGAATGTTGGATAATCAGCAGCAAAGCTAAGACAGCCTGTAATACAATTTATTAGACTTCCATTGAGATTTCAGACAAACATCATTTCAATTTTCCCTTTAATACTTTGCTAACTGGTCTTGTTTTTAGGGCCCGAGCATCAGTGTGTTAGAGCCCTATTGTATTTGTAAGATTTTGAGAAAAAAAATCACAAAAATCAAGTAGTAAACGATAATGTATAGACAAGTAAGTGGTATAGAAAATTAGAGTTTAGTGAGCTCTAATTTTGAGGGAAAACCCAGAGAAAAAATATTGAAAGACTGTTCAGTAACGCTACCTCAGAAATCGATTTACATTGCACAGCATTAGAGCCCAGCCCAGAAAAATGTCATCTGAGACAAATGAAACAGGATCAAAAATAGGTCACGTCAGCACATGTAAAAAATGATATTATGGCCCCGCCCTAAAACCTACAAGAAGTCAGCCATACTGGATCAATTCTAGGGTTGACAAAATCACTCTTTGGACACTGTTACCACCCCTGTTGTACCGTGTTTTTTATTAAGCATAAAGTGTGTGTTTTATAGGCATCCGCTGGGCCTATAAGAGGGACCTGCCTCCTACACCCTGGCACTGCTCCTCTGGCTCAGCTCCACCTGGCCACAGCAGCAGCTGATCACCACCACTTTAACACTTAAGCACATTTTGCTAAAATGTATTGTAAATGACTGAATAAACGCTCCAGCAGAGAGCTGGAAACCTTTTCAGTCGTGTCTGTTCCTTTGTTGCAGTCACACGAGTCATGACACATCTCCAACAATTTTCATCAAAAACACTTCAAACTTGGCCAAAGGATTTACAGCCTATGTGCAATTACATTTTACATAAAATGCTGGATATAGTTCTGGTGATTTTTCAACAAAATGTCAATTTTTGTAAATAAAAAACACAAACATTGTCAGATTTGAATGACATGCAAATTATTGCTCTATCTTTTAAGATTGCTCTATAAAAAATATTTAAAAATAAAATTAAAAATGTATCTATGGTGTAACCCAGGTTAACATAGACTTTCAAAGTAAAAGCTTGTTGATTAAAAACAGAAATAAATACTTTTGATAAAAAGACAATAAATATGTGATATGGGTACAATTAATTAAAAAAAAGTCTAAAATGTTTTATTTCATGCAGATATACGTTAAAAGGTTTAAAAAATGTGAATTAATTTGTCTTTGGACTTTTATTTTGAAACTCACGTAGCGCGTGAACCATGTGACTAGCAGGAGCCAACCGGATTGCTTTGGGTTTTTCCTATGCTAGACGAGGGAGATACGCAGACAGCACACAGAAAAGTGATAATTCCAAACTAAAATCTTGAGAAGAGAATATTTTGTTTTTCAACCTGTCCCTGTGTGGAAACGGTTTGATTTTTGTGATGAACGGGACTTGGTGAGTGTAAAATAAATGTATTTTATTTTGTGCAATGTAATCATCTTATTAAGAGAATGTAATGCAAAAAACAGTGAATTCATAGATTACTAGTGAGTCACGGTGCATTTAAAGCTAAAAAGTGATCAACTTTGCAAGTTCATTGTCCCCATCGTGTCCGCCATTTTGGCGACCGCGTGTTCTTAACAAGAATCAATTAAGACCGCTGATGATAATTTTCTGTATTGTAACACTATCCTAGCAACGTATTTTGTGTACTTATGCATATTTTATGTTGTCTATGATAGGCTTTTAAAGTATGGTTTGAAAGAATCCAGCTAAATACGAACTTTGAGAACCACGTGTGTGAAACAAGATGGCGAGCCTCCCACGGACCTTCTGAACTGCATGTGCCAGGAGCCACGTGCTTTCTACTGGACGCTATATAGTTTTCATCAGAACTGGTAGGATTTACCCAAACTCCTGCACAAAGGACACTGGATTAATAGATAGAAAAAGAGACTTTATTCTGTGCAACACAGGGTGATTCAGTCTTTTGCTGAATTCATTTTAGTTTTGTACAATTTTTTTTTTTTGATTGAAGATAACGAACGGTTGTAAAAGGTTATTTTACAATTACGGTTATTCTTTTGGTTGTAAACAATGTAACAAAAATGGTTCAAACTAAAAGGGTAATGTTGAACAGAACTGAAAAGAACTAGAGGTGATTTAAATTAAAGAGTTAAATCAACCACAAGAAAATAGATAAGAGAACTTGAACTAAAACTAGAACTAAAGGTTGCAACCGATTAATTTAGAAACTCAAAACTGAAAGAAATTCTTTAAATCAAAAGAAAGCATTAAAGTGAAACGAGGTTTGAAATTAATGTTTACTGTAAATGTCTGTCCATGTATTTGTCTTATTTTTTACCAACTGTTCAATAAGAAGCCGGCAATTTAAACTTATTTCTCTGGTCTGTGGTTCTTATAACTCAGGTTCTTCCAACAGTTGCTCCAGTAGTCGTACCTAACCGAAGTTTATTGGTCCATAGAAGAGTATTGCATACACTTACCTGATATTCCCCTGTAGTTAACACTTTGAGGTGTTACAATGGCAAATAGGCCTCCATATTTAAATGTGTCACTCCAGTATGGAATTAACTAGACCTAAATAATGATTGAGTAAATCTATTACTTTTATTATAATAAAATAAATACAATTACAATTTCAGGTATTTCTTTCATATTCTTGCCTGATCTGCAAACAGTTCTATTTTGTTTGGATGTACAGTTTACATAAAAGATTGTTACAACAGGGAACTTGAAATGCATACAGTAAATGTTCTTTGTTTTTGAATGAAAAATAGCTCATTTTAAAATCACTGTTAAAAGTACTTTATCGGTTATTGTGATATCAGAGGGTTATCCTAGATTTTAGTATCGGCCCGATATTGAAAATTTATAATAAAGTTTGAAACTTTCTGAATGATCAAATGACTGACCTTTATGGAGTGAATTCAAATGACTTTCACTTTAAAAATTGCCACGTTTATATCTTAGCTGTTACGAATGCACAGTGATGTGAATAATTACAGTTATTATCAGAGTAATCTTAGGGATGCACCAGTACTGATAGTGTTTATGAATATCAGCGCCGAGCCAGGAAATGTCCTGGTTGGGCCTTTTATTGGATGCATTAAGACTTTTTACTGCACTGATGTAGGCCCAGGACGTCTCATAATGTTTGAACTTTTATTCAGACAAAGCTGTCGTGTAGTTACTTGCAGGATACATAAGTTACATAACACAACTGGATCCATTTTGTTATAAGTTCACTTTGCTTTTTGGGGAAGAAGGGCCATTCTCAGTTCCTATATTGGAATTGGTTAATATACGTTTTGACACCAGTATTGGAAGTGAAAAAGTTGGATCGGTGCATCTCTACTTAATCTTGACATTTCTAGAAGATGCCCACCACCTCTTTGTGCACAAACTAGAATAATGCACCAATTGAAACTATAATTGTAACTACTGATATATAAAAAAGCAGTATTGTTCTTTATTCTTATTGTCCTCTCAGAATGATGGAGGGAGGAAGAGAGAAGGCAAGAGACGCTCTCAGAAAAACGGGGTGAAAACACACATGATTTTAAAAGTGCACTATGTAACTTTTCCATCAAATTGTTTTTGCTTGGCATGGAATGTTCTATAGTATGGCATTAAAATAGTCTATCCCCATGGAGACAAGCTGGTGACGCAGGCCAAGTTACAGGTTAGATCTGTGCAGAGGCAAGCCTGCTCACACTACAGTGCATATTTTTTAGGATATTTTTTAGCAATAAAAACACCTGTAATTGAATAAATGTAAGATAGACAAGTTTGATGTCATACTGTGGGACATTCCAAGCAATGCAATAAAACATCTCCTTGGAGACGAGTAAGTGGCAGACCCCCACCAGACAAATTACATAGTGCATCTTTAACTTATATTATAACGTTTCATTCTGTGCAGGTTTTAAGCCATGTTATAATGCTGTTACCTTATCACAAACATACTTGGAGTTATATTTTGTTTGATTCACACATATTGCTAGTCTGTTTACATCTTCAAAGCTCAAAATGCTCTGCTCCACCTTGTGATGTCATGAAGCAGTAGTTTTCAAGTTAACAGCTACTTTTTACCTTCACTTCAGGGCTGAAATTATCCAAATGATTCCAGTGAAGGTGTTTTCAGTTTGAAGACCACAGTCTAAATATGCAGAGTTTGGGTGGATGAAACAAACTCCAGGTGTGTTCTTTAACATTATAACATAGATCAGTAAATAGAGTAATATGGTGTCTCTAAACATTATTCAGCCTTTTTTAAATCTATTTTGTAAAATTTCACTGGAGTATTTCATGGTCAAGTTTGTACGTGATTGAGAAAGTATAGGAAGGTACCACTTTTGCCATTGTAACATTTGATTTTCCTGTGTTGATTATAAGGTTGTCAAAAGTATTGAAAAACTGACACTAATCAATATTAAAAGATAGTGTTTAAACTTGATGGTCATTCTAGCAAGTATCGATACAAAAAATGCAAATGTAAGTGTAAATTACATTGGTTAAAATACATATGCGTCTGAAGTTGAAATACATGATAATTACGACATCACATGACCAATGACAGAAAAAAAGAAATTCACTTTAGTCCTGGTTTAGTCCTGGTTTAGTCCTGGTTTAGTCCTGGTTTAGTCCTGGTTTAGTCTTGGTTTAGTCTTGGTTTAGCCCTGGTTTAGTCCTGGTTTAGTCCTGGTTTAGTCCTGGTTTAGTCTTGGTTTAGTCCTGGTTTAGTCCTGGTTTAGTCCTGGTTTAGTCCTCTTAACCTTATGATTAGACTGATTCTTGGTTTACCGTATTAAAATATATTGGTGCACTATAGTGTTTTTTGGACACAGTACACTCTTCACAGTTGTTGTTAAGTAAGTAAAAAACATGTAAAAAAAAAAACAAAAACAAATACACACATAAAATGAATACTTCACCTGCAATTAGAAAGAGGGATGTCTGTGTTTCAGTGCTAATGCTAATTTTGAGGCATAACAAATATTAAAACAACACCACAAACTGAAGTAATAATTGGGTCGTCTTCATTTTAGTTTTATCTTTTTATTTTTATTTTATTTTAATTAAAGTGATTGTTAGCTTGGAGACACAGACACACAACTAGCTGCACTGTTTAAACATTGATTTAACAAAATAAAGTTGTTGTCATTTATTTGTATTTGTTGAATCATTCATTCACACCTGAAAGACTAACTTTGCTAATTTAACACTTGATGAAATCAAAAGGTCTGTGCAGCTCTCTGTTGTGTCAAAACAACAGTTACTGTAGTTTACAACAACCACATCTGTCAAACACTTGTGCTGCACATACAAACAGAGAGAAACAAAAGTGTAAATGATCCGATCACGTGCAGCAGATCTTATGGGGAGGAAAGTTCGGTGCTTGCATTTGACCATGTGAGTGACATTTGCACGACTCCTCAGAGCATAGATAAGGCTGGAGCTTATTGATTCGATTCAATTCAAGTTTATTTATACGGCACATTTAAAACAACTTTAGCTGACCAAAGTGCTTCACATAAAAGTCAACAAAAACATTATGCAGATAATGTGATACATAGGATACCCTATTTAATAGCCTAAATAAATGATTAAATATAAAACCCAATAATTATCCCTCCTTCTGCTTTTGGACAAATCCCACCCTGGTTAGATCGATATGATGTAAGCGATGGTCCGAGGGTGGGACCCGGTTTCCACAGTTCCTCCTCTGTTGTGTTGGCCTCCTGCAGTGTCCCTCTCTCTCTCTCTGACATCAGCCTCATTAAAATGTACCTTTATATAATGTTAAACACACACTCACAATATGTCAGGCCTCTGCAGACCAGACTTATGCAACCCCACTGTGTTCTCTGCCAGTTGAATTATGCAGACTGGAGTGCTGTGGTCTCTGTGCTACCTTCAAACGCAAACCCTTCTTATTCTTTTTACTCAATCACACAGGCTCGTGCATCCCTAATCCTCTGTTTGCGGTCCCCCGTGTGGCCATCTTTGAAGTATAGTTGTGCTGGAGGTCTTTCAAACCTGCTCTGTATTCCGTATCAAAAACATAATCTGAAATGTATTTGAACATGAAAAAGGCAGCGTATAACCATGTCTGTTCCCAAGTGGTGTCACGTGTTTACTGTATTTCTTCTAAAGTGTACACTAAAGGCAATGAAGAATCCCAGGTATAATACGAGATCCCGATATAGTTCATTTACATAGGAAAGTATATAAACATGGATATTTCACTGTGAGTATTCACTTTTACTACTGTGGCCATAGCACCTTGTCAGTGCTTCATCTCCTCAGATAAGAAGAGTTGGGCCTGGTTAGTACTTGGATGAGAGATCACTGGAAATAACAGGTCACAGCGGAGACAGTCTAGCACAAACTGTTGTTGTGTCCTTAGGCAAGACGAGTACGTGTATGCACAAGTAGCTGTCATTCGTGGTCAGATGGGCTGATGGCACAAATTGTCACCCTTGCTTCTTTTAGTATGAAATAAATGAATTTACTGCAATTTTTTCCAACCTGGCCTTTAGTATTTCAGGTCAAAAATTACGATTACGAATCACACATACACAATTATGAAAACGTCTAGCAATCCTCTAAAGTGTAATGTTAATAATACAATCCAGTAGTCCGTGAAATATGCTTATACGACTTTCCTTTGCACTAATTATCCCAGTTTTATACTCTTTTTATAGGATACAAATGTTTTAATCTGTGCAGTTTTGTTGCCATTATGAGCCTGTAAACTTCTCTTCACGCTTATTTAACACTGAAGTACTTGACTGAATTGCAAAGACCAAACCCAAATTGAGGTGTAATTAGTATATTGCAACAAGTTATTTCCCCTTCTGTTATTGTATTCTTTTTAACGCGCCTTTGTAAATACCTGAATGTGCATATTTTGTGCGAGTCAAGGTTAGGAAAATAATAGAAAGACGTACTTTGTTGAGTTTGTTTGTAACATTTATAAGACTGTTTTAAAGGGCCCATATTCCGCTGTTTTCTGATCTATGTTGTAATGTTATTTCCTCATCAAAAACACACCCGGAGTTGTGTTTTGTTTCATTCACACATGTTTAACACACTTTGCAAACCGTGCTGAGTTTTTCTCTCAAACTGAAAACGTTTTGTTCCACCTTGTGATGTCACGTACATACAGGAAGTCCACTGTGTTTTTAAATTTTGAGCTTTGGCGATGTAGACAGACAAATAATAAAGGTTTACTCAAACATGTGTGGATAAAACCAAAAAACACAACTCCAGGTATGTTTTTGATGACGTAACAGCATTCTAACATGGCGTAAAGCTCACAAAGCAAGTCCATTTCGCATAATATACGGATTTAAATGCAACAACGACTCTGAAAAGAAATACGTCATCTCCTTCTGTGTTCTTTCATACTTACAAATCTGTTGCAGCACCCTGGCAGACGTTTTTTCTGTTTTATTTTGTAATTCCTGCTCCAGACTGCTTTCATCACGGGGGAACGGTGCACTAAAGTGGCTTATTTAAATGTGTATGGACTCACAGATTTTTACTTTTGTCCCTTTTCCTTTCAGTGCTCCATGTTTCCGTGTCCTGACATGTCTTGCCTTTCTTGAGCTTGTAAGATCCTTTACAGCATGTAGGCGAAGAACTTTCTCGTTGGCTTTCTGCTGTCGGCATGAATTCTGCAGTGAGGTTGTGTCAAAGGAACAAGCTCGTTCACTCATTAGCTGTCAATCAAACTAAACCCATGACCGTCAGAATTTACACAAAATAAATCAGATTTCACACACAATGATTGATTATTTTAGCTACATCAAGTCTTATTCTTCTTCCTTAACCATCAAAACACATTCATAATTTTCATATATTTAGAAAGGGTAAATAACTCTACTAAATATTTATTGTTGTTTGCTTGTCAAAAACTATTTCATAGAGTTATTAAACTTTTTCTTTACTATATAATTCCATATATCTTGCTTCATGTCTTCCGTATGTAGAAGTTGTAGAAAGTAGCCAAAAAATAAATAAATAAATAAAATAATTGAATGAGATGGTGTATCCAAACTTCACATTAAGTAAGTAAAAGTTAAAAATCGATATCTTATAGTTCAGGGTTAAGCACACACTGTTACTGTATTTACGTCTTGCGCTAAAAAGATGTACTGCCTGCTCATACGAAAACAAAATCAAGTTGTCAAAACCAAACATGCGCCCATATTGAGAATCCAAAATGTGCAGGTTGCTAACGTTTTATTATCCAGTTGACAGTCATATGAGTTTTTTTTCCCTTTGGCAGCTTTCCGATCTAACCCTAGGGAGCGCTATTTCGTTTCAGGGGTACTATTTTTGGACTCATGACAGACGTGTAATAAATAAGTGATGACAGCAGGTTTATCTGTTTGAGCTCATCATTTACCCGTGTGCACACCAGGCTGGCACGCTGTCCATAAAGAGAGAATAAAATATATCTATACTCAGGTTGATTTGTAGGCTGTGGAGCTCTTTCTGTATGGATTGCATGATTTTGACTGGTCAGGATGTACACATTGAACCGATGGGTTAGAAAAAGAGGGAACTAGAATGCACTGAGGTTGTAGATATTAGCAAATGTATGTGTCTTCAAGAATATAAGAAGTGTCCGGTGTGCATCCTGACCTACACAGCACTCGGGAGCAGTCTGATGCGAAAAAGCTTTCAGTCATGTTAGCCACTCTGCTGCAAAGTTGTATGTGTGTCCATTAAGTGTACATATCTATAAAACTGTATAAAAGAGAGAAAAAGAAAATAAAATAGTCCTTTTTGCACAAATAGAATTCATTTAACCCATAAAAAGGTTTAATTTGGTGAATTGTTTTGAAATGTCAAAATACTATTCTGAACTTTAAGTTAACATAGCTCATGTTTAGAAATGGTAACATTGAAATTTGGAAATAAAGTCCATTACTTCACATGTAGGGAGTCTGGCACATGCTATACTCACACAAATATTATTTTATTTGCTTAAGTAGCTTGTGTCCCCCACCCATCAGTATTCATGTGCAATACTGTAGCATAATATAAATCATCACCTGTACAATACACTGTACAGTTTATGTACTACTTGTTCTGTTCGTATGCTAAACTGTATATAATCAGAGCCACTTACAGTTTACATACACATTTTTTTCTCACCGTCTGACATGAAATCAGACTAAATCTTTACTGTTTTGGGTCAATTTAGGATTACAAAATTATTTCTATTTGCTAAATACCAGAATAATGAGAGAAGATTTTTTTATTTATTTATTTTTTCATTACATTTCATTAGTAGAGATCTTTTGTAGTTCTATTCCAGTTCTTGAAATATGTGTTGCAACACTGGATTTACCTCACTGTGGGACAAATGATCTGATATATAGTATGAATATAATATAAATAACACAACAATATTCTTGACCTGATACATCCCTTGCACAAACAGTGAGGCTTTGTTTTAACCAGCCAGCTTCAGATTTGTTGTCATGCTTCCTTCTCCATTCACATATTGAAACTCCGGGTGCTACTGGAGCTGCTGGACCACAAAACCAGCCTATTTGTCGACTGCTGTATATACTGGACATTTGTAACATTTTGCCTACTGCTATTCTTCCTCTTAGCTTTGTGCATCTCCCGGAGGACCCTGTCTGCAGAGGTAGTATCCATTAGCAGTCCGCCGGAGAGCTGCTTCTGTATATTTGTGTTAGCCAAGTTGAAGGTCAGACAGAGGATAGGCAAACACTATCTCACTTGTCAATCAGAACATGGCCGTGCGAGCCAGAGAGGGCACCCTGACTGAAAACGTTACAAAAGAGAACAAAAACCAGGAAGAAAGAAGAATGTGTATAAAGTATAAATAATTGACTTGGGTGTATAGTGAGGAAGGCTTCCAGAGTGTTGCCCACTTTCACTCCTCTGATCTGCTTGTCAACATGTTTTTAAAGGCTTTTTCTGCACGTTCTTCAAAAGCAGCTTGATACCAACACACTCTTGAGTTTTAAGTGCTGATGACATGTTTTTAATCCCAAAGCACAAATTAATTGGCACAGCTGTGAAGATTTCATGGAGCAATGCTGATAATATATTCATGCTCAAGCCCTCATTTAACAACATCTGTGATCAAATTATTACTTTATACTTTTAACTAACGCTACATAGAATCAGTTTGTTCTAAAATATCAGTTTAGAGACTAATGTGTTTTTAACATATATTTATTCTATATTGGCTACATGGTTGGAAAATTTCATTATACTAAATATGTTTTGGAGGTTAGACTTCTATAACGGCCTGCACACTGGCCTCTGAAAATGAGTGTTAAGACACCTGCAGTACATCCAAACGCTGCTGCTCGTGTATTGACTAGAACCAGGAAGGACGAGCGCATAAGTCCTGTGCTCAGGTCTCTGCCCTGCCTCCTGTGGCTCAGAGAATAGACTTTAAAGCAGTTCTGCCTGTGTACAAGTCTCTACAGTACATCTCCGACATGTTAGTGACGTATGAACCATCTCGCACTCTGAGGAATTCTGAGGACTGAGTCTGGACTAAACATGGGGAATCACTGTTTCAGTTTTATGAAGCTAAAACCTGAAACATTCTTCCTGAAGATGTGAGACAGACCTCAACTTTGACAATGTTTAAACCCAGGTTCAAAGTGGTTCTGTTTATCTGTGCATATGACAAAGTTTTTTATTCCGCACTCTTTTGCTTTAATGTTAATTTTATGATGATTATTTGTGATTATTTCTTGTTTTGATTTGTTTGTATTGTGATTTTAATGCATTTCTTATTCTGTAAAGCACTTTGAATCACTTTGTGCTATGCAAATAAACTTGCCTTGTCTTGCCTTTTGTCTAAGTATATTTAAATCGGATTGATTGAAAATAACTTCTGGAGGGCAGTGGAAACAATTAGTAACAGAATAACAAATGGTTTTGAGCTAATAAGCATGACATTTACTTGTTAATGATCTTTTAAAGTAACCACCATGTTTTTGTTACTAGAAAACAACTAGCCTGAAGCTGGATGTGGAGGAACACTGGTGCATAATCCAAATTTCACAGATCACCAAAGCAAAGAGTGTCTGCATCCTGAGGGCAGCTCTAACTTCCCTATAGTCCACCAGTCCACTGAGGCGTGCAGTGCGTTGCGTGGATTTACTTGTCTGTTTATCAAAACAACAGATATTATGTGCATATCTTAATTTACATTTTGCCAGTGAACAAAAAAGATTACTGACAAACACAAACCAGAAACTTTATGTAATTACTCATACAGTATAGGGCTATTGATTTATGAGTTAGGCACATACAATCTAACATAACATGTGACAAATGATGTGTAATACTGCAATAAATGATGGTTCAGTAGCGCTGTTGAAAGTTTTTTTTTTTCTTTTTTTTTTCACACAGCTATGGGGACTGAATTAGGACAGTGAGCACTTAAGGGAACAACACAGAACCTAATCTGAAAATGTGAGAAAAATACAAAAATAGTTTCATGTTTTATTCAGCAAAAAAAAAGATTGCAGCTGTAAAAGGCTTGATTTCAAAGCTACTAATACCAGTTTACAGGTTTGTTCCGAATATCTTTAAAGGTGGGAGTATCCATTTTTTTGCATGAACATGTGATGGCAATGCTAATGAATGTAAATAGTGTTATATATGGATTTAAATATGTCATGTTAAATGTTTTTTGACTGGACCTGGACTGGAACAGTACATTATTTCTATGACAGATAGTAAAAAAATTCAAACCTGTCAACTGGACAAAAAGTTGTAGGCGTGACGATGTTTCGCTGCTCATCCCAGCCGCTTTTTCTGCATCAGTTCTGGTCAGATTACTGGCGGACACTGCCTTATATCTTATCTCTCTGAAGGGAGGAGCTAGCTACACTGAAACTACACCTATTTTTTACAATTTGACAGCTATTCGCATGCACATTATTGTTCATTTCAATATTTTTGTATATTTTGAAATCCTGCAACTTTTTTACTTTTTTTATACTGTTGAGTTCTCATAAGCCAATCCACAACAGTGACCTTATAACCTTTTGTACAGGTATAATTAGCAGATCACATTATCGTCAATATCTGCCTATAGCGGCTGTGACTACATCTTTACATGTCAAGGATGAGTCAGATTTCTCCATTTCCTGCTCGGATGATGAGAAATCCCGGTTCAGCAGTTTGCCTTGTCACTCACTATCATATTAAAGCCACATATGAGTCCTGTTGCTGCAGGCAGTGACCCACGGGGCAGAGAGAGGTCAGAGTTCACACCCACAAGAGCAATGATATACAAGATGTCTGCTGCATACTGTCAGCCTATAAAGCCTATATGGGGCTTCTGCGTCTGTCAGATGGACTGGACTGCTGTGTTCGTACTGACTACTGCCATGACTGCTGTTCTTCACTGGAGCTGGACGCTGTAATTGAGCACTGCAGGACACTTCAGAGCTACAGTTTCAGGAGCTTACCTCGTGTTGGGATGCAAGAAAAGCCCGCATAAACACCATAAACAGTTTGAAAGTAACAAGCTGAAAAAGTTTGCTTTGAGCCAGATTAATGCAATGGATTTTATATTGATTTAGTGCCTTTCAAGATACCCAAAACGCTGTCTGTCACTACATTCATCATTACTCCACTACACTCATGATTGATGCATTCTAAACTCGATTTACTCTTGTGGAATAAATTGAAGTAGACCAAGAGATGGAAGAGTAGACATGACACAGGAGAAGTTTATTTGCCGTACAGGACCCAGGACCCAGTCTAGTTCAGTCCATTTCAGTTATGTTTCCATTGTAGGGAGTATTATACCTCTGATGATGTAGGCCAGGATGAAGGATTGAGCTGGCAGTGTGGGGTTGGCACAGCAGAGAAATGCAAATTCTCTATCATTTACAATGTTACAAAGTGAGAGCTGTACGTACCATATTTTCCAGACTATAAATTGCGCTTTTTTTCATAGTTTGGCCGGGGGTGCGACTTATACTCAGATGCGATTTATCTGTGAAATATATGGGTTTTTTTCTTCATTATTATGCATTTTTTGGCTGGTGCGACTTATACTCTGGTGCGACTTACACTCCGGAAAATACGGTAAACAGATACTACTAACCTTCCATGTTTGTTGTCTTAATTGGTCTGTGCAACACTTTAGAAATGTTTAATTGATAAAATGGATGCCTGTTCTTTGTTATTTTTGTTTTTTTTTTTGTTTTTGTGTGTATGCTCATAACAGTGATTCCTATTTAACATTTACAGCATATGTATATTCTGATGGTCTTGGGTAAATAAAAATGCTGTGGATACTTATGGCCTATATAGAATTACATCCATGAAAGAAATCCTTTTAATGTGGTACAAGCTATGCCTGTTGTCAAGGTGAATTTTTGAAAAGAAACCTTTTAAAAAGCTTAATTTTCCTGAAAGGAGCCCTGCCTTCTCGCTTGTCCTTTCAAATTCAGAAATGCTCTTTAGAACGATTACCTTAATCACACGCGAGACACCTAACATAGAAAACAGGCTGGGGGGATGTCAGAAATGTCATGCAACAAAGCAGTAAGCCCCATTCAAAGGCAGAACACTGCTAACGGTAGCAAAGCCCTGAGGTCACCCTGGCACACACCCTTTCATTTGGAGGCCGTCACATTCTGCTACAGCTGAATATTAGCCTGCTTTGTACTGGGCTTAACTCAGACTGGTGTGGCATGCGAAATACAAAAATACATAAAATGGTGGATTGCTCATAAAGGGCATAATGAATGTCTTTTTTTGGCATATTGACATTTAAAGGTGCATTATCTTGAACTAGACTAGACTAAATAATACTTAATTTAAACTTTTTCAACATTTCTTTTGATTGTTCTTTTTGTTATTTTAGATAGATTTGGCAAACTGTGTAGTGGAGACACCTAATAACAGGCTTTGAAATGCTGCTTCTGGAAGTATCTGATAATTGAACTTAGTATAAAGCAGAATAACATCTAAGCCCTAGTTTGAAGCTTAAATTTGTAAAATACCTAAAAACAAAGACACGAGTTACATACAGAGCGAAGTGAGCGATAGCATCACCCTGAAGATAATACAATTCTTTTATCTTGTTGGCTTACAGAAACCTAATTTGAATGTTCACTGACCTTCTCCAAATGGGTATTACGGAACAATTTGTGCCTTTTCCAATTTGGTGCTTTAAAGTTGTTTTCTGCAGTCCGAGAACAATGAGGTTGAAAGAGTGTTGTAGTGTGAAAAACATCTTTAATTAGGAAGACTTGGCTGGCTGCATCACAAATTGGTCACTTCCCCCCTTCCACTGCCTGCTCCTCTGCCTTCATGTTTTCTAATTCTTTTGGAGGTTTTCACTTACGCCTGTTCTTTCATGTCTCATTGTGGGAAAAGAGAAACAATTATGTCAAGCTTTTGAGCCAAGAATTTAGGTTCTTTTGTTATTTTTATGATTTCCAGAAGAACAAATGAGGGACTGAAAGCCAACCATGGAACCAGTTAAATTTGTCCAAAATTGCTTAGATCCTTCAGTCAGATAGTACATATGTTCAATTTGAAAAACATGCATTCTTACGGTGAATGGGGTCACTTTTCGATAGATCTTACGTTGCCTGGTGATATCAACTGCTTGTCTGGAGATATGGAGATTCACTAATGCCATACTGGGTAACATTCAAGGCAAACGTCTGTGTAAACCCTTAGTCGTCCAGGTCTGATTCTGAGCAAAAGATGAAATTTAAATCTATCAACTGGACATTTCACTGCTCATCCAAGCCACTTCTTCAGTTCTGCGCAATTCTAGGCAAACCAATAACCTCTCCATGGTGGCAAACCCTCTGTCAGAAATGTTACATAATGCATCTTTTACGCTTGTGTGGCCAAAACTCCTCTTCAAAGCCTGGTCTTGTCATCTCAGAAGCTAAGCGGGGCTGGGTTTGGTTAGTACTTAGAAGGGAGACCAATGGGAAAACCAGGTGCCACAGTGGAGCACCAGTGGCAAATCTGTTATTGTGTCCTTAGGCAAAACACTTCACCCACATTGCTTAGTATGAATGTGATGTACACGTGATGGCGTGGACTGGCAACCTCCCGTTTTAATCTATCCCAGGGCAGTTTGGTCCAATATTACCACCATTATGTGTGTGAATAATGCACAAAATTATAAAGTGGATGAATTACTGAATTATGGGGTCCCAGTATGTGGCTAGTAACATCAAAAAGGCTACGCAGAGTCAAAATGGACCAACTTGTACATATCACTGAATAAAAAGAGACCAGGATCAACCCCTTACAATCTCATGCTAGGTGCACTCAAATATGACTTCCCATTGTACGCTAATGGAACCGTCACCCAGTCATACTCTGTGACTGTTTGGACGTTTGTGCACCCGGATGATGGATACACCCGTCTAACGGAATGACTCCCTTAGGTGCTCGTGTGTCATTTTGTATGTGCCGTCTTATTTTTCCACGTGAGGCTCACTGTACTCCGAACCAGGATGAAGGATTTGCTTTCATCCGGCCGACGCGAGTGTTTACAGTGTTGTGTGTACCGGAGCTGCTGTTTGTTTTTCAGCTGAGGCGGCAGTGGAGACGGATGGAGGAGTGACAGGTGGGGTGAGCTTGATGGATGGCTGTTACTTTGCCTCTAGTGCACGAGTGTGGAGAGTACAGGGGAGCGCTGATGGAAAGTAATATACAGTTAGGGAGGTATTAGTATGCGGAGTAGTGCCGCTGTGAAAAGAGATACAGTGGAGGTTTTAATGATACGCTTGGGAAACCAGGTCACGGCAACCACCAATAGTAATAGAGTTAGAGCCCAACCTGACAAAATTCACTCTGAGGTTTTCTGTCAGGAAATTATAAGTTTGAAGGGGGGTTTAATTTAGTTACTAGACTTCATACAGATCTGATCTAGGCTATATCTTGCAAAGACGTCTCTGGTTCAATATGTGCCGTGATTATGGGCCAGACTGACCTGCCTGGACGATATAGAAAGAGACACACAAGCATGAGTGTACTGTATATTTGTTTAGCGAAGATGCAATTGTGGGTAGTTTGTTAAAAGCTTTTAATCATATTACGATTATCTTCCCACCCATTTACGCTCTCAAAAATGTGTTTAAAGAGATTCATGCAGGGTTGAGTAATCTTTATTCTCTGCATATAAGACACAACGATTAAGGAGGAATTAGGAACCTGATGAGCAATCTTTATAATAATAACTATATCTTTATAAACCATCTGTCATTTTACCTAAAATACTCAACTTTTTTGTTATGCCAGCAGCAGTTTGAATCATCGCTGTTAAACTTTAATTTTCTAACACCAAGTACATGCACAAGTTTTTGATAGTTAATACACATGTACATTTTTGGCCTGTTTACACTGTCACATTCTGGCAGCGCTGAAGACACTCTGTCAAACATTTGGCTGTCGTCAAATGTTCATTATGCAAAAGTATTTCCAGCCGAGAATATGCAGATGAGCCCAAACTGAGATGTGGAGAGCTCAGAGGAGGAGCGGCAGTGACAGGTGGAGGTTGAGGCAAAAAACAGATGTACAAGAGACAAACAGAAATGTCATGGATGCAGTCCCTGAAAAATGGGAAAAACAAGATGTTATCAGTCAACAACACTTATTCGAAAAGAGTCTGTTTAAAGTTTTCCCCATGGAGTATTGCACTTTGTCACTTCATTTCATTGTCTGAAAAAGCTCTTCTTTAGATGCACCCTTCATTTACAGTTTTAAAGACTATAACATCACTTAAAGCTGGTACCTGATTTTCAAAAATATTATAAAAGAAAAAAGTTAATAGTTATTTAAATCTATCTAACTCGTTCCAAACCCTCTGGCACATCACTAGTATTCTAATATTTTCAGGTGGAAAAGTGACGTAGGCTCGCATCGCAAAATGTCATGCAGTAATTAACAGTAAAACGCGTAAACTCCGCCCACAACCACATTTCAAATAAAGCTGCTAAACTAGGACGTACTTGGAGGACTAAAGAAGACAGTTAAGGGCAGGAGGGGCGGAGTCTGGACGCTTCAAACTCCATCCCTGCTAGGTGTTTATCATCAGAAAAGATTGGCTTTAATCAGGGCAATCCTGTGTGATGTCACATAGTACTTGAAATTTGAGTGGGCACTGGAGCCAGCACACACACAGCTCTAAATTCGACAAAACCGCACTAAAATCTGCACTAAAATCAGCACTGTGTTTTGTTCCACTTTAAAGTTAGAGGGACATTTAGTCATTTGCGAGAAATAAGTTGGGTGATGAAGGTTAAATTGTATTGTATTGCAGTATTGTATTTATGAATTTAAATTATAAGCATTAACAGTCAAACAATCAAAAGATAATTATAGAAGCATTTAAATGTCGGGTGAAACAAACGTTATCATCAGAGCAAATGTCGCCACAATGTATTTGCATTTACAGCGTGAAGGCTTTATTAACAGCTGGCCTTAACCAAACTTCTCCCACTCCCTCTCAGTGCACTGTTTTTCTGTTATTCACTGAAATGCAGCCACTGTGATGATAGAGGCCCATTAGCCAACACAATACAGCCTCCTATTAGCTGCCCTCTCAATAACACGTAATGACTGAACAGAGAAATCATCATTTGAGAGAGCGAGCGGTACAACAGTTTTCTCCCAATCATAAATCACAGTTAGAGAAGTCATTTTGTGTAGAGTTTATTTCACTTTGGTGCAATATGGAAACACTTGAACTATGACGCAATTCCTGGCTGCTACTCAAAAGAAACTACATGGACATTTGTTGATAGTAGAATAGACAAACTGAATGTAGATTATGAAAGTAGCAGTAACTCTGGCAACAGTATGTCCCTAAAAAGTCATTTCCACTCTAATTTATATTTTAAAGGTTCATTATGTAACTTTTGGAGAGTCATCCACCTGCTCCATTGAGATGTTATGTCTTTGCTTGGAATGTTCAACAGTACGGCATTAAACTTATCTATCTCCGTGAAGATAAACTGTAATAAAAACACTTATACTTAAATAAATGAAGTACTGCTAACCAAACCAGGCAAAGCGATAAAAAGATTCCAAATCCCTCATCAAAACGTTACATAATTTTGCCTTTAAATTTTCACCAGAACATTAACCTTGTCCTTGTAGGTCACCAGATACGTGAATTCAAAAATGGTCATAAACTTGACATTGTCACACAAATCATTATGGGAGCAATATTATAACTGTCACCCATCATCAAACATAACTGCCTCAAGTGCTTTTGCATAAGTCTGATGTCTGAATGATTGATCTGAAGTCATACATTTAACAAGGCAACCACTTAAGACTTGATATATGTCTTAAGGAGTCAGCAGGGGAGCCACTCAGGGTTGTTACGTGTATTGCTATCTCACAGTAGTATGTAGTTCGGGGTTCTTACATGTTTTATTGATCACCAAAGCACATTATTCTGTTGTTTAGTTATAAGAAATGTGCACACAAAGTACCACTGAGGAAAATATTAAACCTTCTGTTGCATAAATCCTAGCTTCAAAGAGCACTAGGCAACTACTCTGGTGGGAGAAGCATTTATCTATCGCGCATTTGTTAAATTAAATTAAATTGCTAAATACAGTATATGCTCAGAAATACATTGATTTTGACTGGGAGCAGGGGTGCGTCTCCACAGATCTGACCTGTAAATTGGTCTGGTAGATTAGTGCTTTACTGTGGAACATCCTAGGCAAAGTAATAACATCTCCATGGGGACAAATACCTTCCACGAAATACCTTCTTAAACATAATAAAAACTAAAGTGTTGCAGAAATATGATGCAAACTCTAGCAAAGTTTTAGTCTTACAAAAATGATGGTCTTTTGAATCTACTCAAATTTCTTAGTTGATTTTAATCACCTTGAGTTTGCAAAAGACTAAAACAAAACTTTTCAGCCCTGAATAGAATTAACACTAATTCAATCACACCTCATTTGATGCAATATTTGAACCACTGGAAACAGATTTTGGATCCATGACTAACACTCAATTTACGCTCATTTACGAGATAATCTGATCAAAGCCAATCCAGCACCA
This sequence comes from Periophthalmus magnuspinnatus, assembly GCF_009829125.3. Lineage (NCBI taxonomy): Eukaryota > Metazoa > Chordata > Actinopteri > Gobiiformes > Gobiidae > Periophthalmus > Periophthalmus magnuspinnatus. The sequence continues at coordinate 11,669,157 of NC_047147.1, read as the reverse complement.
CAGGCTGTAGGTTAATAATGGCAGTGTCACCTCTAAAATCAATGTCATTTTGTGCTGTTTGTTTGTGTCTTGTATAAAATGTCAAATGACTCATGGGATCGCAGAGGGCCGGTTTTGATTTGTACTTTATTACGTCGGAGTGTGCCGCTAATGCATTGATCGATTCAGGGCCCAGGTGTAGTTCAGCCCGCTGCACCCCAGATAATGACAAATATTTCAGTCATAAATCCTCACTGAAGGAATACACAGTTTATCAGGCTTTTTGTAGGCTCCGGGCTGGGTTGTGTTATGTTAGATTGTGGTAGAGTTGAATGCTACCAGCCAAGAAGTTTGAATAAATGACCTGATACTGTTGGCATTGAAGCATTAAAGGTCTTGTACCCAATTTTTTTCTTGCATTTTGTCAAAAATATCCATTGTCCAGTACAGATATATTTGTAGAAGCAACTCTTGAGGTCAAAATAAGTCTGCTGTCTGCATCTAAGTAGTGTTGCATTGTCGTGTGAGTTAGCATGCTAGTTGTAAGCTTTATTGACGCTTTATTGTGGTCTCTAAGTGAGGAGTAACCTTGGACCGCTGCAAATCGCTTAAAGTTTTTCTGTTTTTCACATTTTTAGACAAGTAAAGTGAGTAAAAATCAGGTACCTCAACTTTAAGTCATATGTAAAGAATAAATATCTCAAGAAACAAAAAAAAAAAGTACCCAGCCTCTTAATAGGGATAAGGGGGTATTCCTGCTCTCTCACACTGGACTACTCCAAGTGGAAAGACATCGTAAAAAATCTGCTGAAATGTACTGCGCAAACATCACAGTTTTGAGGAAGCCACCAAAATTGTTACATGGCTCTGACAATAAGAAATCATAATAATAAACATCTTACATACCTAACAACTCAAAAAGGAAGTTGCGTTCAGTAGAGTACAAATGCGATCCGATGCAGAAATGAGCGTTAGTCTTTGTAAATCATGCGCATTACTGTCCACTGTTAAGGGTATGTAATCTTCACTGTAAAACTCAATGGGAAAAATAAGGACAGTACATAAGCTTCCATAGTAGTTGAGTTTAGTGCACTTGATAAAAGATATATACGATGACTATAAAGACATGAAACAACTAACTGAATTAACAACTCAAAAGTCTATTCTCTGTTGTGAGCCAAAACTCCCAAAGCAATATATTATCTTTGAGTTGAGTTTTGTGGTTTTAGCTAAAGGCGAACATTGTCCAGACTGTTGCCATAAAGGAGCGGTAAATACAAAACAGTGCTTTCAGTGATGTCAGCAGGAACTGGTCTCTCAGCTCTCATTAGATGCTGCTGGACCAGAAACAGTAAATGCGTTTTAGTGTTGAGGTAAAGATTACATTAGGTGGAATAACAGATAAAACCGATGTGAGTGTGGATTATGGTGCAATATTAAACACGGAATAATAATGTAAACTATGATAAAATAGAAATATAAAAATAAGGGAATGCATAAAAACAATTAAAAAGTAGGTACATTTACTTCAGAATATTTTTACCAAAGTACAAAGTCATGGTCCAAGAAATCACTGAAGGAAGTTTAAGAAAGTATTTAGGGAAACAGAATATTAGTTAGAAGTTAATATAATTGAATGGACAAAACATTGGTCAATGCACAAAATGTGTTATTTTCAAGAGATAGCTCACAAAAAAGTAAAGGACAGGTGCAAGAAACAAACATTCTATTCATTTAATCTTTAACAACATAAATTATTTGTCACTGATACTTACAGTGCAATAACCTAATCATGTACTGAAGTATTGACACTGCAAAATAAATCAGCCAAGTTGGAGTAAACATATGTCTGAAAACTACTAGTACAACTTGACTACTACTTAATGTAGAATCAGTGACTTGAGTAAATGTTGTTGAATAAATATAACTGAGTACCACCCACCTCTGCTATAAAACATAAAGTCAGTCACAAAAAATTAGAATCTTCACCGTTACATCTCCAGTAATTTCTAATTCTGTCAGAGTTTGTATGTCTTCAGAGTGTGGGCTTTGGGGAGCCAGACTCAGAGAATGTTAGACTATCCAACAGTCTTCTGCAGACTCTCACTGGGCTCTCCATCTATTTCATGTTTATCTGCCTTTACTTCTATTATGTATCCTTTTACTGTGGAGTTAGAAAGCTCATGGGGATATTGCTCAACATTATGCAGATACTCATATTTGGTGATGTGTGAATTGAGAAAAATGTTTAAAAAAAGACCGGGTGGGTTATCAAGATTGAGATTTGCAGTTTAAAAGTTCAAGCTCTATCTTCCTGTAAGTGGACACCTAGCGCAGTATATGAAGGAGAGTATTTTCAGCTGATAAATTATTAACACCGACTTGACTGAGTGCCCTGAGAGACCCTTGCCACTCAAAAGGAGTCGTGAAAAAACAGACAGCGATGGGATTGAGAGATATACCACCCTCATAGTTCTCAAGGAAAGTTTCACCGCAGAACTCAGCATGTGGGGAGCAAATTTGGTTCTAAGCAAACATTGTGCTAAAATATGAGTTAATTATGCAGCGGCGAGGAACGTTCTGACTTGCTAATAAAACTGTATTGTTTTGCTGATTTGCTTGGTTGTCTAGATGTGAGATAATGTGAATGTTTTTAGGTTTAAAATAAAGTTGGCACTGAACAGTATTTGAATTTTACACCTTTCGTTATGTTTATGTAGGATTATTTTGACACAAACAAAATAACAGTATATCGATTTATAATGACAAAATAGACACTGGTACTGCACATGATGTTGTGTACAATGCTAAGAGGAAACTTAAGTCAAACTGAGAACTCTATTGGCCTCTGGAAGTTGCGAGTGTTCTAGTTTTTCTTTGTATTAAGAGGGCATGTTGCTGAGGATGAGACCCCGCATTTTATAAAGCCAGACATTTTATATAGCCTCTTTCATTCAGCCATGTTATTACTTTTTAACATTACTCATTGTGTTCTAACATTTGGCTAGAGCTGTGGCCATCAAAACACCAATGCATGATCCAAGCCAGTCCCATGGTCAGTAACAGTGTCAGTTGGCTCAGAAACACAGTAATCCCACAAATCATCCCAGAAAACAGGCCGACTGAATATGGAAAATGATCCGATATCACATTAAGGACCTCGTATTGAGGTAATTGTGTTAAGCACCAGACCAGGAGCCTGGCCTGCAGCAACTCTCAGGTGAACTATCTGGGTTTTTGGGCTTCTTGAGACAGCTAAAAATACTCTGCACTAAATACAGTTGAACTCATTTCTGATTTAAAACACTGATGCAATTTCAGTGTCAATTCATTTGCATGGTATAATTGTTTTCAATCACAATGTCACAATGACACAGATGAAGATAAGTATAACAAAGTCAAGGTTATTGGCTTCTACTTAAACACTTTAGAAATATAATCTGTCCAGTTTGCAGGTTAAATGACACAAGTCTACACAGAGCTGTAAAAACATCTGTTTTGCCTACAGACAGAAATTACAGAGATGTTAAAGGCTATGTAACTTTTTAGGTATGTGGTTCTCCATCTGCTTGTCTCCATGGACATGTGATTATGTTTCACAATATGGCATTAAACATAACAAATTTATTCTGCTTTTTTTCCAGCAACATGGGTTTTTATTGCAAAAAAAAAAAAAAAAAAAAAAAAAAAAAAAAAAAACCCCACGCATTCTTACTTTGAGTGAACTCGCCCCCCTACAGATGTGAACTGTAATAGGCTCTGGTGGCGTTACAAGTTTTTATCTACGGAGATATATACCTTTAATACCATACTGCAAACATTTCAGACAAAGCAATAATATCTCCATGGAGACAAGAAGGTGGCAGACCCTGTAGGAGAAAAGTTACATACTACATCTTTAAAGACATCACAGACATGATTTAGCGTGGCCGACCTCCTCCCAGTGCAGTGACCCTGGTTCATTTTAATTATCAATCCCCTGTGTTGGCTTCTCAGTGGGACAGCTTATGTGGCAGTGCTGTGTGTCTCTGAGAGGCTTTAGATGTCTAGAAGAAGTGGGGTCTATCCTCTTTGAACGAGAGCCATGCTGCAATTTACCGAAGCAATGTGACACCAAATCCCATTTCCCACTCAGCGCTGGCTAACAGGATCCTGCTCCGTCTGCGGCTCCTTTTTTCTCTCTTCCCACATTCTACCCACTCACTTTACGGCTTTCAATTGCTTCCAACTTTCTTTGCATTCTTATGAACATCTCTCAACACATACTGTACTATAAAGTAAGTACACTGGTTTTGCTTTGCTTGAGTAAACTTCCACTTTTTCAAAGCTAATCATTTCTGCTCAGACTTCACCAATGATTTGTCTTTTTCACCGATGTATTTTCACACTTTTATGAACATTTACTCACTCCAAGTTGAAAAAAACAAAAATCTAGCCATTCAACCATAGAAACGACTGTGATATTTTAAGTGACTAATGTAATTAATTAACAACTGACTAGAGATTTCACAATGTTTGTCTGCGTCCATTAACTAAAGCTACTGTGACAGAGCTTCTGGAAATTGGAAGTGTTCCAGTTTTTCTTCAGAGTGTGAGGGCAAGTTGCTGAGGACGGGATTACATTTTATATAGCCAGACATTTTATATACTCTCTTTCACTCAGCCATGTTATTATTTTCTTTTCTTCTTTGTGCAGTAAGTAAAGCTACTGTGACATAAGAGGACATATAGAAGCACTTTACATTTACATTTACTCAAAGCATGGATTCAGAACTGATGCTCTTCAGAAATACACACATTTTATGACACTATCAACTATTATATGGCTTGACCTGTGCAATACTCCATCACTTTTCTGAGTCTAGAGAGGTATCCCAGTGTATGTGGACAGCGCTATGGTCAGAAGTGTTTGGCCCTGGTGGAATTAGACCTTTTACACAGCTTGTACCGAGAGCTGCAGGGTCACACGAGCACTTTTAGAAGCAGAGCACTAAGGGTCTGCGGGAAAATGTCACACATCTAAAAATGCTTCTCACAAGAAAAAAAAAGTACAGGTTTTACTGTGGAAAGGCTTACGTCCATTTCCCTCATTATCTGTGACCTCATGGAATCCTTTGTTAAAGGCAAAATTGGCTTTTTGAACTTTGAACCATGTTATCTAATCTAATACGTACCTGGAGTTTTATTTTGTCGTTGCACAAAAATGCCCCGTTTGCATTTTACCAGAATTGTTGCATCACAGGTAAACCTTCAGACTTATGTGGTCAAACTGTGTTCACAAAAAATGCAAGGCTCTATTAGCATAGCATTCACATTGCCTAAGGACTTAATTTAATTTCCTGTTGTTCATTCCCATTGCAGAGAGCAGAGGGAGCGCTAACGGCTAAATGCTTCATTGGAAACAGAAGTGTAGTTTATAAAGTGTGTCTTCCAAATGTAGACATTAATTAGTAAAAAAAAAAAAAAAAAAAAAAGGTGAAATACTGTGTTGTTTAAAAGTGAATTAAAGTCACAATACTGCCTGATATATGTGTTCTGGGCAGTACAAACGTTTACCTTGCACTTTCATTTATTCAAATCTTAGATGGATGTTCGTCATACGCATCATATTGTGCACTATTAGGTTGAATTTGATGCAGGTAGAAAATCCACTGCATTCATTTCTCTTACAGCAACCAACCTCAGACTGTGTAGGTGTGTGTTATGTCTGCTTCTGTACGTAGTGACACCAGTGTTGTTGCCATGTCTACTTAAAGCACCAAAGCATCATGGGAAACGTATGTAGCATCTAATATAAATTCTGGTTCTAATCTGCAATCCATCATATTTTCAGTCAATAGACAGCTGTCTACAAATGTATTTGATCTAATAAAAAATCCAACAGCAAACCTGTTATAGATTATTGTGAGTTAGTATAGCATTTGTGTTAGGGAGTTGCACACTGGAGCAAGCACAGGATCATAGTAGAGTCATAGACAGGCTTTCTAAATGCCAGGAGACAGTGGGCGGTAAATAAAAGGCTCTTTATGGACAGAAGAGCGATTTACAGGATTATTCCATTACAAAGGTCAATGCTGCTTTGGAGCAAGCCCAAAACAACTAAACACAATGTAAACAAGAATGCAAAAATCCCAAGCTGGAAATAGCATGACCGGTTTACAAACAGGACAATAACGGCATCATTTTGACAAATTATCTTGGTCAAGTGAAATGAGCACTTTTGAAAAAGCTTCAGAAGTCAAACATCTCCAAACAAACAAAACTAAAACTCTACCATGCAGTGGTGAATAAGAAAAGAAACAGAATGTTTATGTTTGCTTCAGAATGACTTAAATATTTGCAAAATGTATCTTTCTAAATGTAATAGATTCACCAGCACTGGGAGAAAGATTTAGATCTAGTGCTGACTGATGTCATGCTTCCAAAACTTTTGGGTTTAGAGTGAAGCAAATGATTGCCTGGGGCAGAGGGTTGAAAAAATCAGAGATGTGCTCTATTACAGGGTCTGGTGGTAATACCAGCAATATAGAGCAATATAAAATGTCCATCTTGTTTGGGCGTAGCCTGTCAGAGCTTGTCTTGGACGTCCAACACTACAGGCTTTGATTCTACTTAACTAACATTGTCTGCTGCTGTGCTCTGTGGTTTGGTTCCAAACCATAAAATAACTGGACAGACATTTGGTGAGGAGCAGGGACAGAAAAGGGGCTGGCTCTAGCATAAACCTACTGTATCCATTCATAATCAAGCACTAATTAGTTTACCTAGTGAATGAGCTTAAAGAAGAGAAACAAACAGGAGCATTAAACACATAAAGTGAGTTTTACTCAAAGTCTAAATTCAGATGTTTTTCTTGTAATCTATTTTGGTTTGTGTTTGCATACTATGCTGGTTGTTCTACACATCTTTTCTTACCTGGCAGACCAGAATAACAAACAAGATAATGCTCACCAACAAAAGGACATCTAGGCTTATTTCAGTGCAAGTGAATCTGATTGGAGGATGCAGAGCAGCTGAGAGCCCATGTGCGAGCGGAGAGGGCCTCAGCAGCACACGTGTTTTAATCAGAACTAAATGAGGGAGAATGAGTGGGCAATAAAGGAGGAGCAGGTAATGGATTAGAGTGGAAACACACATACACACACTCAGCCAGGCAGCCCATTAACAAGGCTCCAGTGGAAGAAAATGAGCTATAATCATTTTAATGCATGACTTAATACCCATGCTTTTGAAATATGTACCGCTCGCATTCACACATATATAACCAACACTTCATTCTAGACCTTTCCTTAATTTCCATCTCTCAACTATTTATTTTTATTAAATGAATTTTGACAATAGACAGTATACCAAACAGGCTTTTCATGTACTCACTCAAAAAAACAAAAAAACAAAAACTGCTTTAATATCGCTATCCATTCATGCCCGACTTGTTGATTGTGGAGTGTTCCTGCAGGCGATGTCTTTGATAAATAACAAAAGTCACTATTAAAATATTAAGCCATTGTTTGAGAATATAAAAGAGTTTTGTATTCCTCCTCGCTGTCAGGGATTGAGATGAGTGGCACCCCAGGGAAACAGCGCTAATGTACATTTGACTGCATTCTGCCTGCGCTCCTTCCATCTCTCTCTGCTAATCCTATTATTGCACTTTATTATGTACGTAGCATAATACACGTTTCTTCAGAGCAGCTTGACATGAATAACTGTGGAAGATTTGCACTACAAAACAATACTTCTTCTAAACGGGCATGTTCCGCACACACCAGCTTTGAAATGTGTTGCTTTAGCTCCAGCACTTCCAGGAACATGATTGGACGGTTTCTCTATTTAAATCAGCCCAGTTAAACGGAGGCTTGTAGAAATTGGCCTGGGGAGAGTAATTTGCATTAAAAAGCCTATCGAGGTACCACAAGTAGCACTACTGGTACTGTTGGTTATGATCACTTCAGTAGGTTTGGTACAATACACTTGTGGCTCTTAACAATTAAGAACATTGACAGATGAGTAGTGACAATTAATATCTTGACGAACCCTGTTGTATTCTGAATTAAAAATAAGAACAATGTATTACATTTATATGCCGTTTTTTTTTTTTTCATTCACTCCACACGTGTACATGGTAAACCGTAGCTGCTATGTCAGGGGTGTCAAACTCATTTTTCACAGAGGGCCACATCAACAAAAAGGGCCAGATGTAACTGTAAGATAAATGTAACCAAGTATAATGTAAAACAAATACAACTACTTTTTAATTTTGTTATTTAACTGTTTTTATATTTATTACTTATTCAAGTTACCAATATTGCATATGGATTTGCATATATATGAAAAAATGGCTGCGTAACTGTGTATCTCCTGATAGTCATACCTTTTAATTTACTTTGTTACAGGCCACATAACATGACCTGGCGGGCCACATTTTGCCCACGGGCCTTGAGTTTGACACATGTGTGCTATGTGGTACACTGACGTAATCGAGATCTGCACCATCGACCCCAGCGCACACCACCGTTCACATACACTCGCAAGGTTTGTGAAGTGTCTTGCCCAAGTACACAACAGTATGTACTAGAGAGTCACTGCTACTGCATTTTGGCAACTTGATTTCCAAACAGTTTGCTGTCCCAGATTGACCATTCTGAAAAGAGATCTTCAATGACTTTACAATTTATTGCAGGGAAAATTGTGTTTTTCCAAAGGTTTCTAATGTTTGGGGTGCCTTCGGGGACCTCAATTTCCTTCGTCAACCAAAAATATTGTGTTTCCCATTTGCATAAGAAACCTCTGTGGCCAATGCATCCAAGTACATGTTAAACTTTTATATACAACAATGGCAACATCTTTCCATTTCTCCTTTCATAAAAACTCGCCAGATCTGTCACTCATATATAGAACTGCAGTCTTCATATCGCAGAGTTCCCATACAGAATACACTATCAATTGTTGGAAAACTTCTCAAAGACTTGTGCTGCATAATGAAGTCATTCAGTGACAGAACAAGGCGTGAGGGTTTGTTGAGGGAACATTATTTTGGGAGATGATGGAGGAGACTGATGTTAGGGGAGGAGAAGGGAGCAGGGCTGTTCAGAAGGCGCTGCTGGAGTGGTGTCAGGTGGTACCCTAATGTTTATGACTGGAGGCTTACAAATGTCATTCTCAGTGCATGCTCTTATCTGTCAGGCATTCCAATAACTTTATCTCATTATTTTATACCAAGGAGCTAATGCGATTTGCTTGTTGGTTTGTTTGGTAGCTTGTTACAGTAGTTGCAGTGATTGGGAGTCTAAAAGTGAACATCTCTATGGGGGATTCAAGTAGTTATATTGACTATACTATACTTTACAATTTTTGAGAGGGTTTTGGTTCACAAATTAACCAAAATAAATCCTTTCAACTGACAGAATTTGTGCCTATGTATTTGAAAAGTACCACTCACTTACAATAATACAATAATGAGGTTTTGGCTGAGAAAGACATTGAATTATATGCTAATTTGTGTTCCATGTGGATTGTACCAATAATTACAGAGGTCTTAAACGCACCCTATGTCACCCTATCTCCCTGGAGACAAAAATATGAGACGATAAGGCCAAGTTGCAGGTCAAATCTGTGGAGAAGTGACTCTACTAATTGTTTTGAGTTTTCTATTATCTGTTTTATAGATGTGTTCTTTGTTACCTGCCCTGGAATAGATGAAAAATAGTATCTTTGCAGTAATCTGGCATAGTTGTACTGTAACAGATGACCATTAATAAGCATAGACCCTATTAAATAAATGCAATACTGTGGAACATTCCAACCACAGCAAAAATATCTTAATGTATTTTACTGTTGAAAAATCATATCATTGAAATAGCACTGCATTGAATGGTGTGTATTTGGAGGAACTGCATGGGGGTTGCAGAGTTTGTTGAATTTATAAACTGAATGTAACTTAAAGTGATTGTATATACACATGCACAGTGTATCAAATAAGTCTATTACACCAGCAATGATAGTTTAGCTTTTGAGCTCTCGGCTTGTGTCCCGGGCCAAAGAGCTGTTATTGCAGTGGGAGATAACAGACCACATACAAACTCATACGCACATGGAATACAGAGGACAAGAGATGGACTTTAGCAATGTAGTGCAAAGATGGGGTATGTATGGACCTATAGGAGTGCATGGACGGTGCACCTATGTACTTTATCAGAAAACACAATGTATACTGTGAGGTGGATTTCATGAAAGACAGAACTGGATGGATAGTTTAATGGCAAACAATGACTTGAGAGAAAACATTACCAAATTACACTGGTATTAAATTAATTTAAATATTTTGTATTTCATCCAAAGTGCAGTCAAATATAAAGGTAAACCAAACCAGTTAAAATTAAGTAGTCCTCTTTTTCACATTTTTCAGACAGTTAAAATGAGGCACAACTGAATCACAAACCCAACCTTGTGGACTGTTTTTTCCACAAGAAATAGCAAAGGAATTTTTCATCTTGATCAGACTGAGGAGTTTGTAGTCTGGCTTTTAAAACATTGTTGAAGCAAGAAAACGCAATTGTGGATCCATATATGGTTTCCCTTTCACATGAGAAATATTCTACATCGTCCTTGGTGTTTCTATTGCTGGAAAAATACCTTGAAAAACATGCATTCTTGTTGTGAGCAGACCTCTGCACAGATCTGACCTGTAACTTGTGTCCATACAGATAAAAGATAACTAACACTCAACTGCAGAACATTTTTGGCGGAACAATAACATCTCCATGGAGACAAAGTGCACTTTTAATATGGTTTGTGGATTGGTCAGTCGTTCGTATCTCAAGGAATTATCTTTAAAATGATGTACAGGAAGTTAAAGAAATAAATTAACATGATCAACAGTGACAAAAGCATTGAAAGAAATGCCAGTGCATGACAAGCAGACAAGTGGAATAAGCTGCCACATTTTAATCAGGAACAGTCCGACACAGAGATAAGTTGAATACTAATCATATATAATGAATAATTCAGAGCAGCACATCTCTACTTGTTGGGTGAGTGCTGGCTAAAACCCACTGTGCTTTCAACAGTTTATTAAATCATGTGTTTTTGATTCTTATGATGTAGCGCTATAATGGGAGAGGTCATTATGGATTGTTATGATCAAAACAAATGTGCTTGGAGAGAAGTGCACAGGGTTATGGCATTCTTAGTGTAAATAAATATATGTAGGAGCAAATGCACTATAAACAACTCCGCAGCACCTTTTACCAAGAATAAGTGCATTTTACGAAGCCAGGGTTTTCATGTATATATCTACATCTGAAGTTAACGCTAGAAGTTATACAGAATAAATGCAAGAAAGAAACATAGATTACTTTTCATGGGGTCAGCCAGCAGAAGTTGATATCATGACACTCACAGTTTGGGCTGTATAAATTCATATTCACAAGGTCAAGTTGGGTTATTTTTTCTTCTTTTCATTTTATTTTATCTTCTGCTCTGAGTGAGATGCCATATATTGAAATTTAAACCCCTGCTTAGTCTTGGTTTTGAATATGATGAACATTATCAACATTCTTCTGTAGGAATGCACATGTAATTAAAACAAGGAATCTGCCTGTGCTGAGTTCTTGTAAAAGTTGTATGTATTTTGTAATTCGAAGCCTGTTGTGAGTTGCTTTGACATTTTTAAAGATGCACTAAGTAACTTTGGCGGGGGGTTCTGTCTTGCTACCTGCTTATTACTGAGATGGATAGCCTGAAATCTTCCACAGCATGATATTAAATTAACCATTTCTCTATCTATTAAATATGCTTTTATTGTTCAGGTGTTACCTGTTTGACTCCATGGAAATAGATCGATTTAGTCCTTACGTTGAAACATAGACAAAGACATAACTTAATAGGACAAGCAGGTGGTAAGCCCTCCGCCAGAAGAAGTTGCATAACACTTTTTAAAGAGATTGCAAAACATGACAACTTTGCAAATCATGTCTTCGCAATACTTATGAGAATTCCTCTGAAATGAACTTTTGAAAATATACTTTCTTTCTCTGTCTCTGTCTCTTTATACATCCAATATGTTTTCTGTTTTCTAATACTGATTGAAGTAATAAAGTCTGTGAACAAAAGCACTTTGTTATGACGTTTAAATAAGTAATGAGCTTAGTGCATTAGTGTCTTAGGACTGTATTCCTCACAGATTCTCTTTGCTTTGCCTTTGATGTCCTGTCTGATTTCTTTCTATATTCTTCAAGCCCTTCCACAAGACACTTTTTATTGATGCAATTGTGTATTCCCGTTCACATAAAAGACTGATCATCTGATTACATAGAAATTGTTTGAGGGAATTAATAAAACAATGAATTGGTTTTGACTGTTTGTTTTGCACAGGCTGATGAATGATAGCTTAATAATTGTATAACTTATGAGACGTGGTGGTGGTGTTGAGATGATAGGATTTGAAATAGTAGCAATAGCTGTGGCAGTATGTTCAACTTGGTTTAATTGTATAGAATTAAGCTCTTTGATTACTTCTCTAGTAGTAGTAATTGGTATTGAATTGGTAAATTTACTCCATTTGCAAAATTTTTGAGTTATGGATTAGAACCCTCTACCTTGTTTTTCTGCATGTAGTTTGCATGTTCTCCTTGTGTCTGGGTTGAGGTCCTCCTGTTGTTAAAACATGCACAATAAATGAGTCCTTCAGTTAGGTACTCCTTATCACTCTGAAAATGGCACTTAGGCACTGCCACAGCACTGTGGTCGGTGGAGTTAAAGGACTGAACACATTTGTTTATACTACTACTATACTTCCCCTGGTAAGTCCAGAACGTTCTCTCTGTACAGATATACAGAGGCCGTGTCTCACCTGTCATCAAAAAAATGAAAGAAAAAAATAAATGAAATGAAATGGTTATGTTTATCCAATGATTTGTACTATCAAGTTATTTTATATTTAACTTTACAATTTTAATTCTTTTTTTATTCAAAATCGCTGAATTTTTACATTTACTGTTCAAATACTGAGAAGAGACACGCGGCACCAGCCGTTCATGCCTCATCATGGACTGACTATGCTTAGCAGTGACAGCTGCTGCTTTGAGCGTCTGTCAAAAGGCGCCGGGTGAGGCACGTAGTCACCTGGCCTCATGGTAGGGGGCACTCATGAGCCCAGGGATTCTTGCAACTCCTGGGGCAGCAGAATAGTGACAGCAAGCTACAATTCAGAGTTAGCAAGTCCAGTTTAGCAATCCGTTAACTTTTTTCTTTTTGTCTGGCCCTACTTTTTAAATAGAGGAAGATTACATATTAAACCTCAAGCTGTTTTCTAAACTGGACTTTCGGTCGAAGCAGGAGGTTATAATTAAAAGAAGACCAACACCGGACCTAAAGAGATTGCTCCAGACTATGAGAGACTTGCTCTTTTCAAACAGAGTGGTACACACGAAAAGACTGGCTGTGTGGATGTATTTATTTCATACTATTAGATCTATTTCATACGGACTTCTGAACTTTTATTTTAAAATTATTTTTTATTCTGGCCTCAAGTCACTTAGTGGGAGAAAAATTGGCCCAGGGCCAAATTTACTTGCCGAAACCTGGTTTACATGTCACATGTGCCTCACCAGCCATGAACCTCACTGCACGTCACTGGTCTGGTCACAACACCCCCGGTCGCATCATGAAGTAAACTCCAAACACTACACAATCACAATCAGATTTGGTTATTTCAGTAGAATATGTGAAACTCATCTGAGCTTATTGGTTATCCATTATTTACAACAAAATCAGATTTCTCTGAACAGAATTTAATGCTTCACTCACAGATTCTGCAAAAATCCACTATGTTTTTCAGTTTCCTGTTATAGTTTTTAATTTCTTTTTTTCCTTGTAAGCAGCTATGTTTGTTTTGATACGGATGGACCATATCCCTAATTGGCTAATGAATCACACCCATCTGAACTTAGGAAGATGCTTCAGTTACCAGACTCACTTATTTATAAAGTATCGGAGAAGTGTTTATTTCGATTCCCAGGCAAACTACTACTACCACTACCACAAAGGCTCATCTCAGAGTCTGTATACCGTACATGTAAAAAATCCTTCAAACCATATTCCCACACACTCAATCCAAGCATCATGGTCTTTGACAAATGCATGTGTTTGACTCTTTCGCCTCCACTGACCTCTGCGCTGTGATTGGCCACTCTGGGACTACACACTCCGTCTATTGATTGTAGATTGGTCTAATGAAGGTGACATTTCAACCCAGCACTCCAGCCTCTGGCAGCAGCTCCCCCAGGGCCAGACTCCAGTCAGGAACCAGGAAGTAAGTGATGGATCTGATTAGCTGACTTATTTGTATCTTCACCAATACATCACTGTTTGTGTGTTTTAGTGAGTTTTGAATGGGCCCAAAGGCTACCAACTTGTAGTGAAGGCAATGGAAGCTTCAAATAAAATAAGTTATAGCACTGTGACTTTTCATATCAATAAATGACACTTTTTATGATTTTGTGGTCGAAGCATATCAACAGGGGACACACAGAAAGAGATTACAATAGCAATAAAATGTGCCAATATAATACAACCCTGAAAGTTAGTACCCCTAAAAAGGACCAGACAAAAGAAATAAAATGACATTGTTTTACTGATAAAAAAAAAAAACAAACTAACACATTTTGAGGAAAAAAACTGAAATAATACTTGTTTAAAAGTTCATCCATCCATTTTCTTTCACTTATCCAGGGCCAGGTCACAGGGGTATCAGTCCAAGCAGGGACTCTCAGACCTCATTCACCCCAGACATGTCCTCCAGCTACCCCGGTGGGACCCCAAGGCATTCCCAGGTCAGCCGAGAGACATAGTCCCTCTAGCCTGGCCTGGGTCTTCTCCCAAGGCATCCTTCCTGTGGGACATGCCCATAATACCTCTCTAGGTTGGTGTTCAGGAGGCATCCGGATGCCCAAGCCACCTGAGCTGGCTCCTCTTGGCATCAGCAGTGACTCCCAGCTCCTCCCTTGTGACCAAGCTCTCAGCCACCCTACGGAGAAAACCCATTTTGGCCGCTTGTATCTGCAGTCTTGTCCTTTTGGTCATTACCCAATGCTCATGAGCATAGGTGAGGGTATGAATGTAGATTGACCGGTAAATCGAGAGGTTTGCCTTTCGACTCAGCTCCTTCTTTACCACAACAGTCCAATACAGCGACCGCATCTCTGTAGGTGCTGCAGTGATCCGCCTGTCAGTCTCACATTCCATCCTTCCCTCATTCGTGAACTCCACTCCACTTGAGGCAAGGACTCATCACCCACCCAGAATCTCTTTGAGGCCATCTGATAGTCCTCCTCCACAGCCTCCCTTAACTCGTCTCAACTCCAAGTTCTGCGACCCCTCAAGCCGCAGCACACTTGGCCCCCCCGGTACTCGTCAGCTGCCTCAGGAGTCCCACGAGCCAACAAGGCTCAATAGGACTCCTTCTTCAGCCTGATGGCATCCCTTACTTCCGGTGTCCAATACTGGGTTTGGGGGTTGCCACCGCGACAAGCACTGCAGACCTTATAACCACAGCTACGAGCAGCCGCATCAACAATAGAGGCGGAGAAGATCCCTCTCGGAATCCATGTCCCCAGTCTCCGGGATCTGGGAGAAGCTCTCCCGAAGGTGTGAGTTGAAAGTCCCCCTGACAGAGGGCTCTGCCAGACGTTCCCAACAGACGCTTGGGCCTGCCAGGTCTATCCGGCTTTCGCCAGTGGTTGACAGCTCTACCCCTCTCTTCACCCAAGTGTCCAAGACACACAGCCGGAGGTCAGATGACACGACAACAAAGTCTATCATCGACCTCCAACCTAGGGTGTCCTGGTGCCAGGTGCAGTAATGGACACCCTTGTGCTCGAACATGGTGTTAGTTATGGACAAACTGTGACTAGCACAGAAGTCCAATAACAAAACAGCGCACGGGTTCAGATCAGGGAGGCCATTTTTCCCAATCACGCCCCTCCAGGTGTCACTGTTGCTGTCTACATGGACGTTGAAGTCCCCCATTATAATAATGGACACCCTGGTCAGTGCACTGGCTAGTACAACCCCCAAGGAATTTGAAGAAAGCCAGGTACTCTGCATGGCTGTTTCGCCTGTAGGCCGACACAACAGTGACAGACCTCACCGGGGTGAACTCCAACACATGGTGGCTGAGCTGTGGGGCAATAAGCAGTCCTATACCAGCTCACTGCCTCTCCCCACACGCAACACCAGAGAAATGGAGAGTCCAGCTCCTCTCAAGGAGCTGGGTTCCAGAGCCCAAGCTATGCCTGGAGGTGAGGCCGACGATATCTAGTCAGTAATGCTTAACCTCCCACACAAGCTCAGGCTCCTTCCCCCCCAGTGAGGTGACATACCATGTCCCCAGGGCCAATGTCCAGAGCCCAGTCGTCGAGGCCCCCACCTTCGACAGCCACCTAGATCTCTCTGCACCGGCCCCTCACAGATCCTACCGCAGGTGGTAGGTCCACGAGAGGATGGCCCCACATTGCTCCTTCGGTCACCCCAGACCTAACTCCTGGATGGGGCCCTGGTAATGCCAGTCCAGGCGACGTAGCAGGCCTTGATCTAAAACTCATCATAAGGGGCTTCTGCACCGCTCTTGGTCTGATCCGTCCCCCAGGACCTGTTTGCCATGGGTGACCCTACCAGGGGCATTAAGTCCCCGACAACATAGCTCCCAGGATCATTAAGGTGCTCAAACCCCTCCACCATGTTAAGGTGGCGGTTCAAGGAGGGGTTGTTTAAAGGTCCTGGTAAAATTGAAATACATATTTAAACTCTGGCTCATTAATAGCCCATTAAGTGCTGCTGCCCAATGTGTCCTGGTGAAGTGTTGTTTTATTGAATCCAAATAGATGAAGCACATGGACCAGAGGACAATTAAAACAGTTTATATGCAAAAAGGCCAGCGGCAAAACAAACTTGTGCTGACCGTAGACCACAGAGAATATGAACTGTAGAGGCATCAGGCATACATACAGGCCAGGTTTAGCCTCGCCTCAGGCCTAAATCTTTTAGATGGAGACAAAGCTTTGTGGCAGGGCATCAGAGGTGATTTAAAGGGTGATTGATCCTGCTTGATCACAGTATCTCTTTTAAATTATAACATTATCTGTACTATGTCTTAAAGACCTATTGCAATTTTGGACTATATCAGAAACAAACTGCCTTAAAACTGTAATCAGGATGGCAAAGGACACAGTGGTAGTATTTGCAGTAGTGGTTGCAACAGTAGTTGAAGACTGAATGTCTCTGAGTTGATGCCAGGCCGATGGATTCCAAATTTGGTACAAACTCCAATTGCACTTTTCAGATACTATACTGTCGACATCTGTGGGTCAGAGTCAGAAAATTTAGAACATTTAGTCCCATCCCTGGTCACCATGGAAACTGACCTTGGCTAAGTGAGCTTCTGTTGTAGCAGTAAACCTCAGTGTTAACCTGAGCTCCCTGTACTAACCCTGCTCTGCTCCACAGACCCCAGGGCTTTCTGCTGATCCCTCTCTTCAGGTGTTGCCAGGCTATTTCATTTCTGTGCAGGACTGGCACAGTGCCCAACCAGTGACTTCAAAATTCTAATAAAATGAGTTTCTAGCAAAAGGTCAGCTGGAAAGAATAAAGGCGTAATTTGAGAAAAAAAAAGTGAATTTCATTTCATCTCATATTTTACAATGTAGGTCTTAAAACAAATTTGACTAAGTAATAAGTAAGGCTGTAAAACATCCATCAGTTGCATATATTATAACCTTTTTATGCTACGTCATGCCTTACTGTTAAGTGAAACAAATTTCAAACAAATAAACAAAATGCATGATTAAAAATCATTTGCATAATATTAACTATACAAGAAGTGTTATTCTTGTTTACGATGTTTCCAGTTTACCATCATTAATATGTTTTAGCTATTTTGCATTGAAGTAAACTTACATTTAAGCATCAATAGTAAAGAAAAAAATATGCACCAAACTGAAGATAGCACAGCTTTACTTGTTCTATGTCTCAAAACTTTGTATCCACAGTAACAAGCTAGTGCAAGACACCTCTTGAACGGTGGTATACCCAGGCTTTGCAAAGCAGTTAGGCTGGTTTCTATAGTGATGTACACTGTCTGCCCATCAGCCTGTTGTTTGTACCCTGAAGGCATTATATAAAACTCCCTTCCATTTTTTTTTTCTCCAGGCCACACAAAAATAGCCCTTTTTATAGTCCATGGTCACATACACTTTTACCATTTAGAAATTTTTGCTGAAGAAGGTCCATCGGCCAGTTTAAGTGCAATGAGCTTGGAGCGTTGATACATGGAGGACAGTGCTATAAACGATTTCATGATCAAGGCCAACACATGTAATTTAGTCCAGCTCTAATAATGATAATCCTCTTCACATTAACATTTTATTAACACTTTAGGTAATGGACACTATTGCTAGCTCCAAATCCTGGATGATCAAATGAAAGAGTGGCTAGACTACTAACTAACTTTTGTTTACCCATGTAATGTGTAACAGGCACATCATGTAACTTTTTCTGGCATAGGGTCTACCACCTGCTTGTCTCCATGTTATTGTTTTGCAGGAAAAGTTCCTCAGTATTGCATTAAATGTAGCTTGGTGTTTTACTGTTAAAAAATATACTGAAAAACATGTATTTTTGCTTACTCCACAGATCTGACCTATACTACAGCCTGGTGGTAGCACTTGCTTCTTTCCATGGAGGTATATAAGTTTAATGTCATACTATGGAACATTCCAGACAGAGGAAAAGCATATCACTGAGGCAACCAGATACTGGACCCTCCACCAGAAAAGTTATAGCACATGTTTAAAGCAGAACTAAGTAACTTTAGCAGTAGCGCTCTCGATACAGGTTGTTATTTGATTTTATCTTATCTCTTGTAAATACATTGAGTAATTGTTCTGTTGACATTGGTAGTGTGGTGTAGATGCAGTTTGGGTTTGCCAACATTTCTGACTATAATCAGAAGACAAAGTTGTTGAAAATAAGTACAGCCTCTGACTTTACATTGGGGCTAAAGTTGCTTGTTGCTACGTTTACAGACTGACTCACAATGCTGATTGCCAACGAAGAACACATCTAGCTGACATCTAGCTAAAGCTAAAACATATAACATTACTGCATACAGATGAAATATCATTTGTCTATATATATCTGTCTATCACAGAGGTAACCCTGCGTGACAAGCGGTTTGATCACACACAAATGCGTTACCCCATTTGATGCTGGGTATAAAGTTCAGGGCTCAATTTGCACATAGCTCTTGTTTACACACTGAAAAGTGACACTAGCTGCACATATCCCGCATGCAAATGTCACTATGTATTAAAGCAAACAATTATTCCAATTATGTAACTAGAACAATGTTATCAGAGTAATGCATACAACTCACGTGATCAATAACAACATGGCTAGAGCCGTGTGGCAACCAGATTGCATGTCTGAAAGATCCGCTGACTCCCACTGTTGTCTCTGAGTGGAAAAAAAACAAACACACCAAAATCACCCTTGTTACCACCAGAGGGACTTTGAAAGACATTAAAGAAGTTACTTAATTCCTCTTTAACGACCTTATGAAAACTATGAATAGTTGACCACATGTAGCACACTGCTCTTGTCCAGCACACCTGTGTCCGTTCGAAATGTATTTTCTCTTCTGACCTTCCTTCTGACCTGTCCATATGTGACCAATCTTTTACAGTAATACGGACAGAGTGTAGTTCATGTCAGATCTAACAGAAGGTTGTTTTGACCTTTTCCATAGCCTCGGCCATATGCTTTGATATAATTGTTGACATTTGAATTCCAGGAGTACAAACTTGTTCCCCTTGTGGACTGGTGTTTGATCACACTGATGTATCACACTGATGTATTGCACTGAGAGGTTAAACAGGCTTCCTCAGACTCTTCCAGCTTCACTACAGGGCAGCTGGCTGTCTCAATGACACTGCATGCCAGCGCTTCTGTAGGAGGAAAGGCTGACATCCTATGGTCCGTTAAATATGAACAAAATATCACGTGTCTAAAAAGATACTGAGATCGATCAATGTAATACAATATTAATCCAGTGTTTTTGTATGTGGTGCTGAGATGTTAACTGTGACAGTTCATTTAACAGGTTGTGATTGAATTAATGTTGTCTTAAATTAACCCATGTTATTTGTTTTTGTTTTAAGGTTAAGGTCATGTTAAAGTGCACTTTATTGTCTCCTGTAGCAAAATTTGCATTTGACGCATTCTTCAATGCTGTTGAGACAAATCGTTGGGACCGGTGGGCTCCAGGACCCATCACCAGATCTATAGGCTTGGTCAGGACTACCTTAGCTGGAGAATTTGTTTTACCTATTGTACAACCAGAGTACGTAGAGGAAACCCACCTAGACACAGGGAGAGATGGCCAAACTCAGGCCTGGGAGTCAAACCAGTGACCTTCTTTGCATTGATATATCAAGATCTCATTTGATTGTATTGAAAAACATGCCGTCATTGCTTTTATTACATGAGGGCAAGACACAAAACAGACTGTTGCACATCAGCAATAAATGATAGACACTTTTGACACAAACCAACAGTTGAACTCAGCATTGACAGTAATAAACTTGATATGACTTGCACTACAAGGTGAATGCTTCCATTAAACTGTTCTGGTGCATGTTATTCAGACTAAAGATTGCCAAGTCAATCTGTTTCTATCTTTGTATATATTTGATTGTGGGCAGTGACTTATCTTCACCTCATTTACCCTGCTCTCCGTGTCAGTTGAAATTTTTGTACCCCTTTGAGATTCTCACCTCAAATTGATTAATCTGTGCTTCCTTGCTGCTCTTATAACTCCTTTCATTTGTATCTGTTTTTTTTTTTTAATCTCCACTGCTGACTGAGCATTCTCACTGCCTTCCACCCTTATCCATTCAAGTCTAAATTAACTGCTCCAGCGTCAGCCCTCTCCATTTGAATTGTGTGGTGGTAATGACAGCCTATCAACAGATGCTGAAGAGAGGGGATAGGATTGTGTTCTAAAGAGGTCTGTTTTATGAATGGTAACACGGTGACTGGGCACAACCATGTCTCTCTTTCAAGCATGCATAATACACGTCTAAAGAAAGAGTGGGAGAAACAGCAGAGACAGGGCCAGACAGGTGCATCGAGGTGAACAGTGAACAGGAAATGAGATACTATTACGTTTGTCATGAGCCATATGCCACTTTAGGTCACAGCTAAGGAGGGTATATGCTTTTTCTTTTTTTGTATGTGGCTGATATAGACGAAGAATATTCATTAAGCTTTTTGAAAAACCTAAGGACACACAAGTAATTCTGAACTGAAATGTGGTATACAGTAGAATGGTTATAAAGGTGGCTCTGAAGGTTTTCAGTCATCAAGCTATTGAGACTAGCCACTAGATAGACCTATCTATGGGTTTCAGGCAAATGATTCTTTCCTGATTTGAAGGATTTTGTGAGGCCCTTTCTCATTCAAAAGATATAACATTTTGATTTGAATGGCCTTATTGCTATAACAACCGGGACCGCTGCCATACCATATCACTCAAATCATGAAGGCAAGGCAGGTTTATTTATATAGCACAGTTCGTACACAAAGTTATTCAAAGAACTTTACAGAATAAGAAAGACATTAAAAGCACAGTACAGCAAATCACAACATAAATAATCATAAATAATCATCATAAAATTTACATCAAAAGAGAAGAGCGCAGAATAAAACCCTTTCAGTCATATGGACAGCTGAACAGAACTGTTTTGAGTCTGGATTTAAACATTGTCAAAGTACAGGTCTGACATCTTCAGGAAGACTGTTCCAGGTTTTAGCTGCATAAAACTGAAACACTGATTCCCTATGTTTAGTCTCTGGGCACCAGCAGGAGGCCGGTTCCTGAGGTCGTAAGAGCACAAGATGCTTCATATGGCACTTTGGTGCTAGGCCATGGAGGGACCTGTTCACAAGCAGAGCTGCTTTAAAGTCTATTTTCTGAGCCACAGGAGCCAGTGCAGAGACCTGAGCACAGGACGCATGTGTTCGTGCTTCCTGTTTCAAGACAGGACCTGAGCAGCAGCGTTCTGGATGTACTGCAGCTGTCTTAATTCTCGTTTGGAGAGATCAGTGAGAGCGGCCGTTACAGTCGTCTAACCTGCTGGAGCCAAATGCATGGTTAAGCCTCTTGAAGTCGAAGGTTTTGACAGTATACCTTTGATTTGTAGAATGTTTTTCAGATGGTAAAAAGCTGCAG